>NC_134086.1:134363399-134672708 GCF_000715075.1 Nicotiana tabacum
GGGTCATCGACCAGTTGAACAAAATGCCGGCGCAAATCTCCATTCTTGCTTTGCAACAAAATTCTGAGACACACAAGAATGCTCTGCTAAAGGTACTAAGCGAGGCATACATACCAGGCAACATCACTGGCGGAGAAATGGCTAACATGGTAGGACAAGTGCTGGAGAGTCATAAGATCACATTTCATGAGGACGAACTACCACCTGAAGGGTTGGGACACAACAAAGCACTGCATATCACTGTGCAATGTGAGGACTACTTCATCACCATGATCGATGGGGGTTCTAGTCTCAACATTTGTCCACTGGTAAAACTCAAGAGGTTGGGTAAGGTACTGCACGAGATAAAGGACATAGCTATCAATGTAAAAGCTTTCGACGTCTCCTAGAGGTCCGCTATTGGGTAAATCAGTCTATGCTTGCAAATGGGGCCAACCTGGTTCGATGTCGATTTCTAGGTGATAGATGTGCCAACATCTTACAATTTGCTGTTGGGACAGCCATGGATCCATGCCGTTGGGGCCGTAGCATCAACACTGCATCAGGCCATAAAATTCAAATGGAACCACTAAGAGGTGATCATTCATGGCGACCGCAGCAACCCTATATACAGTCGCTAGACCATTCCGTCAATCAAAGAAATAAGGAAGCTAGGTGGAGAGACTTACCATCACATTGAACGGGTAAATTCTGTTGACAAAGACAAATGGTGGGATAACAAGATCGAGAGTATACTAAATTGGAGTGGGTATGAACCTGGCAAAGGGCTCGGTATGAACCTCCAAGGAATCTCTAAGCCCATAAAGCTCAAGAAACATGGAACTACTTTCGGTTTGGGATATGAGTACACCTGGGAAGAATTCAACAACTGGTTTCCACTATGGCGCGGTCCTTACTATCCTCTGGAGCAGCCGATACCCCATTTGGAGTAGACTTTCCAACCGGCCAACATTGTTTATGTGTCAAACGAAGAAGAAGCACTGGCAGCAATGAAGAAGTTGTTCTTAGAGGACAATGACATGGACTGTTGTGTTGTTCTCGAGGAGAAGGGGAAGGAAATCCCCTCCATATAGGTCGTAAGAAGAGGAGCACGCCTCAATAACTGGACCATCAGGACAACCAGAGCCCGACGATCCTCGAGGTAGCAAGGCTAATACAAGAATCATGCACTATTTTTATTTACTAGATGATTTTCCCTTCGTATTTTAATTCCCGCAATAAGATCTCCAATGTTCAAAATGATTATGCAATTTATCAAAGAATTTTTCTTATGAATCAACACTTATCATTATTTTTCTCTCATTATTTTACTTATACAACAATACTATTACTTATCTTGATGAACCGATGATTGTGACATGCAATGAGACAACGCAACAAACGAACATTGATTCAGAGAAAGATGACATACCAGAGGAGATTGTCAAAGAAGTTGAGAACTTTGAGAACAGAACTAAGTCCAACCTGGACTAAATAGAAATTGTTAACCTGGGAGATGCAGAAAACATCAAGGAAACACGCATTAGCGTTCACCTATCGCCATCAGAAAAGAAAGAATACACGGAATTTCTAATGGAATATGAGGACATATTCGCTTGGTCGTATGATGACATGACTGGTCTAAGTACGTCTATTGTGGCTAATAAACTGCCAACCGATTCAACATGTTCGCCGGTAAAGCAAAACCTCAGAAAGTTCAAGCCTGATATGAGTTTGAAAATCAAGGAAGAAGTCACCAAACATGTCAAATCTAGGGTTCTTAGGGTAGTAGAATACCCGACATGGTTAGCCAACATCGTGCCGGTACCAAAGAAGGATGGGAATGTCAGAGTCTGTGTCGACTACCGGGATCTTAACAGGGCCAATCCGAAAGACAACTTCCCTTTATCAAACATACATATTCTGATTGACAATTGCGCCAAGCATGAGTTACAGTCATTTGTAGATTGTTTTGCTGATTATCATCATATCTGGATGGATGAAGAAGATGCTGAGAAATGACTTTCATTACGCCGTGGGAAATGTACTATTACAAGATGATGTCGTTTAGGTTAAAGAATGTAGAGGCCACCTATATGAGAGCCATGACTACTATTTTCCATGATATGTTACACAAGGAGATAAAGGTATATGTAGATGATGTTATTATCAAGTCCAAGAAGGCCACTAATCACATGGAAGATTTGAGGAAGTTCTTCAATAGACTACAAAGGTACAACCTGAAACTGAATCCCGTGAAGTGCGCATTTGGGGTTCCTGCTGAAAAGTTGCTTGGGTTCGTTATGAGTCGCCAAGAAATAGAACTGGATCCATCAAAAGTCAAAGTCATTCAAGAACTACCACCACCAAAGAACGAAAAGGACGTGATGAGTTTCTTGGGAGGCTCAACTACATCAGCCGGTTCATATCACAATATACAGTCATCTGTGAGTCCATATTTAAGATGTGGAAGAAGGATGCCACTACCATATAGACTGATAACTGCCAAAATGCCTTCGACAAAATCAAGGAATACCTGTCAACACCACCAGTCTTGGTCCCGCCCGAGCCAGGTAGACCTTTATTTCTATACCTTGTAGTATTGGATGGAGCGTTCGATTGTGTTCTGTGGTAGCATGATGAAACGGGGAGGAAAGAGCAGGCCATCTATTACCTCAGTAAGAAGTTCACCCCGTACGAGGCCCAGTATTCTCTGTTAGAGTGCACCTGTTGTGCTTTGACTTGGGTAGCTTAGAAGCTGAGACATTACTTCTGTGCCTATACTACATATCTCATATCAAGGATGGATTCTTTTAAGTACATCTTCCAGAATCCTATGCCCACTGGCAAGCTAGCCAAGTGGCAAATCCTGTTGAGTGAGTTTGACATTGTCTACGTGACTCAAAAAGCAATCAAGGGACCACCTTGCTGAGAATCCCGTGGATGGAGAATACGAGCCCCTAAAAATGTATTTTCCTGACGAAGAGGTATCATTATAGGAGAAGATATTGTAGAATCCTATGACGGTTGGAGAATGTTCTTCGATGGAGCAGCAAATTTCAAAGGAGTTGGCATAGAGGCAGTCCTAGTATCAAAAACCGGTCAACATTATTCGGTGTCCGCCAAACTCAGGTTCTCGTGCACCTATAATATGGCTGAATATGAAGCTTGCATCGTAGGGCTTAAAATGGCCATTGACATGAACATTCAAGAGTTGCTAGTAATTGGAGATTCGAACCTACTCATATATCAAGTACGTGAAGAATGGGCAACCAAGAACTCCATGATACTCCCATATCTGCATCATGTACAGGAATTAAGAAAGAGGTTCACGAAGACGGAGTTCTAACATGTTCTTAGAGTCCAGAATGAGTTCTCCGATGCATTGGCTACCCTATCATCTATGATTCAGCATCCAGACAAAAATTTCATTGATCCCATTCCAGTAAAGATCTATGATCAGCTAGCTTATTGTGCCCATGTCGAAGAGGAAGCAGATGGAAAACCTTGGTTTCATGATATCAAAGAATATTTGACGAAAGGAGAATGTCTGGAGCTTGCAAATCCTATTCAGAAATGCACACTTCGGGATTGTCCAACAACTTCTTTCATAGTGGAGGAATCTTGTATAGGAGGACTCCTGATTTGGGATTACTAAGGTGTGTCGACGCAAAGTAAGAATCTTAACTACTAGAGGAAATTCATGTTGGGACCTGCGGTCCATATATGAACGGTTTTGTCTTGGCCAAGAAGATACTCCGGGCTGGTTACTTTTGGATGACTATGGAAATGGACTGCATCCAGTATGTTCAGAAATGCCATCGCTGTTAGATACATGCAGATATGATAAAGATACCTCCAAATGAACTTAATGCAACAAGCTCACCTTGGCCGTTCACCGCTTGGGGAATGAATGTTATTGGACCAATCGAGCCTCCCGCTTCTAATGGGCACAAGTTTATCTTAGTAGCAATCGATTGTTTCACCAAATGGGGAAAAGCAGCATCTTACAGAGTAGTAACTAAGAAAGTCATGGCAGACTTTGTCCGCGACCGCATTGTTTGTCGATTCGGGATTCCAGATTCGATCATTACTGATAATGGCTCCAACCTCAATAGTGACTTGATGAAAACTATGTGTGATACCTTCAAGATCAAACACAAGAATTCCACAGCCTATCGACCTCAAATGAATGGAGCTGTAGAGGCCGCCAACAAGCATATCAAGAAGATATTAAGGAAAATGATAGAGAAGCATAGATAGTGGCACAAGAAGTTATCATTTGCTTTACTAGGATATCATACCACAGTACGCACATCAACCGGGGCAACCCACTATATGCTGGTTTATGGTACAGAGGCAGTCATTCCCGCTGAGGTAGAAATTCCTTTCCTAAAGATCGTACAGGAAGCTGAGCTCGATGACGCAGAGTGGGTAAAAAGTCATTATGAGCAGCTAGCCCTTATTGAGGGAAAGAGAATGAATGCGATTTTCCATGGTCAACTCTATCAGAACCGAATGTCCAGAGCCTTCAACAAAAGAGTCAGGCCAAGACAGTTCACACTGGGGCAACTGGTATTAAAAAAAAATTTCCGCATCAAGATGTAGCCAAAGGGAAGTTCTCTCCTAACTAGCAGGGTCTATACATGGTCCACCGGGTTCTGACAGGAGGATCCCTCATACTTGTAGAAATGGATGGAGAAGTCTGGCCAAAACTGATCAATTCAGATGCAATCAAGCGTTATTATGTGTAATTTTCATGCTTTCCTCATCGATGCAATTGAACTATGCCTGACCTGATTCCCATTTAAGAGGGGATACGTAGGCAGCCCTATGGGTTTAGTTATAATTCAATAAAAAAATTCATTTCCCTCGCAATTGGAAACTGGGGCAGAATTTTGAGGAGGACACTCAAAATTCCGAAGTAATTTCAGCCAATCATCGCAAGCAACAATCAGGAGCATCAACTCATTTAAACTAAGGCAGAATTTTGAGCCCTCAAAATTCCATAGCAAGAAAGGTTGCAATGTCCCGAACCACATCACAGTCGTCGGTTCATCTAAAAATTATTTTTAACTATACGTTTATGTCATGTTGTTTACAAAATCTGCTTTGTTTAGCAATGCTACCCCAATAATACACGCAGTATCACCAGATCAAAGCTAAGCAGGTCAAGCAGAGCCAGCGGGGATATGAACTAACCTCCCCGCTTTGCAAAACTCACTATCTCTCTTTGGATACAGGCACTCGGGTTGTGAAATCACTAAACATACTATACACTCACGAGACAAACATTGTTCAGGAATACAACTCTCAGAATTGTTACACTTACCAACATTTGTTATCCATACACACCAACGACATTCTATGTATCACAATGTCCCCAACAGTCACAATATCGCAACCTGCTATTAGCTAAGAAAGCTCTATTACCATATGCCATTTTATTTCTTGCATAAGGCTACTATTCTGCCTTCCAAGACTAAATGATGTCTCCATCTGCATTTTTGCATTGCATAAGGCTACTATTCTGCCTTCCGACACTAAACGTTGTCTCCATCTGCATTCTCGCATTGCATAAGGCTACCATTCTGCCTTCCGAGGTTAAGATCTACCTCCATCTGCATTTCGCATTACATAAGGCTACTACTCTGCCTTCCGAGACTAAACACTGTCTCCATCTGTATCTTCGCATTGCATAAGGCTACCATTCTGCCTTTCGAGGTTAAGCTCTACCTTTATTTACATTTACATGGCTGAAAGATTGCCATATACTGCACTTCATTGGCTGAAAGATCGCCACATACTACATCTCATGGGTTGAAAGAACGCCACATACTACATCTTCTTGGCTAAAAGATCACCCTACTACACTGCATGGCTGAAAAATCACCACCTACTACATTTGCATGGCTGAAAGATCGCCACATACTGCACTTCATGGGCTGAAAGATCGCCACATACTGCATCTTATGGGTTGAAAGATTGCTACATACTGCATCTCATGGCCTGAAAGATTGCCACATACTGTATCTCATGGGCTGAAAGATCACCAAATTATCCAAGGGCATCATCGTTCGGAGGCATCATCTTCATAGCCCGAGAACACCATGTCATGGCCTGAGGATCCCTTTTAATCTTTTACATATCATTATTCAAAGGCATCATGGTTCGGAGGCACCATCCTCATTGCCTGAGAGCATCATTTCATGGCTTGTGAATCCTTTATTGCACACTTCATGGCCCAGGTCATCATGGTCTAAGGACATCATTCTCATCGTCCGAAGACAACATTCATGGTCCGACGGGAATGTGCATCATGTTTAAATTTACGCATAATATATGCTTGTATTGCTTATTTGCAGGTAAACTGGCGAGCGACGTCCATCTCGCAGGAGTGATCCCGCTCCAGTTCCCGCAGCCATATCAGACCTTAACCATTCACCACGTCTTGGATATTGTGTCGGTTCTTGAAAAGTCTCCATCGACATACTCCGCCGACAGATCCTGAACTACATATGACCTGATTCCTATAAAACCAGGGATATGTAGGTAGCTCAGAAGCCAGGGCGCAACTTAAATCTCTTCGAACCGTTTTGCTCGGTCAAAATTGGCCATCATATCTTTACCCGACAACTCTTCCATCTTTCCCGGGTAAATAGGGGCAGCTGTTGATACCTAATATTTTTCTATATATTTTTAATATACAAAATACTTTCAAAATAGCATGTTTATGCATGTATAAGTATGTCCAAATATTTTATTATTTTTTCTTAATTTTTAAAGATTTTTTAAACCAATTTATTCCCTTGTTTTATTCATAAAATACAATAATAATTCCAAAATTATCATTTTAGTGATTAATTTATTGGATACTCATATTTGTACTAAAATATAACTAAGATATTTTTTGCATATATTTACAAATTTATTTAGTATTTTGAAGATAAATTGCATATAAGTGCTATATTAGCCCCTTTTAAGATATAATTGCGTTTATATTCATAAATATTAAGTATGATATTATTAAATTGATAATTATATGTTACAAATAATTTTAGTACTTTCAATTTAGTTCCAAGAAATTAATTCACTATTTTTTTAATTTTAAAAGGGGAAAATTGGCTATTTAAATGATAGCCCAATTACATGTCGATTTTAGCCTAAATTCAACCCCAATTTGAACCCAAATTTCCCATCCTAATTCCTACTCATACCCGACCCCTAACCCAATTACATGACCCTACCCGAATTCCCCCACCTAACCATTCTAATCCTGGTCGTTGATCATTTAAGATCAATGGCCATTGGCTCTGTTTCCTCTTTTAACTCTAAATGACCCCTTACCCTACTTCATTATTCACATACCACCGCCCCTGAATCCCCGACTCTCTCAGTTCTCTCTGCAACACCACCTAAAGTCTAGCCGCCTCCACCCTAACCCACTTTAATATCTACCTATTCATGGCCCTCCGTGGTCATTTGACCCATATACCAACCTTCCATGGCTTCTAAGTGTTTGTTCTTATGATTTCAAGACCAGATCTTGAAAGAGCTTGGTCTAGGCCTTGCTCAATTTCAATTCATGGCCCTTCTCCGGTCATCCTTGACCTTTCTCCGGCCAGCCAAGGCCGTTCGAGCCAGATCCTTGACTCTCATGGTTAGATCGGTAACTTTCAAAGCCTTTCTCACCTTTTCTAGGTTTTCTGAAACCCTAATCTCTAAGATCTTTTTGATCTCTTTCAGATCTACTTAAGATCTGTGTTTACCTTGAACTTCTAAGCATTTTTCTCGAAGTTTCTTTAACTTGCTTTCAAAGCGACTCTTTGTCTTTTCCGATTAGGGTTTCTCTTGTTAAGTGTTTCAAAATCTCTTCTCTGACTTTTAATATGTTTAAGATGTGTGCTTGTTTGTTTAAATTCTTGCTTGACTTGTCTGTTTACCATCTTTCAAACTCGTTGTTGTTGAAAACCCTAATTTCTTTTGGGTCTTAGTCAAGTTCTTAAAGCTGTTTGTTAGATGAGTGTTTGTTTGGTTAAGTCTTGTTTGATCTATTTTTATCATCTTTTAGTCTTGACTATTTTTGAAAGAATCTATGTCTTTGGGTCTGAAATGGTTCGTTTGAATACCTGACTTGATTTGAAGTTCTTTGTTTCAGAATCTTTTTTTTCCTTTATGTGATTCCTTTGATTCTAGGCTTATCTTTAAAACTTGACTATGATTGAAACCCTAATTTTTCAAAGGGGTTTCCCTACCTGCTGTTGTGAAACTTTTGCATGTTCTGATACTCTATTTTTCTTTTCCTATTGACTCAATGTGACCTGACCTACTTGATTGCTATGCTTTGAATGTTTACTTTACTACTAAGCCTTATACCTATTTCTGCATGCTGTTTCTTTTGCCAATGAATCTGGCCTCGCATGTCTGGTGTCCCTGCTCACCCTGTTTAAATACTGAAGTGCAGAAGCATGTTACTTCTTTGATTGATCTTCAATCTTGTGACTGATTTCAAAACCTTTCTTTTATGAATTCTAATTTCACTCGCCTGTCAAGGTTAATTGATTCCTTTCCTTATTTTTCCTTGCTGAATCCTTTCCCAAAATAAGTATATTTCTGTACTTAGACTTGATTACTTACTCAATGGTTTTACTACTCCTTTTATGGTAACAATCATTCTTCTTACAAACGGATTTTCTTTCCTTATTTTGAGCCTGTCACTGCCCGTTAAGCAAGTGATCTCTTAATTAAAGGGGATTCACCTGGTTAATTGATTATGATTGTAATTATTTCTATATTTGTATTGAAACTTTACTTATTACCTTACTTTTCACATGTTTTCAAAAGCTTTAAGTACCATGAACCTTCTCTTCTTTCAAACACGAACACTAGATTTCAGAACACACACTTCACTAAAAGCTGTCTCTCTTTTCTCTGTTACTACTTGTATTGCTGCCTTATCTAGCTGGATGAAAACCAAGGCTAGGCTTTGGGAAACTTGCCTACTTTTTGTTTCTGCATTTGTTTTCTTTATTAGTATTTCCTAATCACTCTTCCAGCATCAACAACAACATGTTTCTTTACTAATTCCTTCACTCTTACATGTTTCCTACTTATGTTTAATCGAGTTTCATTATCAAGCATGCTATGATCTGCCCTTTCCTTTTTTCGAATTAATGTTTTCTCATGTGTGAACCCAATACCCTATACCCTCTATGTGTTTGTATATTTGTTTGACGGCATGCCAATATCATACATTGCTGTGCATGACCTAAACCTAACCCTCTCTAGGTCATATGTTCCACATACCCTATGTGTTTGGTATATTTGGTTGGTTTGGGGCATGACAGTATTGAATACTGTTGTGCATGACCCAAAACTGATTCCCTGGGATCATAACCTCCATATCCCTTCTATATGTTGTGTGTTTTGGTTGGTTTACGGGCATGACAATACCATCTATTACTGTACGTTCCCAAACTTGATCCCTGTCTAAGGATATATGCTCCTTGCAATGTATTTCCCCAACCCTGACCCCTTTGTGCAATAGCTGATTTTGTAATTTTAGCTTTACTGCTACTGCTTTCAAATCACCCCTCTCCCCTCTCCATTCTCCACTCAATTTTAAATCTCTACTCTTGCACTTCCACTGTATTCTTAGACTTAAGTTCTGCCCCTCTTGTGTGAGCCTTGCCTTGGGATCTATGAGCCCCCTCTAAACTTGGACACGTAAGGGCTGGCCCTTCCACACTGCACTTATCTCTATTTAGTTATGTAACTTGGGTGTGAGCACTGCTCGGGGTCCTCTTGAGACCCTTAGGGAACTTTGACACACTCAAGTCTGAGAAAGGCTTTGAAACAATGGCACTTGAGGTGGTTTATTCCATAATTCAAAGAGGAAGTCAAGAATCAGGCTTCCTCTGGTTATAAACATTTGGGTGGCTTGGCTAGTGAAAGGGGCTGGGTAATTATGCATGCTCAAGACTTCTTATCTGAGTTATGTAATAAACTGGCCTGCCTCAACATATTGGAATTCCCTTACCTTAGTATTTTTAAATTCAAACCCTAAATGTGTGTTTAAGCCATGCTATTTATGTGTTTCACTTGAGGAGGTATACATGAGCCTTTATTTGTTTACATGCTTCCCCCTAATATGTAGTATTATGTGTTTTGTATGTCGCCTTAGATTCTTTTCACCTTTTGAAACCAAAAGTGAGCCAAACATCTCTCCCTTTTAGGAATATTAGTCCTAAGTTCCTCCAGGACTGATAGGAAGGGGGCAGGTAATAGCATGTAATGGATATTGAGACCAATCCGCGCTTTAATACCTTAACGGGGCGAGAAGGGTAGATATGGATATGATGACCAGTGCGCTAATACCACGTGTATCCCCTCTTCTGAGGAGTGTCAAAATGGGTATTGCATTGATGTGATCCATATTATATATAAACTTAAGACCCTCTTTCCCCTTTTATTTGCAAACTTCTATTCAAAACCCTTCTCTTAATTGTTCTTTCTAACTCTTATGTGTTTAAATTTAAATCTCCTACTGTTTGAGCCTATACTTGTCTATTTTATCAATTGCTCAAATTCACAATAAACTGTCTGGCCGGGAACCATACTAGTGGATCCTGAGGGGTGCCTAACACCTTCCCCTTATGATAATTTCAAGCCCTTACCCTATCTCTGGTTATCAAACGAACTTCCTATCTCTGGTTATCAAATGAACTTAGAAGTGAACCCTTATATGTGTCCTAATGCACCTTAAATCATTAGGTGACGACTCTTCAAATGAAAAACCCAGTTCCCCAAAAGGAATGAGTTGTCCCATTCCAAATGTCACAAACCTCACCTCCCGATTGCACTAAGAGGGAATAAAGGGGGAGCGACACTGTCCCCACTTGATCCTCTGAACCTGTAGGAGTTTCTGATTGTGTGCTTGTATATGTTCCTGCCTGCTACATGTTTGCCCTCATATGCTCCATATTTGTCCCTCCAATCCCATTCATTTGCTTGTGTTTGCTGGACTATTCTTGGTCCTTGGTGTGATGCTAACTTTGTTTTGGTTCTGAGATTGGTATGCATACTCCTTCAAATTGTTTTCATCAGTTAAACTTTTGTCACAAAATTATTCCAATTAAGTCTCTCTTTTCAAAACTGTTTCTTACTTACCCTTTTTCAAAAATATTCAAAACTATGTCGAGCACTCTCACTCTACTCTTAGACCACTAAGTTCTACCCCTTTTGTGTGAGCATTGCCTTGGGACCCTTGAGCTCCCTCTGAACTTTGACACACAAAAGCTGGCCTTTCCACACTGCACTTACTCTATCTTGGCTATGAAATCTGGGTGTGAGCACTGCCCGGGAGCCCTTGAGGTCCTTGGGGAACTCTGACACACCTGGATTATGAGAAAGGTTGTGAAGCAATACTTGGCATTGAGGACCTGGAGACTTGGGCCTATTCTTTAGGCTCCCTATAATTAACTTCTTACTTTTCCTTTATTTTCAGTTTTGTAATTCCTATTCAAAGTCCTGTAATAATTATTTGTAAATCACTATGGGGTTGGATAGTGAAAAGAGGTGGGTAATATGCAAGCTGTAGTATAATCCAGGGTAGAAATCATGTTCCTAGGTTTACTTTCCATATGCGCAATAGCAACCATGTTTAGGTACAACATGCCAAGTATGTCGTGCATTAGATATCATGCTATTTAGGATTTATATGTACTGTTTTCAGCATCTCATCCACACTTAGAAATCATGTCTATAGGGTAGATAATAACAATAAAATAAGCTGCTATTATGTGATTCTGCCCATGTAAATATATTCTGAAATTTCATTTAGAAATCCTGCCTTAAGGTAAACGTGTTAACACTTTGTTATTTATGCACTCACCATATTACAATCATGCCCCACACTTAGAAATCCTACTTTAGGTAAACAACATCAAAACTGTCACTCCTGCCCATTTTAAAGTTGTGCATAACTTGATGTGCATTTAGAAATTCGGTTTAAGTTATTATGCATCATGCTGCATTAGACATCATGTTATAGGATCACACTTATTCAATCACGCTAGTCTAAGTACAGATGTATAAACAGTCCTCCTGTTCTAAACAAACTGGTAATTAGTCTTTGGATGTTTGCAACATTTAGACTTGCATGCTATTAGGTATAACAACCTAGAATTATTAACAAATCTGAATAACTGCTACATATTATTTCACGCCTAGGCAAGCCTTAGGTAATCAACTTTAAAATAAAACCAGAACCGTCTTTGTGATTAGTGTTTAACTATCAGCATGTTAAAATCAGTAGGCAAGCCTGATTAGGACTTCCTCTCTGAGTTATGTAATAAATCTGACTCTGTTGTTATCACTTAGATACCATGTTTAGGATATGAATTTAGACCTTAATTGTGTATGAGTCATGCTGTTGCGTGAAGGTATATCTGAGCCTTTTATTTGTCTTTCATGCTCCCCTTTGATTGAAGTCCTATCTGTTTATTATGTGTCGCCTTAGTGTTTTTTACCTTTAAACTTGAAGGTCTGCCTAGAACCCCCTTTTTATAGGATAGGAGTCCTAAATTCCTCCGGGACTGATAAAAAGAGACGGGCAACAGCATGCAATAAGGGTCGAGGCCAACCCTCGTTTTAATTACCTTCATGGGGTGGGAAAGGGTAGATATGGATATGATGACCGATGTGTTAATACTGCGTGTAGCCCCTCTTTGAGGAGTATCATATCGAGTATTGCATTGATGTGGTCCATATTATAAACAAACCTAGGATACCCTTTTACATTCACAAATATGCTTAGATTGTAATTCTTTTCAAAATCTAGCTTTTCATTAACTGTTTTTTGAACATATGTGTACTTAAACTTAAATCCCCTATTATTTGAGCCATACTTGTTTATTTGCTAAATTGTACAAATCCACAGAAACTGTTTGGCCGGAAACCACACTGGTGGATCCTGAGGGGTGCCTAACACCATTCCTTTAGGATAATTTCAAGCCCTTACCCTGTCTTTGGTTACCAAACATAGTTAGAAATAAACCCTCTAGGTGCCCTAACGCACCTTAAATCGTTAGGTGTCGACTCTTCAAAATTCAAACCCCTTTCCCAAAAAGAACGAGTTGTCTCAACCAAAATGTCATAAACATGATTTCACGAGAAAAAGGGGGCGCGACAGGCAGTACAGCAGGGTCAGCAACCAATGATTGCAGCACCAGTTGCCCAGCCTCCCATAGGTGGGAGATAGACGGGTAGGGGCCATCCTAGAGATGAAGGCCAGACAGGGAGAGGTCAGCCAGCTACTACTCAGTCAGGTGGAGGCTAGCCAGCCAGCGTTCCAACCAGAATCTATGCCTTTCCGGCCAGACCAGATGCATTGGCCTCAGATGCCATTATCACAAGTGTTATTTTCGTCTGCGGTAGGGATGCTTCAGTGCTATTTGATCCAAGGTCTACCTATTGATGTGCCGGAGAATTTCGGCACATTTAATACCAATTGCTTAGATTTTAGCTCGTTTTAAATGCAATTATCCTTTATACTTATGTAATTTTAATGTTTTGCAGTGTATGAGGCTTAAGGACCCAAGAACATGGAAATGAAATCAAAAAGCCGTAAAGGACAAAAAAAGGCAAAATGCGATCACAAATGTGAATATGCAGACCACAAATCCAATATGCGTACCGCATATTGCTCAGAGGAACCGCAAAGTCCAACAGTCTGTTTGGCCAAATTCAAGCGCAAGAAATGCGGTCCATTATGCGACCGCATAGCAGGGTTGCGGGCCGCATAATGGATCGCAAACCCCCTGTAGAAGTTGCTGAAGTCTAAAATGCGGTGACATTATGCGGTCGCAAATCAATAATGTGGACCGCATAGAACTAGGGTTTCAAATATGCGATGGTTTTGACGAGAATGCGGATCGCATATCTGTTATGTGACAGAAATGCAGTCGCATAATTAACCTGGAGGGGCATTTTTGTTCGAAATTGGTCCCGAATTTTAGCCCACTATAAATAGATTTATTGGGGTTTTATGGGGGTATCTTTTATGGTTTTTGAGCTACATTCCAATCTTTGAATATTCCTCTTTTTGGAAGCTTTAGGAGTGAAGAATCTTGTACTTTGTAAGCTTTATGACATTTAGTATTCTCATCTTTTTGTATTTTAGCATGAGTAGCTAGCTTTAAATACTAAGGTTGTGGACCCTAAATGGATGTTATGTTAATGGGTGTTTAACATTGAATATATATATATAATGATTGGTTTATATATATTTATTTCTCATTCTTCATTTATTGTTGGTGGTTGCAAACATTAACAAGTGCCATTAAACTCTTTCTTTACTTGGAAAAGGGAGTTAGGGTTTAGTAGAAGTAAATATCAAAGACTCTAGGCTTTAAACCTTGTTTAATAGAATCACTTAGGAATAAGTGAGTTTTATTTTGCATAAATTGATTTCTCTTAATTGCAACTCTTTTATAATTGGAAAATCATAAAAAGGAAATACTACCCAACTATTGGAAAATATTGGGTAGTCATTTAGAAATCGTTTGCATATCTAGAGGACCTTCCATTAGAAATATATCATATTAACACCGATAGCATTACATTTCATTGAAGGGGACACAACCTTGGTTTAGTTAATCAAATTAATTACAACTTTAATTAATCATACTTGTTACTATATCACTAAATTATCACACAATCAATTATAATATTTTGGTTACTCTAACGGAATAGAAATACAATTTAAGTTAATATTCACACGACTCAAGTAAACTTTTCACGCCTATTCCCTGTGGGATTCGACCCCAACCTCGTTCGGTTACTATATTTGACATCGATCGCTTTACACTATTTTAAGGTGTAATTTGAGCGTATCAAATTTTGGCGTTGTTGCCGGGGAATACGGTTTTGAAATTACTAATTAATTTGTGCTTTACTTTACGTCTTATTATATTCCATCACACTTTTCTTGTTTTGCTTGGTGTTGATAGGAAGACATGGCCGAATATGAGGAAGAAATGAAAGAAAATCCTTTTGCGGACATAGATGAGTACATTGAGGATACAAATGCTATTGTACCTCCGGTTGTTGGTGCTGCAACTTTCAAGGTGGAACATGGTTTAATCCTAATGCTCAAAACGGAGGGGTTTTTCCGGAATTCCATTGATGATGATCCGACACAACATCTTAGATACTTCTTGGGTGTGTGTGCGATGCATAAGCAGAACAATGTCTCAGATGATGCCCTAAGGTTGAGGGTGTTCAAGTACTCACCAGCTGGGGACGTAAGGAAATGGCTTCAAAATATGCCACCAAATTCCATTCATTCTTGGCATGAACTTGTCCGAGCATTCTTAGCTAAATGATTCCCGCAAAGTAAGAAATCTGAGCTCCGGGATAAAATTTTCTTTTTCAAGCAAGTACCGGGAGAACGGATACGTGAGGCATGGAATCGATTCAAGTTATATTTGGTGAGGTCTCCTAATCATGGTTTTTCGGATTCTTTTTTTTTTGGAGAAATTCTACATGGGTTTAGATGTTATGAACCAATCTATAGCCAAGAATGCAGTTGATGGATCTTTTATGGATAAGACATTCGCAAGGATTACACAAATACTTGACAAAATGGCAAAACATAATCAAGCTTGGCACTCAGAGGAAACCAGGTGGAATTGCCTATGGTTCTCCCTCCTTGACCACCATGATTAAAGAGAATCAAGAAATATATCAACTAATTGCAGGGCCTGCCAACAATGTCAATGTTTTGACAAAAATGTTTACTGAAAGCCAAACGAATAAGGTAAATGTGTGGAAGATGTGCAACCATCATCAAGTGAAGATTATGAGGAAGCCAACTATGTCAACAACTCTCAAGGAGGCCATCAAAGGAACCAATACCAAGGTCAAGGATAACAAAATCAATGGAGGCCTAACCCGCAAGGACAAGGCAACCAACAGTAGCGAAATGGCCAAGGTGGCTCAAATCAAAGAAATTGGAATAACAACAACAACAACAACAACTTCTCAAATCGGAGTTCAAACCCTTATGCCACCAAAAGGTCAATATTCAAATCAAGTTTCTTCAAATGATTCCAAGTTGGAAAGCATGCTTGAACGGGTATTGCAAAATCAAGAGAGGTCTGACACTTCTATGAGGAATATGACCGAGCTTGTTGGTTCTCATACCGCATCCATTCAAAAATTGGAAATGCAAATGAGAGATCTTTCTAGGTAACAAAATCCGAAGCAAAAAGGGACACTTCCAAGTGATACAATTGCGAACCCAAAGGGTAGTGGGAGTGGTCCAACTTCTCATTGCATGGCAATTACTACTCGGAGTGGGAAGGTACTTCAAGGAGAGAACGAGCAAGTGGTTGAAGTGAAAGAGTCTGAACAAGAGGTTAAGGCAGAAGTTGAAGAGCCAATTATTGTTAAAGCTAAAAGAGTTCCGGAAGAGTTAAAGGTGCAAGAAGAAAACCGGGAAGAGGTAAAGGAAAAGGTAAAAGAGACACCAAAAGCTCTACCACCTATTCCTAGACCTCCTCCTCCTTTTCCTCAAAGACTTGCTAGGAAGGTTGATGATAGGAAACTCGAAAAGTTCTACGACATTCTCAAGAAGTTATCAGTAAACATTCTATTTGTGGAAGCATTTCAAGAGATGCTGAGTCTTGCCAAATATTTGAAAGACTTGATCACCAAGAAAAGAACCACCAAAAATGAAATGGTGAATATTACTCACCGGGTTAGTTCCATCATTGCAACAACCACCGTTCAAAAGAAAGAAGACCCAGGAGCTTTCACTATTCCATGCACTATTGGGGCACATGATTTTGCAAGAGCCCTTTGTGATAATGGGGCTAGCATCAACCTAATGCCTCTTGCCATTTACAAACAAGCAAGTTTAGGTATGCCAAGGCCCACAAGTATGATATTGCAAATGGCCGATCATTCCATAAAGAGACTGGTGTGAATTGTCGTTGATGTGCTTGTAAAAGTGGGAAATTTTCATTTACCCGCCGATTCCTAATCCTTGATTGTGCAGTTGACAAAGAGATCCCTATCATCTTGGGGAGACCATTCCTTTCCATAGGAAGAGCACTAATGGATTCAGAACGGAATGAGATCAAATTCCGTATGAATGATGAAGAGGTTACATTCCAAGCAAGCAAGGGTATGCAACTACCACATGAATATGAAAGCATCTCGGTGATTGATGTTGTTGATAAAGTGGAAGATGTGGTTGAAATGAAGATGGAAGAACAATGCCTCGGTGAGGCGTTGGCGGCTATTTTGGTAAACTTCGACGGTGAAGATATGGAGGGGTATATGGAATCAGTCAATGCATTGGAAGGGCTTGGGTCCTACACTTATGCTCCGAAAAAGCTCTCTCTCAACTTGGAGAATAGAGCCACTCCTCCTGCCTTCAATTATTGAGCCACCGCAACTAGAGCTCAAACCACTTCCACCACACTTGAGGTATAAATTTCTTGGCTCAAATGATACTCTATCGGTAATCGTGTCTTCTTTGTTGAATGATGTGCAGGTAGAACAATTCTTGAATGTCTTGAAGAAGCATAAGCAAGCTATTGGGTGGGCGGACATCTAAGGGATTCCTGCCGGAATTTGTGAACGCAAGATCCAGTTGGATAATGAGAGTAAACCAAGTGTGGAGCATCAACGAAGATTGAAACCTTCCATGCAGGAGGTGGTAAAGAAAGAAATCATTAAGTGGTTGGATACCGGGGTTGTCTACCCCATTGCGGATAGTTCGTGGGTGCGTCCAGTACAATGTATACCAAAGAAGGGAGGCATGACAGTAATTCACAATGAAAAGAATGAGCTTATCCCAACACGGACAGTCATCGGGTGGATAGTTTGCATGGACTATCGGAAGCTCAATAGTGCCACGTGCAAAGACCATTTCCCTATGCCTTTTATTGATAAAATGCTTGATCGGCTAGCGGGAGGTCATTCTATTGCTTTCTTGATGGGTATTCCGGTTACAACCAAATCAACATAGCATTGGAGGACCAAGAGAAAACAACATTCACTTGCCCTTATGGAACTTTTGCCTTTAGCCGTATGCGGTTTGGTTTGTGCAACGCTCCGGCTACCTTTCAAAGATGCATGATGTCCATCTTCATAGACATGGTGGAGGATTTTCTAGAGGTTTTCATGGATTACTTTTCGATGGTAGGTGACTCTTTTGAGAATTGTCTTGACAATCTTAGACAAGTGCTCCAGAGATGTGAGGAGACCAACCTTGTGCTTAACAGGGAGAAATTCTACTTCATGGTGGATGAAGGCATTGTCTTGGGGTATAAAATTTCAAAACATGGCATAGAGGTTGATCGAGCAAAAATTGAAATCATCTCCAAGCTTCATCCACCAACATCGGTAAAAGGTGTCTGAAGCTTCTTAGGGCATATCAGATTCTATCGATGCTTTATCAAGGACTTCTCCAAAATAGCAAATTCTATGTGCAAGCTCCTTTAGAAAGACACCAAGTTTATGTTTAAAAAGTGTCTTACAGCATTTGAGGAACTAAAAGAGAAGCTCACCACGACACCCATTATTGTCACACCGGATTGGTATATCCCATTCGAGCTCATGTGTGACGCCAGTGGTGTAGCCATTGGAGCATTTCTGGGTCAACGACATAATAGGGTTCTCCATCCCATCTATTATGTAAGCAAAATGTTCAACGATGCGCAAGTGATCTATACGGTGATAGAGCAAAAGCTTATTACAATTGTATATGCCTTTGAAAAATTCCGAGCTTATTTGTTAGGGTCTAAAGTGGTGGTCTACACCGATCATGCCGCTCTTCGCTATCTCATGGCGAAGAAAGATTCCACATCGCTGTTAATTTGGTGGGTCCTTTTATTGCAAGAATTTGACTTTGAGGTCAAGGATCGCAAGGGGACCGAAAATCAAGTGGCGGATCATCTATCTAAGCTTGAAGAAGATGGATGACCGAAGGAAAATCTTGATATCAATGATGCATTCCCTGATGAGCATATCTTGGCATTGTCTTCTTCATCTACCCCTTGGTACACCGATATTGCTAACTACTTGGTTAGTGACCTCATTCCGGATGGATTGGAAGCTTATAAGAAGAAGAAGTTTTTGAGAGATTGTCGGCAATACTATTGGGAAGAACCATTCTTGTTCCTTATTTGTGCTGATAACATCATCAGCAGGTGTGTTTTAGAAGAGGATATTATGCTAATTCTAAAAGCATGCCACGACCCACCGGTCGGGGTCACCATGGGGGCAATTGAACGACGGCAAAGGTGCTTGAATATGGCTATTATTGGCCGTCGATTTATCATGATGCCAATCAAATGGTCAAGGTTTGTGACCAATGTCAAAGGCAAGGATCAATCTCCAAGAGGCATGAAATGCCAATGCACTTTGTGATGGAGATCAAGATCTTTGATGTGTGGGGAATTGATTTTATGGGCCCCTTTGTAAGATCATGTGGTATGAGATATATCTTGGTGGCTATGGACAACGTGTCCAAATGGGTTGAGCAATTTGCTTACCAAATAATGAGGCAAGGAGTGTGACCACATTCTTAAAGAAAAACATATTCACGCGGTTTGGCACTCCTAGAGACATTCTTAGTGATGGTTGGTCTCACTTCTGTAACAAGGCTTTCATGGGGCTACTAGAGAAATATGGCGTCAAACATAAGGTGGCCACACATTATCATCCCTAATCAAGTGGCAAAGTTGAAGTTTCCAATCAGGAAATAAAGAATATACTAGCAAAGAGTATTAATGCAAACAGGACCGACTGGTCAAGGAAGCTAGATAATGCATTATGGCATACCACACGGCGTACAAAACCCCTATTGGAACTTCTCCTTATCGGTTAGTCTTCAGCAAGGCTTGTCATCTACCCATAGAACTGGAGCACAAAGCCATGTGGGCTTTAAAAAGGTTGAACTTGGACTGGGCTGAAGCTACAAATTTGAGGTTAACACAACTCAATGAAATGGAGGAATTCCGTTTCCATGCATATGAAAGTGCAGCTGTGTACAGAAAGGATGAAGTTCGTCCATAACAAAAAGATCTTGAAAAGGGAGTTCAAGTCGGGTGATTTGGTTTTACTCTTCAACTCAAGGCTCAAATTGTTTCCGGGCAAGATCAAATCGATGTGGTCGGGTCCGTTCAAGGTGTAGATGTATCCCCTTTTGGAGCTATGGAATTAGAATCGGAGGATGGGCTCCGAACCTTCAAAGTAAATAGCCAACGAGTCAAGAACTACTTGGGCACAGATGGAGAAAAACACTTGGTGGACAGTTGGCTCTCAAAGATGGTCCATGCCCAACTAATGAGTGAACCCAAAGAAAGGCCAACTTTGTCGTGCCGCGACGTTAAATCAAGCTCTTCATGGGAGGCAACCCATGTGTGGTAACATCTTTGTTGTCCTTTAAATTTTGACTTTTGTTAGATAGATTTAGTGAGAAATTTAAAGTGTGTGTTAGAGTGCAGGTGATTCAAAAGATCATAACACAAGGTGAAATTATGAGTGAAAGGGAAGAAAAGTCACCCTGACAAGTCTGTTACACATATGTGGTCGCATTGTGACTATACGGACCGCATAGTGGTCGCAGACCTGGGTAGTTTGTTTAGAAAATATTTATGGTTGAAATGCAGTGAGAACGTGCACTTTGTAGACCGCATATCAGTTATGCAATCGCACAAGTGCACCGCATTGTGTAGATGAGCAACTTGAGTTGAAACCACCGCATAACACTTATGCGGTCGCATAAGGTGTTATGCGGTGACTTATCCACCGCATTTTCACAGGTAAGTATCCCTACCCCTTTGCACATCAACACACACCATCACTCAGACACACTCACTTCCCTCGTAAACAAAACAAAAAGAAAAAGGAGAAAGGAAAACGGCTAGTTGAAATTAAAAGAGTAAACAACGATCCCAATTATTGAATTCATCTCCTAAGTGTTTCTCAATCATCCATTCCTGGTATGTTCTCCCTTCCTGATTTCAACCCTGTTAATTTTTAGTTTTAATTTTGTTATGTGTTTTCCTATTTTATTAGTTTCCTTTAGTGTTTGTTCTTTCTTCCTCTTCGTTATTTGGGTATCTACTCGTAATGGGGGCTCTTGGATAATTAGTTAGGCCTGGGGTGCTGGGTAGTGAAATTAGGGTCACCATTGTAGAGGACGGAGTTAAAACCTTGAGGACGAAGACTTTCGCCGACCACATAGTCGATTTGCGGTCCGCATAATTGCCTATAAGAAACCCTAGGTGACTTGAGGAAGATGACAAATTACGGAGGCTTTGCGATCGCATAAGTGATATGCGGACCGCAAAGCCACCACATACTTTAACAGTTTCTGCCTTTTGTAATATGTTGTTTGCGGCTGATTTGCGATCACAAATCCATCTTTGCAGTGGGTTTTGCGATCACATAATGTGATGAACTTTCCAAGCGCATAGTTTTGTGATGGTTATGCGAACCGCATAATGGATATGTGATCTCATAATCCATCACATAACTGATTCCTTTCAGCAGATAGAAGTTTTGCGATAGGTTTGCGGTCCGCGTAGTGGTTATGCGACCGCATAACCTATCGCATACTTGAATTTCTTTGTAACTTTGAGGGGGTAGATTCTGGCTCAAATTTGTCACCTCTCGCTTGATACCTTCCTGAAATGAGACTGATATAAGCACTGAGAAAGCTCTTCTCATTGCATGCATTATGACCGGGATCAAATTGATGTGGGTGACATTATCTTCCGAGAGTTAGGTTTCCGGGCCAACCAGATAGCCACGTCACTTCCATTCTCGTGCTTGATCATAGCCCTTTGTAAGGCTGTGGAAGTCCCTTCAATGTCACACACTGATAAGACGGGGAAAAAGTTAAAGGATATTGATATCACGCGCATTAGTGATGCAGTGCCACAGATAGTTGTTGCTCCCCCAGAGGTTTAGATCCAGATTCCTACTGATACAGAGATCTCAGACTCCCAGACTCCTGTTTCTCCTCAGGCCACAGTGGCCTCCACTTCCATTCCACAACCCACCTCTCAGGGCACCATTGCACAGCCTTCTGCCGCACTGCCAGCCATTTCGAGGCTTGGTACCTTAGCTCAACATGCAAATACTAAGGTAGACCGGCTTCTGAAGGACCTCACCACACTCATCAGGCAGGCATTGACCCCTATCCAGTCCTCAGTGACGGCCCTACAACAACAACACACATCTTATGGGGGTCGCCTAAAGTATCTTGAGGTGTGGATTGAAAAGATAGAGCAGGGTGATGTTGGAGACTTGCCAAAGCTCCGTGATGATGTTGCCACACTAAAAACCGAGCTCCACAAAATGCAAAATCTGGAGTTCGATCTATCCTCCTTCATGCTCAAGGAAAGAGAGCTGGGAGCGGGCACGTCCGTGGCTGGATTAGATCTTGATTTTTCCACTTTTATGACAGTTCCTACACCTCAGACTGTCGGGGCTTCCCAGACTCCAGCTTCCCCTGCACACATTGACATCCCTTCTAGGGACGATTCTGGACACTCTGCAATGTCCAAAGGTGGGGATATAGACGAGGGGGAGACTGATGAGGAGTCATGGTCCGAGGAAGATGAAGGCCCTCATGAGAAAGGCAAGTAGGTTGTTGCCCTTGTAGTTGCAGAGGAGGAAGAATCAGCTATTCAGATGGCGATAGAACATTCACTAGCAGACATGGTCGTCCAAGCCAATCCATCGACCACTCAGCTATCAACGGGTGAGGCTAGCAACTCACAGGCCCCAGCTCCAGCTTCTGACTCCCATAGCGCTTAGTGCGCCTCAGGGCCCCCCTAAACTCTATCTTACATTCTTATGCATTGGGGACAATGCATGCTTTTCAGTTGGGGGTGATGTGAGCACGTGATTTTTGTTTCGCGCGACAATCGCTCCAAAAGAAATAAAAAAATAACAATTGGTCCTGGTGTACAATTTTTGGATTTTTACATGGCATTTTGTTAATTATTTATGATTTTTGCCCATTTTTATTTTTATTTAAAAAAATACAAAAAATGTATGTGTCATGCATAATTTGAACCGTAACCCGGTTGTTAAATAGAAAATCATAAATAGGCACCTTTGTCCGTGATTTTGTTTTGTTTGATTTTACCTGTTTTAAAATATTTTTATGCGTGTGCAAATAATTGTATTAAGTGTTTATGAAATTTTATTTTTATTTACTTAGGTTTTGTTTTAAAAATAAAAAAAAATAATAAAATAAAAAATAATAATAAAAAAGGGAGATGTAGAATTGGGTTTAAAAATCGGTTGGGCTTACTTTTATTGTTAATTCAAAGCCCAAAACAACCCAACCCAAAACCCCATGTAAACCCGGTCCAGACCTGCTAGCCTCAAGAGGCGTTCCAAACGACACCGTTCTGATCTGGTCTGATTTGGGCCGTTGATCTCAGATTGATCAACGGCCAAAATCTCTCACCCCGAACCCACTAACAGACCCGACCCGTCTCACCCGGACCGACTCCAACCCTTTACCGTTGAAACGACGTTGTTCCCTGTTAGTCGAAGGATCCTGGCCTTTCATCACATCTCATCCAACGGCCAGGATCCACCTACCCACCTACCCACTAACTATATAAACTCATAACCTTACCCTGCCCCCCCTATCCGAACCCCAGCCTTCATCGTCTTCACAAGAACCCCAAACCCTAGAGCCGCCTCTGTACACCTTCACCATGAAAGCCGGCGGCATGAACGCCGGTGGCCTTCACCTTAACACCATAGAACCCCCTCACCGCCCTGAACATTGAATCTGTTGGCCGTTTAGTTCGAATCCCTTCCCACCTTCTCGAATCTTCATTTGAAGATTCGAGTCGGAACCCGATTTACACCAATCGACCTCAACTTCACACCAGACAGTCCCCAGACCCCCTCGTGACCAAACCATGCTTGGTTTGGTCCGAATCTAACCAGGGAAACACGAATCCCAGATCTAATTTTTTGAACCCTAGTTTTCTCCGTGCATGTTCCGTATCTGTTCAAGCCGAAGAGATTAATGTCTAATGGACCTTAATCGAAGTGTTTCTCATTTGGGAAACACTTCGATTAAAGTCCGTTCAGGCTTAAGAAAGGTCTGTCCGAATCCAAATTAAGGCTTTTTGATTTTTCGAGTTTTAAGGTGAGTTTTGCTTTTCTTTTCTTATTTCTGTTAGTCCATGTTCGTTTTCAAGATCTGTTCATATTTTGTGTAATTCATTTCGAATTTTATCAACTGTGTCCTGTCCACTTTGCCGGAACCTCGGTGTTTTGAGTCCTTCTTCTGTTTTATTCTGATAATGTGTATGTATGTATTTGTTGTGCAATTAACTGAATCTCAAATTTGAACTGATTAACTGACTCCTCAAGTACAATTCTGTTTGGTCAGTACAATTCAAATCACGTGTCGATACTGTTAAATGTCTGATTTTTGGCTACGATTGTATGTGTTATAACTAATATAGTCGAGTCGACATATGTCGTCAATTAGTTTCAGATGTTGAACAATAACAAATTGATCTGCTTCTGTTAAGCATTGTATGAATCAGTTAGGAATGGAATTTAGCTACTTATAGTTGTTAATCTGAATCAGAAATATAAAAAAAAGATTGGTTTTGTTTAGTTGCAGTCAGAATTGGAGGGCATGTGCACTTGTGCACAACATGTGCACTTGTGCACAACATGGGCATAAAGGCCTTTGTTACATTTAAAATAGTTTGACAGCATATGCTGTCAGATTATACCATGCTGCCCAATACCCTGTTTTAGTTTAAGAAGTATTAAACCTCTTTCAAAAGAGTAAGTCTGCCAGGGAATGTGATGGAGTTCTAATACTTAAAAATTTGAGTGGAAACTGAAAAGGAGGGAGAACATGGGAGGGTGTTTTGAGATTGATGAACAGGCTGTTAAAGGGCTAAGTTTTAGGTTTTTAAAAGGGGGGAAGAGGGAGAGAAAAGAGGAGATAAGAGAGAACTGGGAGGGAATTAAGAAGAAGGAGAGCTGAAGTTCTGGGAGATAGATACACACACACAGACAGAGAAAAGGAGAATACACACAGAAAACTTAGTTTGGAGATTGAGAGCTGAAGTTCTGAAAAACAGAAAAACTGGAAAAGAACTCTGTTTGATAACACAGACAGACAAAACTAGAAATTGCATTCTTATTTGCTGTCTTGATTTCACTAGTCTTGATCTGTTTGTTCAACACTGATTTCTTCTAAATCCAACTGAGTCTGCTGGTTGTTTGTTGGTTTACTCTGGGACTTGGTCTAGCTGGGATCTTGATTCTACCCCAATTGTTTCATTTGTTGCTGCTGCTGCTATTCTGTTTTTGCTGCTGCTGATTTCCCTATCTTCTTCCTCTTCTCCTTTGCATTTTCAGTATTTCCAGGTACATATTTCGAGTCTCACATTGGTGTAGCTGATTGTAACATTGAAAAGCATGAATTGAAAGATCTGAAGGAGTTATAATCATCCGCTGTTTATTGACTGCCTTTTTCATAAATGTTGCTAAGTCGTGTAAATTTTAGTTTGTAGTTCAATAGAGAAGTACATTAGTAAGTTTGTATCTGATTGAAGCTTATGCTGATTTTAAACCACAATATGCAATTGATTTAATGGTATATAGGATGTAACTACAATTCATGAAATATGCAACCATTAGTATAGTTGTTAATTCAAAATTCGTTCTTCAGCATGCTTCGAATATATAGGTTGGACGGTTCCTTTTAATCCCGCAAAACTACAATACAGTTTTGTTTAGATTCTTGGGTTGCAATTTTATTAGGCATGTTTAAGATAGTTTTTTTACACCATAGGTAGCATCCTTTGGTAAGGAATTCCATTAATCCTGTTTAAGCAATTTAATTTAAATTCGACTCAAGGATGTTTGTTCGGTTTAAGCGTTGTACTTCGTCAGCTCGTATGTGATTTCTTTGACAAATTAAAGCATTTTTCCATGAAGTATAATGTTTTTCTCCACTTTGTAAATAATTGATCAGAAATTGATAAGAATCCGGATTGGGCCCAAACATATAATTAAATTAGCATGTACCTTTTTTCTTCTAGTTTTAGAGACAAACGCATTAGAAATGTAGCCACTTTAGGATATCCTTTCTAAAATAGAGACAAGCCTCGCTAAATGAAAAATGTAAATTGCGGGGCCCTCAATAACTAGCCATAACAAATACTTAGAATTCGGGACAGGCCAGTTAGTGAATTTCATGGCCTTCCCCAAGAATTATAACACGTTAGACTCTTTAGGCACGGTTTAATTAAATAACAGTCTTAAACTCGGGTGCACATTGATGTGACCCAAATCCAAATCTCAACGGAGTCAAGATGTGTCGACGACCACGGGTGCATTGATTGTGACGTGGTTCGAGATACATTTCCACGACGTTGCAATTCTATAAAAAAATAAAAAAATGATAATAATAAAAGCGGTTTAAACTTAATAAAAGCACGTAAGTCATAACATGCATTTAAATCAGATATTTAGCCATTATAACAATTTAAGCCACCGTTCTAGAACCACGGGATTCGAGGGTTCCTAACACCTTCACTCGGGTCAACAGAATTCCTTACTTAGAATTTCTGGTTCGCAGACTTCATTTGGAAAAGTCGAAAATTTCCTCGATTTGGGATTCAAGATAAACCGGTGACTTGGGACACCAAAAGCCAAACCTTTCCCAAGTGGCGACTCTGAATTAAATAAATAATCCCATTTCGAATATTGTCACTTAAATTGGAAAAACTCCCCTCGCGCATTTAACCCTTCGGGGCGGAGCGCGCAAAAGGAGGTGTGACAGCTCTGGCGACTCTGCTGGGGAAGCTTAACCCAGAACCACTGGTTCAGGGTTCAAGAATTCGAGCTTAGAATAATTGTTATATTTGGCTTTATTATCTGATCTTTATTACATATTTTTGCATAACGTGCTAAATGTTGTCTTTTACCGCTTTGATATTATCTGAACTGTATATAAACTGTGCCGAAACCCTTCTCTTCTTACCTCCGGGGAGAAGCTCGCTGGTCGAGACTCCCTATTCTGTTAGTGTCGATACCTGAAATAAGAAAGAGGTCGGACAAGTTACAAAGCCGGACGATCTCGCGGGTCCCCGGTACGTAGCCCCCTCCTCGACTCGAGTTGTCCGCTCGGGTACACAGTCTAGAACAAATACCCAGGGTATAAACCTAGTATAACGAAACTTCATGCCGGATCCCTAGTAGGAACGTTTATTTGCATCATGTTGCATTTGACTTAGGGGGCTCAACATAGGGGTTGGGTCCGTCTAGGACAGGCAACCTGAAATGAAAAGACCACCCTGCTGCATCCTATTTGTTTTGCGCATTTATTTGCTTCGGTTCCGCATGCTGACCGGTTTCTAAAAAAAAGAAGAAAAATAGTAGCGTAGGGAGATAATTACTTAATTTGGAAAAATAGAACCAATGTCCGAGTAGTGTCGAAACCTCGCCGGAATTTCTTCTAAAATATATATATAAAAAAAGAGATTGTCTTCTAGTTTGATTTAAAAAAAAATTCTTTTTATCATTTTTCAAAAAAAAAAGAGAAGGTATTTATTTAAAAGTAAAAAAAACGAAAAATTCATAATTCAAAAAAAAAATGTTGTTTCTTTTGTAGTACCCCTTTTATAAATTCAGACTAATAGTCCAAATATTTCCTAAAAAATAATAATAAATATTTTCTTTAGTCTTTATCTCTTTTCAAAAATAGTATAAAAATATATATTCTTGTTTTCTAGGTTTATTTGATTTTCTCCATTCACGATAGCCCGAACTACGCCGGTTTGATTCTCACCGGATGTGAGATACGTAGGCAACCCTCGTCGGGTTCAACCGCATTTTGCTAAAATAGCCAAAATCAATAAATAAATAAATAAAAAAGGAAGTTGTGTCAATTTTTAAAAGAGTCATAAATAAGTCAGGTGATGTTGTTTTGTCATAAATAGCCGAATGTTCCCGAAAAGGGACGCCGGAAGGCTGACTTTGCATGAACAACCACCTTTGGGTCTTGTTTAGCATTTTTTGTCCAGTTGACCCACACAGCCTTAAAATCTCCGTCCCCAAAGTGTTTAAAGGCCGTGTTCAAAACTTGATCTCCTTTGTAAAATATTTTGGAGTCAAGTCATTTTTGTTAAAATCACCTTAATAAATGTGCAGGATGAGCACGATGCAAAATGAACATTTTTCAATAATGACCAAAATCCCTGTCAAGTTACGGCTATGGTGGAATGATCTAGGTGTTGAAGGACAAAATGAGGTCAAGAAATATCTGAAGGGTCTTGTGGGTTTGTTGGAAATCCAACCTCGGGGAGATATCATAAGAGCTTTGGTTACCTACTGGGACCCAGCGCACAATGTTTTCCATTTCTCTGATTTTGAACTCACCCCGACTTTGGAAGAAATGGCTGGGTACATCGGGAATGCTGAACTCCCGTTGAGGCAAAAATACTTGGTCGCCCCAAGAGCTGTCACGGTACATCGGTTCCTAGATTCATTGAAGATACCCAGAACAGTCCACAACCCGGATCTGGCAGCCGGATTTTGTACTCCATGCTTCATATATGATAGGTACGGTCATGAGGGGGGATTCAATAATCCAATCAACAAACTGTGCAGCAAAGGTGTTCGTCAGAAGTGGGACAAGCACAGACGGGTAGCGTTCATGATGATGTTCCTGGGCCTTCTGGTATTTCCAAGGAAAGACGGAAACATTGATTTGAAGATATCCGGGGTCGTCAGCACTTTACTCACGCGAAGTGACAGTACTCTCGCACCTATGGTGGTATCTGACATCTTTCGAGCTCTTACAGCTTGTAAAGCTGGGGGAAATTTCTTCGAAGGTTGTAACTTGCTCCTACAAATATGGATGACCGAGCACCTCTGCCATCATTCCGAGATTTTGAGCCATGGTTCCCCGGAAAAGACTTGCATAGAAGAATCTTACACGAGAACCAAAGAGATCAGTTTGCCCAAAGGAGTCCTGGCATGGACCTCGTTCTTTCAAGCTCTTACTGCCAGCCAAATACAATGGACGCTAGGATGGTTGCCTGTTGATGAGATCCTATATATGTCGGCAGCTAAAACTTGTTTCTTACTGATGGGGCTTAAGGGCATTCAACCTTACACACCCTGCCGAGTTTTGAGACAGTTCGGAAGATGCCAGACAGTACCTCATGAGGAAGATCTTAGCACTCAAGCAATTGAGATAAGTCCTAACGGACAATTCCTAGAAGCAAAGATTCGCCAAATCTGGAGTGAGTGTCAATATTTGAAATCAGATACTTGCGTGCGGGATTGAGCCAAAGGAGAGACAGCGCCAGGTTACCTTGCATGGTATAGAAGGGAATTTGAGCATGAAAGGCCGGCTAAGAGACCCCACATCTGGAATTTCACCGAATCATCGCAAAAGCAGTGGGATTGGTTAGCAAAGGAAAGAGGCTATTGCGCCGAAATCAGCAGGTTAAAGCAACAAGTAGAAGGCTTGAAATATGAGCACAACGTGCAAGCTACCACCAATCTGGGAGAGCGGAACAGGTTAATTCAGGAAAACGAAATGCTCAGAGCCCAGATCAAACAGATAAAGGTGGATGCAGATAAACAGCCAAGGCGTCGATCAGACGAGCAACTGATAAAAAGGTTAAAAAGTGAAATCAGGGAATGGCAAGATGGTTTGGAGAAATCTAAAAACGTCATAGCGAAGCTCAGGGCACAGTGGGATACAAGAACAGATAAGCATCGCCGATACTTGAATCAATTGGAAGGCGATCACGAGAAAACTGTTGCTAAAATAAAGAGAGAGATGGCTGCGTTTGAGATCAAAGCAGTTAATCAGGCCAAGGATTTCCAAATTAAGAGCAGATACTGGTACGACTCAATGGCCCAGATGAAGTTGGAAGTAAGGCGACTGAAGCATCAGCATATACATGATACTCAAGTATTCAAGATATGTAGCGACCAGATAAAACGCCTACTCGTAGAGAAGAAGCAAACCAGAGATAGGATCAAGGCCATTGCCCATGCCATCACCAGACGATGTCTACGCTGTGAGAACATGTCCAACGTTACCGTCCTCTCGGCAGTGATGGGTTATGTCAAGCAGACTATGCATGAGCTGGAGCGACTTGAGAGGGAAATCACGCCTAGGACCGCGGTGAGGCCGAACGATGCCCCGCGGACACCAATTTTCAAAACCATAATGCACTCATAAGTCAAACCTGTATTTTAGCATCTTCTGCCTGTTTTTCCATCAGGGTGATTTTTAGTCTGTTTTGAGTCTAGGTTTATTTTCAAAGCTTGCTTTTTATTTTGCAAAATGTAGTTTGTAATATACCATTTCAACAATAAAGAGGTTGCTTCTTTTACGCTCATTTGTGTTTTTCAAACTACGTAATGATCTGATTCACGTAGGCAATCCTCATCGGATCCGGTCGCATTTCTTTTATTGCAAAATAATAAAAATAATAATAAAAAAAGGGGGGAAAAACTAATAAGAAGAAAATGCCGGAATGACGCATGCTCTCGTAGCAAACATCTAGTAATCCACTTAACTGTATAGGTGTATCATGCCCAACGTGAGATTGACTACCTGTTATTTACTGCAAATTAACCGTGCATTTGTCGTTGAGTATTTCCAGGGTTTTTGAAAAGACGGTTGGTTTGGTGAAAGTCTGGCCTCGCACTCATATTTCACGAGGTCAAGAAGAAGTGTTCAACCACCTGTTGTTAGGACCAGAAGCAGTACTCACACTTACTTCACCAGGTCAAAAGGAAGTGTGGAAATGTCTTTGGAAATTCCATTGCAAACAGTCCCCGTCTCTGAGGAGAGCTCAATCTCAGCCGTCCTCACACCTGAATCCGCAACTGCGGAGGAAAATAGAATCCTACGGCTCCGCATGTTGGAAATGTTGGACGACTGGAATAATGGGAAAGAACCGCCAAGTGTCGTCCCCGGATTCCCTGAATTATTCTCCAGGTCGAGTGGGACTTCTAATGTCCCCATAAATTATCCTGCTACCCCATTCGGGTACCCAGCCACCTCAGCCTTCTCTGCTGGATCGCCTTCTGAGCCTCATCCCCAAATGTCATCCACTGATGCAAGCATGAACATCTTTACTGCATCGCCTTGCCCGATTACGGCACAGCCTACCACGTACAAGCCAAGCTTTGACTCATCCTCTTTTACATTCCAAGCACCATCATTCTCAATGGAACCAACTAGGTTTGCTACCAGCACTAATCCTCTACTGCCTCAGTGCGAGCTTGCACCCGGGCAGGATCAGAACCCCAAAATTGCAGAACAAAATGAGATTTCCAAGAGAATGAGAAGCCTTGAACAAAGTTTGAAGAATATGAAAGGATTGAGCGGACAGAAGAGCGTCTCTTACGCCGACCTGTGCATGTTCCCTCACGTGCACCTGCCAACGGGTTTCAAGACCCCAAAGTTCGAGAAATACGATGGGCACGGTGACCCCATTGCACATCTTAAGAAATACTGCAATCAATTGCGAGGAGCCGGCGGAAAAGAAGAACTGCTAATGGCATATTTTGGGGTAAGTCTAGTAGGGATAGCCTCGGAATGGTCTATGGACCAGGAAATGTCCCGATGGAATATATGGGATGATCTCGCCAGAGATTTTGTGAAACAATTCCAGTATAACATCGACATTGCGCCAGACTGAAATTCTCTGTCGAATTTGAAGAAGAAACCTTCAGAAAGCTTCAGAGAATATGCTATTAAGTGGCGTGAACAGGCGTCAAGAGTGAAGCCTCCCATGGATGAAGTGGAGATGGTCACTACCTTTCTCCAGGCTCAAGAGTCTGATTATTTCCAAAACATGATGTCAGCCATGGGTAAGCCATTCGCGGAAGCGATCAAGATTGGAGAGATGGTGGAAAATGGTTTGAAAACAGGTAGGATTCTGAGTCAAGCAGCCATAAGGGCGACCTCCCAGGCCATCCAAAGCGGGTCCGGAGGAACGACAAGAGGGAAAAAGAAGGAAGAAACGACTATGGCAGCCTCGGAAACAAGGGAGTATCGTCATCCCAGGCCCCGTTTTCCGGAAAGAACCCCACAACACTACTACCCCCACTCAAATTTGGCATATGCTCATCAACCTTATATGGTCATGAATGCCCAACCTTATACCCATCCACCACAACAAGCCAACTGAGGCCCAGCTCCACCTCCCAGAAATCAGCTTCCTTACCGCAACCACTATAACCCACAACCCCCGCAGAATAACTTCCGCCCTCAGGAGCCACCCAGAAGGCGGACTTTCACGCCCATCGATGAACCATACTCAACTTTGTTCCCAAAGCTGGTCCAGTTGGGTTTCTTGCAACCAATCCCTCAAACAAGGCAAAACCCGACATCACCTTCTTACAAAGCTGGAGTCAGATGCGCCTATCATTCAGGGGCCGAGGGACATGATACAAATGACTGCTGGTCGTTGAAAAGAGTGGTCGAAAATTTGATAGAGCAAGGGAAAATAGTGCTAAGGTACGAGGAGATCCCGAATGTAACTAACAATCCATTACATGCTCACAATAATGGGCCGCTGATCGGAATGATTTGTGAAGACAAAGAGTTTGACCCCGCTCTGAAAGCCATAATTGCCATTGTCGACACGGGGAAGAGGCCCGAAGTAGACCAGAAACCAGAAAAGGGGGAGGAGGCCAAAGCTATAAAGAAAGTGCCTGAGAAGAAGGTGGAGAAGAAAGTGGTACCGGTAAAGGGTGGAGTTCTTTACATACCACGAGGTCGAGCTGAGAAGACGCAGAACTTCGGAATCAAAAAGAGAAAACCTATGTACGTGCCGAAAGGAGCCTATGTGGTCCGGGGGACGATTCAACCACCTCGGCTGAATGAGCCAATGGTTATCGGACGCGTGCCACAAAAGCCAATGACCAACCCGTCCACAGTGCCGTGGAATTATCAAAAGACTTTGGTAATGTACAAAGGTAAAGAGGTCATGGGAGAACTTCCAGAAAATACTTTCATTGGAAGGTATTCAAATACCCAAGAATTGAACAACGCCACACAAAGGCGCTTCCCTTCAAAGAAGCCCGTAAGTGTTGAAGAAGCGGAAGTGTTCTTCCAACAAATGAAAATGTCGGATTACGAAGTGATAGATCAACTGCGCAAGTACCCCGAGCAAGTGTCCATGCTGTCATTGCTAATGAGGTCGACCGAGCATCAAAAGAACTTACTGAAGACTCTGAATGAAGCATATGTGCCAGTTGAAACCTCGGTAGAACAATTAGAGCGGATGACAGAAAGATTCTTCGCCGTCAACCAAATCTCTTTTAGCAAGAACGATCTACCCCCGGAAGGAGCGGCACACAACAAGGCTTTGCATCTAACAGTTAAATGCGAAGACTATTATGTCAAGCGGGTAATGTTGGATGGGGGCTCAGGCGTTGACATTTGCCCGTTCTCCACACTACAAAGAATGGAAATTGGGACCGGAAGAATCCGACCCAACAATGTCTGTGTAAGGGCTTTCGACGGCATCAAGAGAGATACCATGGGAGAAATAGACCTGTTGTTGGTCATAGGACCAGTCGAATTTCAAGTAACCTTCCAGGTGCTCGACATGGATACATCCTACAATTTTCTCCTTGGCAGACCTTGGATCCATGCGGCAGGAGCCGTGCCTTCCACTCTTCACCAGATGGTGAAGTTCGAGTACGAAGACCGAGAAATAGTGGTCCATGGGGAAGATGAGCATGCTATTTACCGGGACCCATCCATTCCATATCTGGAACCGAGAGAAGGGGGCAAACACACGGTCTATCAAGCTTTTGAGATTGTACTGGCAGAGCAGCACGAAGAGGGAATACCCTGCCCCCAGCCTTTCTTGTCTAACGCCTCGGTTATGGTGGCCAAAGAGATGATCCGGCACGGATTTAGGCCAGGGAAGGGGCTTGGACGAACCCTTCAGGGAATAACAGAACACATTACCTTGCCAGTCACCAAGAAACCTTTTGGACTAGGTTTCAAACCTACTCCAGCAGACGAAGAGTGGGCAAAGAAAAGGAAAAATGAGGGTTGGAAGTTACCTCGACCACTGCCGGATTTATATGCAACTTTCATCAGGCCAAGGTACGCTAAAGAAGAAGATGATGAGGTCTTCACAGCTGAGGAAATCGAGGAGATATGTGGGGCGATGAGAAAGATGCCCTACGAGGTCCACATGGTTTAACCAGGTGAAGGCACAAGCATTGCTGAGATGATGTACATGGGGCCGAACGCCAAACTTCAAAACTGGGAGGCTACGCCATTCCCGACTAGACGGAAGTCCGGGTAGACCTGTCCTGCCACCTTTCCTGTGTCACAAGTTATCTCCAGGACATAACTTGAACGTTTTCTTCTTTTCAATTGTTGTTTTGAATTCCTAAGTTGTAAACATTGTTGTCTTCTAACTTTCCAAAGAAAAAATAAAAAAAAATCATCATTGCTTTCCCATTCTTTCTTTTGTTCTGATTTTTGTTATTTTTCCTTTTATCTTTCTTTTCAGTCATAATAATGCGGCTTTAAATATGACATGCTTGCGGACTTCACGCCCAGATCACAATGAGCTATTTAACTGCGAATTAATGAACCCAGAACCAGAATATGATGCGGAAGAAGCTTTTAGGGAGATAAACCGAGAGTTGGAATACTTCGAGAATAAACCTAAGCCAAATCTGAATGACACTGAACCGGTAAATTTAGGAACCCCGGAAGAAATCCGGGAGACCAAGATAAGCATTCACACGGACAAGAAAACGCGAGAGGCGATAATTCAACTTCTTTTTAAATTTAAAGATGTGTTTGCTTGGTCATATGATGACATGCCGGGGCTAGGTGTTGATCTAGTGGTTCATAAATTGCCGATTCATCCTGATTGTCCTCCAGTTCAACAAAAGCAACGAAAGTTCAAAACTGAGGTCAGTGACAAGATTAAAGAGGAGATCACCAAACAACTGAAAACGGGAGTGATTCGGGTAGTCCAATATACAACATGGTTGGCGAATGTGGTTCCAGTACCAAAAAAGGACGGGAAAACTCAGGTATGTGTAGATTACCGAGATCTGAACAGAGCAAGTCCTAAAGATAATTTCCCGCTGCCCAACATCCACATCCTCGTTGATAATTGCGCCAAACACAAGATACAGTCTTTCGTAGATTGTTACGCTGGGTATCCTCAGGTATTGATGGATGAAGAGGACGCCGAGAAAACTGCCTTCACCATGCCTTGGGGCACCTACTGTTACCGGGTCATGCCATTTGGTTTGAAGAACGCTGGGGCTACTTACATGAGGGCCATGACTGCCATTTTCCATGACATGATGCATCAGGAAATAGAGGTGTACGTGGACGACGTGATAGTCAAGTCCAGGACACAGGATAATCACATCCAAGACTTGAGGAAATTCTTCGAGAGATTAAGGAAGTATGACTTGAAGCTAAACCCAGCCAAATGCGCTTTCGGAGTTCCGTCGGGCAAACTTTTGGGCTTCATCGTAAGCAGGAGAGGTATCGAGCTAGATCCAACTAAGATAAAATCCATCAGAGATCTGCCTCCCCCGAGAACAAAGAAAGACGTGATGAGTCTGTTGGGCAGGTTGAACTACATCAGTCGGTTTATTGCCCAGCTGACAAGCACGTGTGAGCCCATATTCAAGCTGTTAAGGAAAGATGCGGCGATTAAATGGACAACTGAGTGTCAAGAAGCCTTTGATAAAGTCAAAGAATACCTTTCGAATCCCCCGGTCTTGGTCCCTCCAGAACCGGGAAGGCCACTTTTCTTGTATCTGACAGTCTTGGAGAACTCTTTCGGTTGCGTCCTCGGGCAACACGACGTAACCGGAAAGAAGGAGCAAGCAATCTACTACTTGAGCAAGAAATTCACCGGCTACGAGGCCAAATACACTCTGCTGGAAAGGACATGCTGCGCTCTCACATGGGTTGCTCAAAAGCTGAGACATTATCTCCAAGCCCACACTACGTTCCTCATAAGCAGGTTGGATCCTTTGAAGTATATATTTCAGAAACCAATGCCTACCGGGAGACTGGCTAAATGGCAAATCTTGCTTACGGAATTCGACATAGTCTATGTCACTCGCACGGCAATGAAAGCCCAGGCGCTAGCAGATCATTTGGCCGAAAATCCGGTCGATGAGGAATACCAGCCATTGGATACCTACTTTCCAGATGAAGAGGTAAATACTGTAGAAGTAATCTCGGAGGACGCTCATGTTTGGAAGATGTTCTTTGATGGAGCCGTGAATGCCAAAGGTGTAGGAATTGGGGCAATTTTGATCTCGCCCTCTGGTCAGCATTATCCCGCCACAGCTAGACTGCGTTTCTTTTGCACGAATAATACAGCTGAGTATGAAGCCTGCATCATGGGCATGCATATGGCAATCGATCAGGATGTTGAAGACTTATTGATTATGGGAGATTCTGACCTGATTATCTGACAAGTCCAAGGTGAATGGGAAACTCGGGATGTCAAACATATCCCATACCGACAGCATGTAGAGGACCTCAGCAAGCGCTTTACATCAATAGAGTTCAGGTATATCCCGAGGTGTCACAATGAACTGGCAGATGCACTTGCTACTTTGGCTTCAATGCTACCCTACCCGGGTAACGCTCACGTCGATCCTTTGGAAATCCGAATCATGGAAAGACACGGTTACTGCAATGTAATCGAGGCGGGATCAAATACGCAGCCTTGGTACCATGACATCAAGAGGTTCCTGAAGACACAAGAATACCCCGAGCACGCTACTGGAGATCAAAAGAGGACCATTAGGCGACATGCAAATGGTTTCTTTCTGAGCGGTGAATTGTTATATAAGAGGACCCCGGACCTCAATCTCCTAAGATGTGTCGATATCGAGGAAGCGAGGAAAATCATGCACGAAGTACACGCAGGTGTGTGCGGACCTCACATGAACGGGTATGTCTTAGCAAAGAAAATCCTTCGAGCAGGTTATTACTGGATAACCATGGAAAAGGATTGCTTTAGCTTCGTTCGGAAGTGTCATCAGTGTCAGGTGCACGGTGATTTGATTCATGCACCTCCCACGGAGCTGCATCCCATGTCTGCACCTTGGCCATTTGTCGCTTGGGGCATGGACGTCATTGGACCAATCGAACCAAAGGCTTCGAATGGACACAGGTTTATACTGGTTGCCATAGACTACTTCACAAAATGGGTAGAACCTGTCACTCTCAAGTCGGTCACTAAAAAAGCTGTAGTTGATTTTGTACACTCAAATCTTATCTGTCGTTTCGGTATTCCTGCGACTATCATTACAGATAACGCAGCAAACTTGAACAGTCATTTGATGGGAGATGTATGCGAGCAATTCAAGATAACGCATAGGAATTCTACTCCTTATCGGCCGAAAGCCAATGGTGCTGTGGAAGCGGCGAACAAAAACATCAAGAAGATTTTGAGGAAAACGATCCAAAGTTCCCGACAGAGGCATGAGCAGTTACCATTTGCATTGTTGGGGTATCGCACTATGGTACGCACATCAGTAGGAGCGACTCCTTATCTGTTGGTTTATGGGACCGAGGCTGTAATACCGGCAGAGGTAGAAAGTCCTTCGCTTCGAATCATTGTCGAAGCAGAAATTGAAGACAGCGAGTGGGTCAAGACTTGGTTAAAGCAATTGACTTTGATTGATGAAAAGCGAATGGCCGCTGTTTGTCATGGACAGTTGTACCAACGAAGGATGGCCCGTGCTTACAACAAGAAAGTCCGACCCAGGAATTTCGAAGTAGGTCAGCTGGTACTGAGGCGTATTCTGCCGCATCATGAGGAAGCAAAAGGGAAGTTTGCTCCAAATTGGTAAGGCCCATACATCATAAGGAAGATATTGCTGAGAGGAGCATTGTATTTAGGTGATATCGAAGGAAACGACCCCGACACAGCAGTAAATGCGGATGCAGTCAAGAGATACTACGTCTGAATTATACTCCAGTAGTCTTGACGCATTTGAAATGACAAAGGTTTTATTCCCCACTACTCCCCAAACATTGATTGAGGCCTGAACTACGTTTGACTTGATTCCGAAAGGATACGTAGGCAGCCTCTCCCTGAGGTTCAGTCACACCAACAATAAAATCCCATTCACCCTGAAATTGAAACCGGGGCACGTCGAGCGGTTCAGAAGTTAGTATCATCTACCTCTCTTTACCAAGAACAAGCCTTCAAATCAATTACCAAAGATAGTTGGGAACCAATAAGCGTCACAAATGGAGACCGGCACACGCTGAATTGAGAGAGATAAAAAGAGAGAGTCTCGTCGGTGAAAACCTTCGGGCACCACGAGGCGACGAGAGCAGAGAAACGAAAATGAGAGAGCTTGTTTAGTAAAAACTCACAAAGAGTGCTATCAAGCGATGACAGGAATAGAAATGAGAGAGGTCAGCCAGCGAAAACCCGCAAAGGGCGCTGTTGGCCGAAAAGAATGACTCCACCCCCAAAGAGGTCTCGGCAAAGTTTCACCGGTTTGGAATCACAGATTCGTTCTGGTTCAGGGAAACGCGAGTTCATGGAAGGTCAGGCGTCCAGGCCAAAGAGCATGTCATGTCATTTAAAGCCAGCGTTATCTTCCTCAGATAAGTCTTTTTCGTCACGAAAGGGACATTCCCTTCCTAAAATTGTTTTCTCCTTTCTTTGTTTCTCTTCGAATCCTTTTTATGTTTTAACCCCAAGTTCAGGATACACCGGAAAGGGCAGGTGGCAGGTTTGTTTTCACGGAATTCCGTTTCATGAAGGAAAACACCCCGTTTCATCGGTACGTCTGTCCAAACTTGATAAATCATGATATTTGATGGCGTTCAAAGTAAAGAGGAAAAAGAGAAATTTCCCCCAGCAAGTCCACCTTAGGACGAATCCCCACAGAGTCTCCCCCTGTACAATCCTCCCACAGAGTCTCCCCAATCCCCAATATAAAAATAAAAAAATAAAAAAAGAAAAAAAAATCCCGTTGGAATTTCCCCAGCACATCCCCAGCGAGTCCCTTTGTAAAAATTCCCCAACAAGCTTACCCCAACAAATCCTAGAAAAACCCGTTTTGAAACAAATATCCAGCATGCTCCATTGTACAAAAATCCACACAAAGAATCCACTTTGTAAATATTCCCCCACAGAGCTTCCTTTTGTACAAATCCCTACAGAATACCTCCAATAAAATCCCCGTTGAGAGCCTCCAAGCAAAACGGGACACAAAAAAAGAGAGAGAAAAGAAAAAGAGCCTTACGAGGCAAATCATCACAGAATCTGGAAATACAAAGCCTGAGAAGTCAAAAGAGTTTCGCCATTTGAATCAAATCAATGGCAGGATTTCGCAACAGGAATGAGGACTCAACAAAGCAACTGGGAACGACCAAGGTCACCGAACCGACCGTCATTTCCAAACTAACAATTGTTCTTTGTCTGAAAAGTTGAAACAGGTATAATCCAAGACAACCGTGCAAGAAGCAGGTGTCGCCCGAAGAAGGAGGTACATGGGTACAAGAAATATCTTGGCAATAAGGAACTCACTCGAAAGGTAAGTTTCCACGAAACTCTCTTTTGTTTTTTACTAAAACAAGAAAATTCAAAAAAAGAGGTCAGTTGTTGTTCTGGAATTTTGCCCCCAGCTAGTCAGCATTAGGGTTTTAAACCCTAAACTGAACTTTTTCCATTCATCCAGCATTAGGGTTTTAAACCCTAAACTGAACTTTTTTCCATTCAGCCAGCATTAGGGTTTTAAACCCTAAACTGAGCTTTTCCATGCAGTCAGCATTAGGATTTTAAACCCTAAACTGAATTTTCCCTTTAGTCAGCATTAGGGTTTTAAACTCTAAACTGAACTTTTTTCATTCAGCCAGCATCAGGGTTTTAAACCCTAAACTGAGCTTTTCCATGCAGTCAACGTTAGGGTTTTAAACCCTAAACTGACCTTTTTCCTTTAATCAGCATTAGGATTTTAAACCCTAAACTGAACTTTTTCCATTCAGCCAGCATTAGGGTTTTAAACCCTAAACTGAGCTTTTCCATGCAGTCAGCATTAGGGTTTTAAACCCTAAACTGACCTTTTTCCTTTAATCAGCATTAGGGTTTTAAACCCTAAACTGACCTTTTTCCTTTAATCAGCATTAGGGCTTTAAACCCTAAACTGACCTTTTTCATTTAATCAGCATTAGGGTTTTAAAACCTAAACTGAACTTTTACCATTCAGCCAGCATTAGGGTTTTAAACCCTAAACTGAGCTTTTCCTTCGAGTCAGCATTAGGGTTTTAAACCCTGAACTGAACTTTTTTCTTTGATCAGCATCAGGGTTTTAAACCCTGAACTGAACTTTTCCATTTAGTCAGCATTAGGGTTTTAAACCATAAACTGAACTCTTTCCATTCAGCCAGCATTAGGGTTTTAAACCCTAAATTGAGCTTTTCCATGCAATCAGCATTAGGGTTTTAAAACCCTAAACTGAATTTTTCCTTTAGGCAGCATTAGGGTTTTAAACCCTAAACTGAACTTTTTTCCATTCAGCCAGCATTAGAGTTTTAAACCCTAAACTGAGCTTTTCCATGCAATCAGCATTAGAGTTTTAAACCCTAAACTGAATTTTTCCTTTAGTCAGCATTAGGGTTTTAAACCCTAAACTGAACTTTTTTTCAGCCAGCATTAGGGTTTTAAACCCTAAACCGAGCTTTTCCATGCAATCAGCATTAGGGTTTTAAACCCTAAACTGAATTTTTTCCTTTAGTCAGCATTAGGGTTTTAAACCTTAAACTGAACTTTTTCCATTCAGCCAGCATTAGGGTTTTAAACCCTAAATTGAGCTTTTCCATGCAGTCAGCATTAGGGTTTTAAACCCTAAACTGAATTTTCCCTTTAGTCAGCATTAGGGTTTTAAACTCTAAACTGAACTTTTTTCATTCAGCCAGCATTAGGGTTTTAAACCCTAAACTGAGCTTTTCCATGCAGTCAGCATTAGGGTTTTAAACCCTAAACTGACCTCTTTCCTTTAATCAGCATTAGGGTTTTAAACCCTAAACTGAACTTTTTCCATTCAGCTAGCATTAGGGTTTTAAACCCTAAACTGAGCTTTTCCATGCAATCAGCATTAGGGTTTTAAACCCTAAACTGAATTTTCCTTTAGTCAACATTAGGGTTTTAAACCCTAAACTGAATTTTTCCTTTTAGTCAGCATTAGGGTTTTAAACCCTAAACTGAACTTTTTCTCTTAATCAGCATCAGGGTTTTTAAAACCCTAAACTGAACTTTCCCTCAGTTGGTCAGTATCAGAATTTCGACTCTAAAACCGAACTTCTCCCCAGCTAGTCGGTATTAGGGCTCCAACCCTGAACTGAGCATTTTTATCTTCCTTCATCAATTTTATGAACTTCCTGGCGAATAATTCATGAAATTTTCCTAGTGAAACTGGGGCAGAAAATTTCGTTCGTTTGTTTTTCTCCCGCAGGTCTAACCTCGAGCCACATGGATCAAAATGACCCACGAGATGAGTCTCAACTCAGAATCAAAGAAGAAAAAGACAAAAAGAAGATGTCCCGAGATATCAGAGTAAATGGAAGGCGGATCGACTCCAACATTTGATTAAGGTCCTGAACTCTGCCAATCGCGTTTCACTCAGTATCCCAAAGATTGAACAAGTCGCCGCAACTCGCAAGCATCAAGATTCGAATCAAAGTCTCCAAGCACAATCAGCTAAGACCCAAGATCAAGTCGCAAAAGAATCATAGATAGGAATCTTGTAACTCGCAGTTGACATGCATATAAGTAGTCAGTTCAGTCCAATTTTCCTTTGGTTGTAATAAGGCGGTCAGTGATGCAGCAATGACAACAGCAACGGCAATAACAGCAAGCATTGCAATCCCATGGTAGTCCCAGCTACCAAAGCTTCCCGAACTACATTGACCTGATTCATGTTTAGCCCAGGATATGTAGGAAATCTTTGAAGCAAGATTCGGTCAGATCTTTCAAAAACATGCTTCACACGGAGTAGTCCATAGGCAAAAATCGCTCATACACGCTCACTTTATCTTTGCACGAAAACTCTTCGTGTTTCCGAACAAAGAGGGGCAGCTGTGAGCACGTGATTTTTGTTTCGCGCGACAATCGCTCCAAAAGAAATAAAAAAATAACAATTGGTCCTGCTGTACAATTTTTGGATTTTTACATGGCACTTTGTTAATTACTTATGATTTTTGCCCATTTTTATTTTTATTAAAAAAAATACAAAAAAATGTATGTGTCATGCATAATTTGAACCGTAACCCGGTTGTTAAATAGAAAATCATAAATAGGCACCTTTGTCCGTGATTTTGTTTTGTTTGATTTTACCTGTTTTAAAATATTTTTATGCGTGTGCAAATAATTGTATTAAGTGTTTATGAAATTTTATTTTTATTTACTTAGGTTTTGTTTTAAAAATAAATAAAAAATAATAAAATAAAAAATAATAATAAAAAAGGGAGATGCAGAATTGGGTTTAAATATCGGTTGCGCTTACTTTTATTGTTAATTCAAACCCCAAAACAACCCAACCCAAAACCCCATGTAAACCCGGTCCAGACCAGCTGGCCTCAAGGGGCGTTCCAAACGACACCGTTCTGATCTGGTCTGAAAGCCGGCGGCATGAACGCCGGTGGCCTTCACCTTAACACCATAGAATCCCCTCACCGCCCTGAACATTAATCCGTTGGCCGTTTAGTTCGAATCCCTTCCCACCTTCTCGAATCTTCATTTGAAGATTCGAGTCGGAACCCGATTTACACCAATCGACCTCAACTTCACACCAGACAGTCCCCAGACCCCCCTCGTGACCGAACCATGTTTGGTTTGGTCCGAATCTAACCAGGGAAACACGAATCCCAGATCTAATTTTTTGAACCCTAGTTTTCTCCGTGCATGTTCTGTATCTGTTCAAGCCGAAGAGATTAAGGTCTAATGGACCTTAATCGAAGTGTTTCTCATTTGACAAACACTTCGATTAAAGTCCGTTCAGCCTTAAGAAAGGTCTGTCCGAATCCAAATTAAGGCTTTTTGATTTTTCGAGTTTTAAGGTGAGTTTTGCTTTTCTTTTCTTATTTCTGTTAGTCCATGTTCGTTTTCAAGATCTGTTCATATTTTGTGTAATCATTTCGAATTTTATCAACTGTGTCCTGTCCACTTTGCCGGAACCTCGGTGTTTTGAGTCCTTCTTCTGTTTTGTTCTGATAATGTGTATGTATGTATTTGTTGTGCAATTAACTGAATCTCAAATTTGAACCGATTAACTGACTCCTCAAGTACAATTCTGTTTGGTCAGTACAATTCAAATCATGTGTCGATACTGTTAAATGTCTGATTTTTGGCTACGATTGTATGTGTTATAACTAATATAGTCGAGTCGACATGTGTCGTCAATTAGTTTCAGATGTTGAACAATAACAAATTGATCTGCTTCTGTTAAGCATTGTATGAATCAGTTAGGAATTGAATTTAGCTACTTATAGTTGTTAATCTGAATCAGAAATATAAAAAAAGATTGGTTTTGTTTAGTTGCAGTCAGAATTGGAGGGCATGTGCACTTGTGCACAACATGTGCACTTGTGCACAACATGGGCATGACAGTATATACTGTCAGATTATACCATGCTGCCCAATACCCTGTTTTAGTTTAAGAAGTATTAAACCTCTTTCAAAAGAGTAAGTCTGCCAGGGAATGTGATGGGGTTCTAATACTTAAAAATTTGAGTGGAAACTGAAAAGGAGGGAGCACATGGGAGGGTGTTTTGAGATTGATGAACAGGCTGTTAAAGGGCTAAGTTTTAGGCTTATAAAAGGGGGGAAGAGGGAGAGAAAAGAGGAGATAAGAGAGAACTGGGAGGGAATTAAGAAGAAGGAGAGCTGAAGTTCTGGGAGATAGATACACACACACGGACAGAGAAAAGGAGAATACACACAGAAAACTTAGTTTGGAGATTGAGAGCTGAAGTTCTGAAAAACAGAAAAACTGGAAAAGAACTCTGTTTGATAACACAGACAGACAAAACTAGAAATTGCATTCTTATTTGCTGTCTTAATTTCACTGGTCTTGATCTGTTTGTTCAACACTGATTTCTTCTAAATCCAACTGAGTCTGCTGGTTGTTTGTTGGTTTACTCTGGACTTGGTCTAGCTGGAATCTTGATTCTACCCCAATTGTTTCATTTGTTGCTGCTGCTGCTATTTTGTTTTTGCTGCTACTGATTTCCCTATCTTCTTCCTCTTCTCCTTTGCATTTTCAGTATTTCCAGGTACATATTTCGAGTCTCACATTGGTTTAGCTGATTGTAACATTGAAAAGCATGAATTGAAAGATCTGAAGGAGTTATAATCATCCGATGTTTATTGACTGCCTTTTTCATAAATGTTGCTAAGTCGTGTAAATTTTAGTTTGTAGTTCAATAGAGAAGTACATTAGTAAGTTTGTATCTGATTGAAGCTTATGCTGATTTTAAACCACAATATGCAATTGATTTAATGGTATATAGGATGTAACTACAATTCATGAAATATGCAACCATTAGTATAGTTGTTAATTCAAAATTCGTTCTTCAGCATGCTTCGAATATATAGGTTGGACGGTTCCTTTTAATCCCGCAAAAATACAATACAGTTTTTTTTAGATTCTTGGGTTGCAATTTTATTAGGCATGTTTAAGATAGTTTTTTTTACACCATAGGTAGCATCCTTTGGTAAGGAATTCCATTAATCCTGTTTAAGCAATTTAATTTAAATTCGACTCAAGGATGTTTGTTCGGTTTAAGCGTTGTACTTCGTCAGCTCGTATGTGATTTCTTTGACAAATTAAAGCATTTTTCCATGAAGTATAATGTTTTCTCCACTTTGTAAATAATTGATCAGAAATTGATAAGAATCTGGATTGGGCCCAAACATATAATTAAATTAGCATGTACCTTTTTTCTTCTAGTTTTAGAGACAAACGCATTAGAAATGTAGCCACTTTAGGATATCCTTTCTAAAATAGAGACGAGCCTCGCTAAATGAAAAATGCAAATTGCGGGGCCCTCAATAACTAGCCATAACAAATACTTAGAATTCGGGACAGGCCAGTTAGTGAATTTCATGGCCTTCCCCAAGAATTATAACACGTTAGACTCTTTAGGCACGGTTTAATTAAATAACAGTCTTAAACTCGGGTGCACATTGATGTGACCCAAATCCAAATCTCAACGGAGTCAAGATGTGTCGACGACCACGGGTGCATTGATTGTGACGTGGTTCGAGATACATTTCCACGACATTGCAATTCTATAAAAAAATAAAAAAAAATGATAATAATAAAAGCGGTTTAAACTTAATAAAAGCACATAAGTCATAACATGCATTTAAATCAGATATTTAGCCATTATAACAATTTAAGTGACCATGCTAGAACCACGGGATTCGAGGGTGCCTAACACCTTCCCTCGGGTCAACAGAATTCCTTACTTAGAATTTCTGGTTCGCAGACTTCATTTGGAAAAGTCGAAAATTTCCTCGATTTGGGATTCAAGATAAACCGGTGACTTGGGACACCAAAAGCCAAACCTTTCCCAAGTGGTGACTCTGAATTAAATAAATAATCTCATTTCGAATATTGTCACTTAAATTGGAAAAACTCCCCTCGCGCATTTAACCCTTCGGGGCGGAGCGCGCAAAAGGAGGTGTGACAGGTGAGATATCCTTGTACAAGCTTTTTGAAATCCTTGAACTGTTGTACATGTTTTTGTGTTATATAAGCAAATTTCTTGGTAACTTTTGTATATGCTTGTGTTGTCTTTGTACATATGCTGTCTTTGTACATAAAAAACAAAAACAAGTAGATAGTTGGATGCATGTTCATCTTTATTAATTACCAATGAATTCCCCTTGGTTTTTCTTCGTCGGGTTCTTTTCCAAGGGTGTAATAGTAGAACCATGGCAGTAGAATGAAATATTTTGATCGGTTTGGTGTAATTGTCTAGTTTCAAGCATGCAAGCCTGTAAATAGCGTATACCCTTCCATTAATATAAAAAAAAAGATTTTTTTTGTGTTGTATAGGAAATCAACTGTATGAACTTGAGGCTCGCTCTTTGACTCTATGTTTACCTAGAACTATACATGTAAATATGATGAAAGCTTTGAGTTGCCAAGTGTTGACTAGAGGGCTAAAACTATGTTGAGTCAAACAGTTCATGTGCCATGTGTGTGAGTCTTTGTATAAATAATTCTTGTGTTTACTTTTGTCGTCTAGAACTTTCCCGGTTGGTCTTTCGATGCTAATGATAATTACATTTTGTTGGAGAAATGACCTTAGGCAGTCTTTGTGATATTGGAAAACCCAGTTAGCCTTTCAAGCTACCCATTGTATAGATATTATCACTAGTTATCCCATTTGAGCCTTTAACCTTTTCTTTGGTCACCTCATTACAAACATTTTCCTTTTTTGTAAAATAATCCCCTCTTTTGAACCCGTCCCTCCTTGAACATTGAGAATGAGGCTAAAAGCCTAAGTTGGAGGTGTGGTGTCAAGCCGAAAATTGGCAAGGCTGTATATTGAGTGTAGGAAAGTATACCTCAAAATATTCATATTAAACTATTCAAGATCCAAAAGAAAAAATACAAAAAAATACAAGAGAAAAGAAGAAAAAGAAAAGAAAAAGTGATGTATGTATATATATAAATATGGAGCCTTGAAGAAAATTAGAGAGGTATTTAAGGTGGTTCAATGTTGGAAATTAGGGGCCAATGAGGGCTATGTGGTTTGAAAAGAAGCAAAGAGCAACAAGAAAGAAAAATGTGAGTAGTGTTCAAGGAGGGTATAGTCACTTGTACCCAAATGTTTATCTGACCCTTCCCTAAACCTACATTACAAGCTTAAAAAGTCCCTATGGAATCTCCAACCGAACGTTCTTAGAATAAAGCGAAGAATTAAAATAAGGGCAAGCCTATGGTATGGCATGTTGTAACACTTGAAACTCTTTGTGAGAGTGAGTGTCTTTGTGAATCCGTCCTTTTTGTTGTCATTGTAAATATTGTAAGTTTGGGACTTTCTTTCTAGTGAGGGAACATGAATTGTGAGGTTGGACAGAAGTTGAGTTCTTGAAGTTGAATGCAAGTGCACTCAGCTGAGAGTAACATTTTGTTAAATTGGTTGAGGCTCAAGGTTTACAAGTTGATTAGTTTCTTTGTAAATAACAATGATTGTTCATGAAGGATAAATAAACAAAAGTGCATGCTTGTAGTACTGACAACTATCACCGTCCATGGTCACTATTGTTTCATATTGTTTAGCTGGAGTCTAGAATAAGATAGTGTCGTTTTAGTTACTTGAGGACAAGCAAGAGTTTAAGTTGCGGGTGTTGATGTGCCGGAGAATTTCGGCACATTTAATACCAATTTCTTAGATTGTAGGTCATTTTAAATGCAATTATCTTTTATACTTTTGTAATTTTAATGTTTTACAGTGTATGCGGCTTAAGGACCCAAAAACATGGAAATGAAATCAAAAGGCCGCAAAAGGACAAGAAAAAAGGCAAAATGTGATCGCATATGTGAATATACGGACCAAAAATCCAATATGCGTACCGCATATTGGTCAGAGGAACGGCAAAGTCCAACAGTCTGTTTGGCCAAATTCAAGCGCAAGAAATGCGGTCCATTATGCGACCGCATAACAGGTTTGCGGGCCGCATAATGGATCGCAAACCCCCTTTGGAAGTTGCTAAAGTCTGAAATACAATGACATTATGTGGTGGCAAATCAACAATGCGGACCGCATAACCAAAATGCGACGACTACCTGGGAACTAGGGTTTCAAAGATGCGATGGTTTTGACGAGAATGCAGACCGCATGTCTGTTATGCAACAGAAATGCGGTCACATAATTAACCTAGAGGGGCATTTTTGTCCGAAATTGGTCCCGAGTTTTAGCCCATTATAAATAGATTTATTGGGGTTTTGTGGGGGCATCTTGTCTGGTTTTTTAGCTACATTCCAATATTTGAATATTCCTTTCTTTTGGAAGCTGTAGGAGTGAATAGTCTTGTACTTTGTAAGTTTTATGACATTTAATATTCTCATCTTTTTGTATTTTAGCATAAGTAGCTAGCTTTAAATACTAAGGTTGTGGACCCTAAATGGATGTTATGTTAATGGGTGTTTAACATTGAATATATATATAATGATTGGTTTATATATATTTATTTCTCATTCTTCATTTATTGTTGGTGGTTGCAAACGTTAACAAGTGCCATTAAACTCTTTCTTTACTTGGAAAAGTGAGTTAGGGTTTGGTAGAAGTAAATATCAAAGACTCAAGGCTTTAAACCTTGTTTAATAGAATCGCTTAGGTATAAGTGAATTTTATTTGGCATAAATTGATTTCTCTTAATTGCAACTCTTTTATATTTGGAAAATCATAAAAAGGAAATACTACCCAACTATTGGAAATATTGGGTAGTCATTTAGAAATCATTTGCATATCTAGAGGACCTTCCATTAAAAATATATCATATTAACACCGATAGCATTACATTTCATTGAAGGGGACACAACCTTGGTTTAGTTAATCAAATTAATTACAACTTTAATTAATCATACTTGTTACTATTTCCCTAAATTATCACACAATCAATTATAATATTTTGATTACTCTAACGGAATAGAAATACGATTTAAGTTAAGATTCACACCACTCAAGTAAACTTTTCACGCCTATTCCCTGTGGGATTCGAACCCAACCTCGTTGGGTTACTATATTTGAAATCGATCGCGTTACACTATTTTAAGGTGTAATCTGAGCGTATCACCTATTCATATGTGTCATCTTTGTTTGTTCATATCCTGGATCATGAGCCTTTGGGCGCTCCGGTTCATGTGTCCACTCTTGTGGGCGATTCTGTGGTTGTGGATTGGATCTAGCAGTCCTGTGTGGTCACATTTTGCGGTTTCGAGACTAGAGTAGATCTCTTATTTCTTGACATGACCGACTTTGAGGTCATCCTGGGCATGCATTAGTTATCTCTATATCACCCTATTCTATATTGTCATGCCAAGACTGTTACATTAGCAATGCCAGGGTTGCCAAGATTGGAGTGGAAGGGTTCCTCTGTTGATATATCTAGTCGGGATATCTTTTTTCTGAAGGCTCAACATATGGTCGAGAAGGGTTGTTCTGCTTATCTAGCTTATGTTCGGGACACCACCGCAGAGTCTCCGACAATTGATTCAATTCCAGTAGTCCGGGAGTTTGCCGATGTGTTTTCTTATGACCTTCCTGGCATGCCACCAGATCGTGATATTGATTTATGTATTTATTTGGCTCCAGGTACCCAGCCTATATCTATTCCACCATACCGTATAGCTTCGAAAGAGTTGAAGGAGCAGCTTGAGGAGCTGTTAGCAAAGGGGTTTGTTAGACCAAGTGTGTCATCTTGGGGTGCACTAGTGTTGTTTGTAAAGAAGAAGAATGGGACCATACGGATGTGCATTGATTACTACCAGTTGAACAAGGCTACCATCAAGAACAAATACCCGTTGTCGTGCATTGATGATTTGTTCGACCAGTTGTAGGGTGCTAGGGTGTTCTCTAAGATCAACTTGAGATCAAGGTACCATTAGTTGAAGATTCGAGATTCAGATGTTCCGAAGACTGCTTTCCGTACTAGATATGGTCATTATGAGTTTCTAGTGATGTCCTTTGGCTTGACTAATGCCCCAGCAGTATTTATGGACTTGATGAATAGGGTGTTCAGACCTTATATTGATTCCTTTGTTATCGTCTTCATTGACGACATCTTGATATACTTACGTAGCCTGGGGGAGCACGAGCAGCACTTGAGAGTAGTGCTTCAGACCTTGCAAGAGCAGAAGCTATATGCTAAGTTCTCCAAATGTGAGTTTTGGCTAGAGTCAGTGGTATTCTTGGGGAATATTGTGTCAGGAGAGGGTATTAAGGTGGATCCCAAAAAGATTAAGGTAGTGCAGAGTTGGCCACATCCTACTTCAGTGATCGAGATCAGGAGTTTCCTGGGATTAGCAGGTTATTACTGTCGATTCGTGCAGGGCTTTTCATCTATTGCATCACCTTTAACTAGATTGACCCAGAAGGGTGTTCCTTTCTGTTGGTCCGATGACTATGAGGCTAGCTTTCAGAAGCTCAAGACAACTTTGACTACAACACCAGTCCTAGTATTACCTTTCAGTTCGGGGATGTATATTGTGTATTGCGACGCATCACGCATTGGCTTGGGTTGTGTATTGATGCAGGAGGGGCGAGTTATTGCATATGCTTCGTGTCAGCTGAAGATTCATGAGAAGAATTATCCTGTGCACGATTTAGAGTTGTCCGCAATTGTTCATACTCTTAAGATATAGAGGCATTATCTGTATGGGGTGTCATGTGAGGTTTATATTGATCATCGCAGCTTACAGCATTTGTTCAAGTAGAAGGATCTCAATTTGAGGTAGCATAGATGGCTTGAGTTACTGAATGATTATGATATCATCATTCTTTATCATTCGGGCAAGGCAAATGTGGTCGCGGATGCCTTAAGCAGGAAATCAGAGAGTATGGTAGCTTGGCATTCATTCCAACAGAGGAAAGGCCACTAGCTTTGGACATTCAGTACTTGGCTAACAGACTTGTGAGGTTGGATATTTTAGATCCCAGCCGAGTTCTTGTGTGTGTTGTTTCTCAGTCTTTATTGTTGGGGCAGATCAAGGCCCTGCAGTTCGATGATCCACATTTGGCAGTTCTTAGAGAGGCGGTGCTACAGGGTAGTGCCAAGGAGGTTTCTATGGGTGAGGATGGTGTTCTGCGACTCCAGGGTCACCTATGTGTTCCAAATGTCGATGGCTTGAGAGAGAGGATTCTGGAAGAGGCACACAGTTCGTGGTATTCCATTCACTCGGGTGCTACGAAGATGTATCGTGACTTGAGGCAACATTATTGGTGGCGGAGGATGAAGAAAGATATAGTGGAGTATGTGGCTAGGTATTTGAATTGCCAGCAGGTCAAGTATGAACACCAGAGACCGGGTGGCCTACTTCAGCAGATGCATATACCTAAGTAGAAGTGGGAGCGCATTACTATGGACATCGTAGTTTGGTTGCCCCGGGCCTTTGAGAAGTTTGATGCAGTGTGGGTCATTATTGACAGGTTGACCAAGTTGGCATACTTTATTCCGGTTGTGACTACTTATACTTCAAAGAAGTTGGCTTAGATTTACATTCGGGAGATAGTCCGGTTCCACGGTGTGCCTGTTTCCATCATATCAGATAGATGCCCTCAGTTCACTTCCCATTTTTGGAGAGCCTTCAGAGCGAGTTAGGGACTCAAGTGGAGCTCAGCACAACATTTCATTCTCAGACCGATGGACAGCCAGAGCGAATAGTTTGGATTTTGGAGGACATGCATAGAGCGTGTATGATTGACTTTGGAGGGTAGTAGGATCAATTCTTGCCCTTGGTAGAGTTTTCTTACAACAACAGCTATTAGTCCAGCATCGAGATGGCTCCATTTGAGGCTTTATATGGTCAGCGATGTCATTCTCCTATCGGGTGGTTTGAGCCTGGTAAGGCTAAGTTGTACGGTACAGACTTGGTTAAAGATGACTTGGAAAAGGTAAAGTGTATTCAGGAAAGACTTTGCACGGCTCAGTCTAGACAGAAGAGTTACACGGATCAGAGGGCGTGTAATGTATCATTCATGGTCGGCGAGAAGGTCCTCTTGAAAGTTTCTCATATGAAGGGTATCATGATATTCGGGAAGAAGGGCAAGTTGAGCCCAAGGTTTTATTGGCCCATTTGAGGTATTGAGACGAGTTGGGGAGGTTGCTTATGAGCTTGTTTTACCTCCCAACTTATCGGGAGTTCATCCAGTTTTTCACGTGTCTATGCTTCGGAGATATCATGCCGGCTTGTCTCATGTATTAGACTTCAGAACTATTCAGCTGGATGAGAGTTTGGGTTATGAGGAGGAGCCAGTTACCATTATTGATAGGCGGGATCGCCATTTGAGATCCATGAGTATTTCCGCGGTAAACATCTAGTGGAGAGGCCAACCAGTCGAGAAGGCAACCTGGGAGTCCGCGGAGGACATGCGGAGCAGATATCCCCATCTTTTCCCTAGCTCAGGTACTTTTCTATGTCTGTTCGAAGACGAACGTTTGTTTAAGATGTGGAGAATGTAACGACCCTACCGATCATTTTTCTTTCTAGGACCTTGTTCCCCTAAATAAGACTTCCCGTACTTGCTTAACTGATTTACGACCTGCGGGGATGGTTGGTTCAGGATTTGGAAGAGTTTGGACTGAAATCAGAGCACTTAGTTCCTTAAGGTTGGCTTAAAAGGCCAAGTTTGACTTTGGTCAACATTTTTAGTAAACGGACTCGGACTTGTGTTTTGATGGTCTCAGAGGGTCCATAATAAAATATGGGACTTAGGCATGCCCGGAATCGAATTCCGAAGTCCCTAGCCCGAGTAATGAATTTTTGTTAAAAATTGTTAAACTGAAAATCTAAGGATTTAAAGAAATGGAATAATGTTTGATAATGTTGGTATCGGTCCCATATGTTGGTTCCAGATTCTGGTACAGGTCCAATATAACATTTAAGTCATACCAGTGAAATTTGGTGACAAACGTGACTACTTTGACGTGATTCGGATGTTCGGTCGAAAAATAGGAATTTCAAATGTTCTTAAGGATTTCATGCGTTTTGGTGCTAAATCCATAGTTTTAGATGTTATTTTGGTTATTTGATCTCATGAGCAAGATGGTATGATGTTGTTAGACTTGTGGGAATATTTGGTGTGGAGCCCTGAGGGCTCGGGTGAGTTTCGGACGCGGGGGAGGAGTAGAAAACACACCAGATTTCTGGTGTTTTTGGTTGCTGCAGCAGATCTCGCAATTGCGAGAGATTTGTTCGCAAATACGAACCTCGTATTTGCGATGAGGACTTCGCAATTGTGAAGGAGCCCGACCCAGGTAGAGTTCACATTTGCAAAACTCTGCCGCATTTGTGATCCCATCAGAAGTCGCAATTGCGACTCTTGGGTCGCATTTGCGACCACAATAGCATTAGCCCATGCTTTGCATTTGCGAGGCTTTTGTGACATTTTGCGACCTCGCATTTAAGAACCTGGTGTCGCAAATGCGACATCAGAGGCCTGGGCACAACTTTTAAAAATGAGACTTAGGCCATTTATTTCATTTCACTTCTACACTTGGGCGATTTGGGAGCTTTCAAAAAGGGGATTTCAACCTAGCATTGTGAGGTAAGTTATTTTTACTTAATGGGAGTTTAATACTTGGGTTTTGGGTAGATTAACACAAAACAATTAGTAAAAATCATGGGATTCGAGTAGAACCTATAGTTTTGATAAAATAAGATTTAACCATGAAATTTGTTAAAGAATGAAGTAGAAATTATATATTCTTGATCCTTAGGTTATGAGTAACGGCTTCCCTTAAAAATTTCCGAAATCCGGGCACGTGTGCCCGGAGATGGATTTTAGGAAACTTGGGTTTAGGGTGGGAAATTACTTAAATAGTTAGAATACGAACTATTAAGCTTGTATTGACTAGTTCCTACCTCGTTTAATTAGGTTTGGGATCGTTCGGCTCCAAATTGAGGGTTTGAGCACGTTCTTGATATTGGAAGTACGCTTTGGAGCGAGGTGAGTCTCCTTTCTAACCTTGTAAGAGGGAATTGTCCCCATAGATGAAATAATTGAATAATTTGCCAATAAATGCGGGGGCTACATACGCACAAGGTGACGAGAATTCGTGCGTAGCCACTGTCGCACCTCCTTTTTCCGCGCCCGCGGGGGCAGGGGGAGTATTTTCCAATTAAAGGACAATCGAAACGGGATTTGCTTATTTATTTCAGAGTCGCCACTTGGGAGATTTAGGGTGTCCCAAGTCACCAAATTTAATCCCGAATCGAGGAAAAAGAATGACTCTATATTACAGTCTGCGTACCAGAAATTCGGATAAGGAATTCTGTTAACCCGGGAGAAGGTGTTAGGCATTCCCGAGTTCCGTGGTTCTAGCACGGTCGCTCAATTGTTATATTTGGCTTGATTATCTGATTTTGTACATGTTAAACCTATATGCAAGTTTTAAACTCTTGACCGCTTTTATTACTATTATTTTTTACGAGAATTGCAACGTCGTGAAAATATATCTCGAACCACGTTACATCGATGCACCCGTGGTTATTGACATATCTCGACTCCGTTGAGATTTAGATTTGGGTCACATAAATGTGCACCCGAATTAAGAAAAATAAATTATTAAGACGCACCTAAAGCAACTAACGCATTGTTATTTTGGGAAAGGCCGTAAAATTTGCTAAACGGCATGTCCCGGATTCTAAGTAATTTTATTATATATATCCATTAGGGGGCCCCGCAGCTTCTACATTTTTGTTTGTCGAGGCTCGTCTCATTTATTATTAAAAGGAATTTACAACGTCATGGAAATGCATCTCGGGCCACGCCATAATCAATATACCCGTGATTAGAGACACATTTCGATTCCGTTGAGATTTAGATTTGGGTCACATAAATGTGCACCCGAGTTTAGGAAAATCAAATTATTAAAGGCGCGCCTGAAGCAACTAGCGCATTATTATTTTTGGGTAGGGCCGTGAAATTTACTAAACGGCCCGTCCCGAAATCTAAGTACTTAATACATATATTTTGTGAGGGCTCCACAATAAGTACATTTTTTATTTTTTGGCGAAGCTTGTCCCGTTTTTTTATTTATTTTATTATTATTTTTTATTTTTTATTTTATTTATTTTTTATTTTTTATTTTTTTTTAAAAGATGTCATTTCTGCGCCTTTAACAATACTAAATCTTACGGCTTCTTTACAACTAAAATCTCATAGCTTGTCAAAATTTAATAAAATGAGTCTAGTGAATGGGTGTTTCGGAAGTGGTAACAACAAGTACTAATGCTAATTTTGTCCGAACGAACTACGCAAAGGACCACGAACAAATTAACGTCAAACTTGTGTCAAGAACAACTAGCCCAACTTAATTAAATGACATCAAAAAACAAGAATAACACAACGCAAAAATAAATAAAATGCATACGGTGAAACATGGGCAGAAAATTACCATACCAATTTCTATATTGCATTTTTTGAACATTCCGTAACATTTCCTTGTCTAATGCTTGAAGTTTACTAACCTGAACAAACAGAGACGGACAGAGCCATGGACCAACCCTCAACACCGACCTCGACGGATAACCTCGAACGGGAAACCATAGAAAAGGTCGTCAGAGCTCGGACTGAATAGCTCGCGCCGGAAACTCGAGCACGAACGGACCAAAATGAGTCACGGCTGGGACTGGTTTTTCCAGGTGGTCATTTGGACATGAGGGGGCTGAATGGAAAGCAACGATGGTCGGATTAACTGGAGGGTCGTCGGACTGTTTTTCTTTGCTACGACGAAGGAGAAGAAGTCGTCGTGGCTAGTAATTCGGATGGCCATTGGACGTGAGGTCGAGGAGCTGGGGTCCGACGTGAGGGAGGGTGGTGTTTGGACTGTGTCGTTGGTGGTTTTGTTGGTGGTTTTGGGATAGTGATTGACAGTAGGGTCGACGGAGGGAGTCGGTGGTGGTGACGATGGTTATGGCGTTGGTTTTGGACAGTCGATGGTCGTGAGGCACCTGGTTGTTTGACGACAAGAGGGGGGCTGTTGGTCGTGGTGCTGGTTTTAGGCAGTGGTTTTGGGTGGTTTCGGACGTGGGGTTGTAGACGGAGTGAGTAGGGTTTGTTTATGGTGGTTTCGCGGCGGGAACGAGGGTGATGGTGGTGATGGAGGAAGCTGGTTGTGGGGGTGGCGATGCAGCGAGCAGCAGCTCGACGGAGCTGGTACGTGGAGGGTTACCGGTGGTTTTGGACGCGAGGATTTTGGGGTCGTTGGTTGGACAGGGACGACGAGGGAGTCGGGGAGCTAGTTGTTTGGATGTGAGGGAGTGGAGATTATGGCGTCGTGGGTGTTCGTCAAGCTGGTGGAGGGGGAGCTCGTTCTTTTCTTTTTTGTTCCAGTAGGTTTTCCTTCTTCTTCTTCATGAAGAAGAAGATGTACAGTACTCTCCTTTTTAAAATTCCAGAAATCCCCCCCTCCGTTCCTTTGGCCTTTTCCGTGTTTTTGTAACACAATGCCCATAAAATGAGCCCCACGCGTGGTGGGGTTCAAGGCATATGTCCCCCACGCGTGGTGGGGTTCCCCACGTGTCCTGGACACGGTTTATTACGGGCTAGGTCCGAAAATTAGGCCTAAAACCGGGTAGTTTGAACCCGAATATTATTTTTTGCCCGGACCCGAGAAATAGGAACACGTTGCTTAACTAGTCCTATGTAAGCAAAATAACTACCAAAAATAAGACTAGTATTTAAACAAAACTATATCTTTTAAAATATTTTCAAGATTTAAAATAGCTACAAAATATTAATAAAACTATTTTTTTGTAATTTTCATTTTTAAATATTAAGATAAAATATGAGGTAATATTTTTGTATTTTTCAAAGTTAAAAATGACTATAAAACCTTAATAGAACTATATTTTTGTAATTTTCGAAATTATATAAAATACAAAAATAAAGTGCAATTTTTGTATTTTTCAAGCTTATGAGAGATACATAAACTAAAATTTATATATATATTTTTTGAAATTTTCTTTTTGCAACGAAATAAAGTAAAACTAGTTAAAATGGTTATACTAGTCCTAAATTAGATATTTAAGCTTAAGAACGTAAAATTCCCGGGGAGGGTCAAAAATCACGTGCTTACAGCTGCCCCTCTTTGACTGGAAACACGAAGAGTTTTCCGACAAAGAACGACTAGACGTGTTTTTGACCCGACCATTACTTGGACGGCCTATACTTAAGGAAAGGGAGGGAATGTGACCGAGCCCTGGTATCTGAGCTGCCCACATATCCTTGGTTATACAGGAATCAGGCCACGTGTAGTTCGGAAATAAGAGAGATAGTGAAGTGTACCGAGGTGGAGAGCCGATCGAGGTTCCGGTCCGCGGTCCTGTCATTACAACAAAAATGAAAACTGAAAAAGACTAACTAAGCCTATCAGCTACTAGTTACAAGGATTCCTATCTCTTAAGTCTTCTTAAACTTGGTCTTGAGTCTTGAATGGTGCTTCATACAGACTTTGGATTTGAATCTTTGATACTTGCTAGTTGTAGGCGCTAGTTCTTGAACAGACCACATTTGTTCTCCACTTTCGTATTTTTCTCCTTTTTTGTTTTTCTTCTTTTTCTTTTTTTCTTTTATGTTGTGTCCAGCTTTTGTCGACCATCTCAGATGTTGACTCGCATTCTTGAGGCGAGCTTCTGCTATTTATAACTTGGTTGAATGCTGGGATTTTTGTTGTAGCCTTCTGCTTTCCAGTGGGTCACTGCTTGATCTTTGACAAGCGGACTCCTGACTTCTTCGATCTTTGACATACCACAAACTCCGTTCTACAGGCGGGTCCCTGACAATCAAAACAAACAAAACAAACAAAATTTCCTAACCCCGTTTGCACTGGGGAGGTTTGTGAGTCGTTAGCAAAATCGTAGCCCACTGATACTACTGATGCAGTGCTGAGAGTGAACTAAACACTAGATTAGGATGTATTCCCTTGTTATACAGGTGGGCGCCTGGTTTTAGGAAAATGACTCTTTTTCAAAATGTTTTTTTTTGGCATCTTAGGAGAAAGATTCATCGGACTAAGATTTTGATCCTAGGAGAAAGTTCGTCAGACTAGGTCTCTATCTTAGGAGAAAAATTCGTCAGACTAAGATTTTGATCCTAGGAGAAGGTTCATCAGACTAGGTCTTTTCTTTTTGGTATCTTAGGAGAAAGATTCATCAGACTAAGATTTTGATCCTAGGAGAAGGTTCATCAGACTAGGTCATTTTTGTTTTTTTGGTATCTTAGGAGAAAGACTCATCAGACTAAGATTTGGATCCTAGGAGAAGGTTCGTCAGACTAGGTCTCTATCTTAGGAGAAAAATTCGTCGGACTAAGATTTTGATCCTAGGAGAAGGTTCATCAGACTAGGTCATTTTTTGTTTTTGGTTATCTTAGGAGAAAGATTCATCAGACTAAGATTTTGATCCTAGGAGAAGGTTCATCAGACTAGGTCATTTTTTGTTTTTGGTTATCTTAGGAGAAAGATTCATCAGACTAAGATTTGGATTTGGATCCTAGGAGAAGGTTCGTCAGACTAGGTCTCTATCTTAGGAGAAAAATTCGTCAGACTAAGATTTTGATCCTAGGAGAAGGTTCATCAGACTAGGTCTTTTCTTTTTGGTATCTTAGGAGAAAGATTCATCAGACTAAGATTTTGATCCTAGGAGAAGGTTCGTCAGACTAGGTCTCTATCTTAGGAGAAAAATTCATCGGACTAAGATTTTGATCCTAGGAGAAGGTTCATCAGACTAGGTCATTTTTTTTTGTTTTTGGTTATCTTAGGAGAAAGATTCATCAGACTAAGATTTTGATCCTAGGAGAAGGTTCGTCAGACTAGGTCTCTATCTTAGGAGAAAAATTCGTCGGACTAAGATTTTGATCCTAGGAGAAGGTTCATCAGACTAGGTCATTTTTTTTGTTTTTGGTTATCTTAGGAGAAAGATTCATCAGACTAAGATTTTGATCCTAGGAGAAGGTTCGTCAGACTAGGTCTCTATCTTAGGAGAAAAATTCGTCGGACTAAGATTTTGATCCTAGGAGAAGGTTCATCAGACTAGGTCATTTTTTTTGTTTTTGGTTATCTTAGGAGAAAGATTCATCAGACTAAGATTTTGATCCTAGGAGAAGGTTCGTCAGACTAGGTCTCTATCTTAGGAGAAAAATTCATCGGACTAAGATTTTGATCCTATGAGAAAGTTCATCAGACTAGGTCATTTTTGTTTTTTGGTTATCTTAGGAGAAAGATTCATCAGACTAAGTCTTTTTTTTTTCTCAAACAACTTAGGAGGAAATGCATCTCCTATGGGTAAAACTTAACTTTGAGGAAGTGCGTCTCCTGTGGGTACAATAAACTTAGGAAGTGCGTCTCCTATTGGTGAACTATTCTTAGGAAGTGCGTCTCCTACTGGTAAAAACTTGCTTAGGAAGTGCGTCTCCTATTGGGTGCAATAAACTTAGGAAGTGCGTCTCCTATTGGTAGAACTGAACTTAGGAGGAAATGTATCTCCTATGGGTGAAACTGAAACAAACCTAGGAGGAAATGCATCTCCTATGGGTGAAACTAAAACCAACTTAGGAGGAAATGCATCTCCTACGGGTGAAACTAAAACCAACTTAGGAGGAAATGCGTCTCCTATGGGTGAAACTAAACAAACCTAGGAGGAAATGCATCTCCTATGGGTAAAACTAAACAAACCTAGGAGGAAATGCATCTCCTATGGGTAAAGACGTGGAATGTATTCCCTTATTATACAGGTGGGCGCCTAATGGTAAAGACACAAAATGTATTCCCTTGTTATACAGGTGGCGCCTAAAATATGAAATGCACAGACAAAAGTATTCCTCTCGTTATTCAGGTGGGCGCCTGTCAAGAAATGTAAAGACTGAAACCAACATATCCTATTTGAGGGCGGATGAACCCAACATATCCTATTTGAAGGCGGATGAACCCAACATATCCTATTTGAGGGCGGATGAACTCGACAGATCCTATTTGAGGGCGGATGAACCCAACATATCCTATTTGAGGGCGGATGAACCCAACATATCCTATTTGAGGGCGGATGAACCCGACAGATCCTATTTGAGGGCGGATGAACCCAACATATCCTATTTGAGGGCGGATGAACCCGACAGATCCTATTTGAGGGCGGATGAACCCAACATATCCTATTTGAGGGCGGATGAACCCGACAGATCCTATTTGAGGGCGGATGAACCCAAAAATATCCTATTCGAGGGCGGATGAACCCAAAATATCTTTAAGACTTGAAAATGTTTTACCTTGAATACTTGCTGGGGATTGGGATGAATTTTCCTTTTCTACCTTCCCCATTTTTATTATTATTCTTTTTTTATTATTATTCCTTTTTTTGTTTTGTTTTGTTTTTGCATAGCTTCTTCCTTCAAAGACTACCTCCCTTGATTTACTACCTGTTGGGGGGTAAAATGTTATCAGCTGGGGGTACCTGACTTCCAGAAAATTTTCTAAATGGAAGGAAAATTTTCTGCCCCAGTTTGATAATATCCCTTGTGGCATGCGTTTCTGCCTCAATGCCATTTCCTTTACCTGTTTCAAATCAAACAAAATTTGTTAGTTTAAAACATGGTGGTTGGTTGTGATACTCCCAACGGGATGGCTTTTCCTTTTTCCTTCCTTGCTTTGCGTTGCACAACTTGTTGGGGATGATATTATGTGCTGGGGATAATCCCTTCCTCCTGGGGGATATTCCTCTTCTTTTGTGACATAGCTTGGAAACTGGCATTTCCCCGACCTTTTAGTCTAGTATGGATTTCGCCAAATCATGCTCACTGCTCTCCTTGCTTTGTTCACGGGCCTTGGCCTTGGGGTTTATAACCTTGGTTTTGGCAAGGGTATCCCTCTTGACGCTCGTCAATCCTTTTGTCAATTCCTTTTTGCTGGGGATATCTGTATTGACACTGGCCTCGCGTTTGTTCCCTGCTGACTATACCACTTGGATGTACTAGTCAGATCTCATTTTTGGAAAGCTGATGGCCTATTTGAAGTCATTTCATACTTGTTCTGACCAGACAGACTCTATTGGGGATTTTTCTATGAAAGGAGAAAGATAAAAGGGAACAGAATAAAAAGACAAAGGAAAAAAAACATGACTCTTTAACAAAAGAAACTATAAATAAAAACCTTATCAAATGCAGACTCCGACTCTAATGGCCATGACATGCGTATGTGGCCTATCCTCTACCGTAAATCATCTTTCAAGATCTTCAATTGGCGATTCCCCATCTGATTACCAATCTTATTCGACTTGTAGTGCGGAGGGTTTTCACTATCAAGTCTCTCTCATTTGTGGGTTCTTCTCTCAACTTTCATCGCCTTATGGTGCCTGTGAAGGCTTTCACCGATAAGACTCTCTCATTTGTATCACTTTCTAGATGGGGATTTGGAGTGTCGTCGGTATGACTCTTTCTGCTGGAGATTAGAGTCCTTTCTGCTGTGGAACAGAATGTTATGTTCGCCGGTAAGACTCTTCATTTGTCTGACTTGGCATCTTTTGAAGACTGATCGGAAGGTCTTTCTTTGGACCGTAATGTGGGTTTTGGATAGGCTAAAAAGAAAGGGTATAAAAGGCTCAAAAAATGCATTAATTTTGAGTTATTAATTACAACCTTTGGAATTAGATTTATTTACATCAAACGCAACTTTTTGCCCCAGTTTCTTGCTTGGGGATATTTTAATTGATTTTTTTCATTTTTCAAAACTATAACCGAGCCGTGAAGCGCCTACGTATCCTCTTTGAGGAATCAGGTCAAACGTAGTTCCCAATTCCTCTTTTTCATTTGATTTTCTTTTTTTCTCTTTGTTATCAATTTTCTTTTCTCATTTCTCCTTTCTTTTTTCTCTTTTTTTTTTGTTTTGTTTTGTTGTTTTTCTTTCTTTCTCTTTTTCCGTTGATACTGATTCCGAACAAGGGGTATGAAAGAAAATAAGTAAGGCTCCAAAGGAGTAACGAAGGATAAAGTGTTTGGGTAGCAGAACAAAATGCCTTCGTCATTCCAGTCTTCAAAACATGCCAAGTGCAAACAACACACTTTAAATTTGTAGTCTCTTCTGATTGTGCTGGACTTGACAATTATGTTAAACATTTTATTTTTCCTTTGTCATTTCTAAGCATCATTGGGCGACACTCTCATTATCATGACCGACCCTCATGCCACTTTGGCGACTCTTGCTTTTAACGGTTTTCTTCATATTTTACTTGCCCCAGTTCCACATGACTCGAGCTCTCTATGATCTCAACCGTTCTTATTTTTCTTTAACTGTTCTGATCACCTCTCCAGAGTTTGGTGATTAACTTTAAAGACTAAGCCCAAGTGTGTGCGCATGTCATGTCCCTAGAATCGGCATTGAACGAAATGATAAAAGGACTAATCAAAAGACGACTGGAACTAACAAAAGACCGACTTTGTATTAGACTACCGGCGAAATGGTTTGAATAATAAAACAAACAAAACAACCAGAATAAAATCCTACCATAAACTGGACAAAATCTAAACAAACTGCTATGACAAAATGGAAAGATAAGAAGGTTTGACACAGGACAAAATCCTAATTACAACCTTAATAATCCGAACAACAGAAATGACCACAAAATAAGCCACCACAAGCTTCTCTCTTGCTGACCAAGGAACGAAGCGTCCTCCCGCTTTATCAAAAAATTGGCATCTTAGCCACTGAGCTTTGCATCAATACTGCCAAGACCATTACCCGCTTCAACATCGTCACCCTCTGTCAACAAGTTCTTGATAGGGTTCGAGTGCTCCATGTCACTGTTATTGATCACAATCCGCCCTTCTTGGATCATTCTTTCTATTTCTCTTTTCAAATCCCGACAGCTTTCAACTTTGTGCCCCTGGGCATTGGAATGGTATTCACACCTTTTAGAAGGGTCAAAGCTTCTTGCACGTGGGTCCACACGATTTGGAGGAATAGGTGCAATCATGTCATGATTCTTTAATTTCTCAAATAAGCTTTCATAGGACTCTCCTATTGGTGTAAAATTATCTTTCAACCTTTGTTCACCTTTATACCACTGGCTTGGCTGTGGGTTATAGGGCACCTGAAAATTTTGTGGAGACTTCTGGAGATTTTGTGATTCTCGTGCTCGCCTCCTGGGGTGCTTTGGTGGCTGAACAACATACTGAGGTGGAGCGACAGAGTATTGAGCGTCCTGAGGTGGATAATACTGCTCAGGGGAGCCATAGAAAATTTGAGGAGGCTGCTCATACCTTCGAGATGTTCTCCTGGGACCTCTTCTAGACCCTGATGTCATCATGATTTCTTCAATCTCCTCATTTGTGTCGCTAAGATTATCTGACTCAACCAGGACAGCCTGAGTTGCGGCTTTAAGAACAGCTTGACTTATAATTTTGCCTGTCTTAAGACCATTCTCTACCATTTCTCCAATTTTGATTGCTTCCGAGAAGGTTTTGCCAACTGCGGACACCATGTTTTGAAAGTAATCTGGCTCTTGTGCTTGAAGGAAGACAGTAATTAGCTCGTAGTCATCCATGGGTGGCTTAACTCGAGCTGCTTGCTCTCTCCATTTTATGGCATATTCCCTGAAACTTTCACTTGGTTTCTTCTGCAGGTTTGAAAGGGACATGCGGTCTGGGGGAATGTCGATGTTGTATTGGAACTGTCTGACAAAGGCCTGTGCCATGTCATCCCAGACATACCAGCGAGACGTGTCTTGATCCATAAACCATTCGGAGGCTACTCCCGTAAGGCTTTCCACAAAATAAGCCATCAACAATTTTTCATTTCTTCCTGCCCCTCTCAGTTGATTGCAATACCTTTTCAGGTGGGCTATGGGATCTCCATGTCCATCGTACTTTTCAAATTTTGGAGTCTTGAAACCAGGCGGCAAGTGGACATCGGGGAACATACATAGATCTTTGAAGGCAACACTCTTTTGGCCTGCCAACCCTTGCATGTTTTCCAACCATTGTTCTAAGCTTTTCACTCTTCGGGTCATTTCTTCCTGTACCATTTTTCGGGCAGGCTTCTCAGTTTTTGCAGCAAGATCAAACGAGTACGAGTGGTACTCAGGAGAGTGGTACTGCTGTGGTTGTGTCGCAAATTGTGACTCATGACGAGGAACCTTCCCACTCTGAGTCTCTGGAGTACTTGTAACAGCTTCGACGTTAGTTGTCATTTTTCTTTGAGGCACAAACCAACCACCTCAATTTTCTTCACAATTCAAAACCAAATATGTTAGAATGGACTCAGTCGGTCCTTATTATTATCAATATATATATATATATATTTATTTATTTACCTTTGTTTTTCTTTTCCTTTTTTTTCGATGTTTTTCTTTTTCTTTTTTTTCTCTTTTTTATCTTTCTTTTTTTTTCAAAAATTTTTTTCTTTCGCTTTTTCCTTCTTTTTTCATTCTCTTTTTCATTTCTTGCTGTGGTCGAATCTTATGGAGATTGCCCACGTATCATGAGCCCGCATGAATCAGACCTTGCGTAGTTCGTGCCAATAAAAGATAAACAATAATGAACATTTTTCAATTTTGATATTTGAGACAAACTGGGTTTCAAGGATTTAAAGATGACCCGCAAACTTGAAAATCAAACAAACCGCATGTTCTAATCGAAAGATTGGAAGACTAAAAAACAAAATTCCAGCTCCCTTTCTCTGTTCGACAAATGCAACCAAATGGTTATTTTTTGCAAATGTGGCTCCTTCCAAATTTCACATGAATCTTGAGGCCGGGGAGGATTATTTTATGACACTTTTACCAACTTGTTCATTCCTTTACGAAAACAACCTTTCGACAACTGAAAGATACTCTAAGGCTATTTCGGCAAGAATGGTTTAAGATGCGGCCGAAGCTGGCTCGGCTTATTATGACAAAATTTGAACGGTATTCACCTGACCGTCGACTCCTTTTTTTCAAATTATAATAAAACTTGGTGTTGCAAAACACGGCCCTTCAGCGTCTCGGGGACGAAGCCTTTTTTTAAGGCTGTGTGGGTCCATATCTCAAAATGACCCAAAGGTGGCTGTTTATGCCAAGTCAGCCTTCCGGCGTCCCTTTCGGGAACATTCGGCTATTTATGACAAAACAGCATCACCTGACTTATTTATAACTCTTTTTTATCGTTTTTCAAATTAGAAAAGTCAATATTGCAAACACGGCCTTTCATCGTCTCGGGGACGAAGATTTTTAGGCTGTGGGAGTCAACTGGACTAAGTCTTAAAAATGACCCAAAAGTGGTTGTTTATGCAAAGCCAGCCTTCCGGTGTCCCATTCGGGAACATTCGGCTATGTCTTGATAAAACAGCGGCACCCGACTTTTTTATGACAATTAAAATTTGACAGATTTGTTTTTGCTATATTTTTTGTAAAAGGGGGAAGTTACATCACTAGACTTATTTACGACAGAATTAAAAATCTTTGACATTTTTTTTTTGTTTTTCATTATCAATTGTTTTTGGCTTTTTAGCAAAAAGGGGGGTCGGACCCGATAAGGGTTGCCTACGTATCTCACATCCGGTGAGAATCAAACCCGCGTAGTTCGGGCCAATAAACTATTTTTGAGAAAACCCTTTTCCATTTTCTATTCTTTTTTTTTATTATTATTATTTATATAACAAGCAAACAAACTATTATTTTTCATTCATAACAAACAAACCAACTAACGTAAAATATAAAACATTCCTTCTTTTTCCTTTGTTTTTCTTATTCTAAAGAAAAAGAATTTTTTTTTTTCATTTTCATTTAATAAAAGAATGCTTTAAAAATATCTCTTTTTGAATTTTCTTTTGCATTTTTTTGGATTATATATTTATTTTGGAACAAATAATAAAATCACGTTCAACGCCCGACTCTTTTTATATTTTTTTATTTATTTATTTTTGGCATTTTCATAGACAAGCAAAATAAAATAAAAAAAATATTTTAAAACCAGATTCTTTTTCATTTTCATTTAATGGCAAAACAAACTATTTTCTTTTCAATATTTTTTGAAAAAAAACAAGACAGAACAAATGATGATTTTTTTCTATTTTTCCTTTGCTTTTAATATAACAAACTAATAAGACATATTTTTTTTTGTTTTTTATTTTATATCCTCAAAATTTCGGCAGAGTTTCGACACTACTTGGACATTTGTTTTTTTTCTCTAACAATAAGTAGTTATATCTCTACACTGTTATTTTCTCCTATTTTCCACTATTTTCTAATTTGTGGATGATGATGAAAACATACACAATCTTTTTTTTTCGAATTTTCAATGTTTTTTTCTTTATACATATATACATATATATTTTATTTTTTATATTTATTATATTTTCAAAAATGTGGCATGGGGGACATAGGGAATTTCAAGACTTCTTGGATTCCGCAAATGTTCCCCATGTGCCTTTTCCCAAAACTGAAGCATGGGGGACATGTGGATTCCAAGACTTCTTGGATTCCACAAATGTTCCCCATGTGCTTTTCCCAAAAATGAAGCGTGGGGGACATGTGGAATACCAAGGCTTCTTGAATTCCACAATGTTCCCCATGTGCTTAATTAACATAATAGCATGCTTATCAAAAATAGTGCATCTTTCTTATTTAACGTGATCAGCATGATAAGGAGTGTCATTTGTCCGCAAATATCATTGGTCCGCCAAATGACTCATTCACCCTTGAATAAATATAACATGTAGCACATAGGATGCCAAAGATGGTCTATTATTTTCAGGTTGCTTGTCCTAGACGGACCCAACCCCTGTGTTGAGTCCCCTAAGTCAAACGCACATGATGCAAATAAACGTTCCTACTAGGGATCCGGCATGTGGCTTTGTTATACTAAGTTCAATAACCTGGGTATTTGTTCTAGACCTGGCTTACCCGAGCGGACAACTCGAGCCAAGGATGGGAGTTGTGTACCGGTAACCAAAGGGCCATCCGATTTTGCAACTCCTCCGAATCCTCGTTCTATTTTGGTATATGACACTAACAGAAAGAAGCCACGACCAGCATGCACTCCTCAAGAGAGAGAAGAGAGGGGTTTCGGCACAGTTTATATATACAGTCCAAATAATATCAAAGCAGTAAAAGCAGCATTTAGCACATTAGGCTCAAACACGTAAAAAAACCAGATAATAAATAAAGCCAAAGAATAACAATTATTTCAAGCTCGAATTCTTAACCCTGAACCAGTGGTTCTGGGATATATTTTATTCCCCTGCAGAGTTGCCAGAGCTGTCGCACCTCCTTTTTCCGCGCCCGCGGGGGCAGGGGGAGTTTTTTCCAATTAAAGGACAATCGAAACGGGATTTGCTTATTTATTTCAGAGTCGCCACTTGGGAGATTTAGGGTGTCCCAAGTCACCAAATTTAATCCCGAATCGAGGAAAAAGAATGACTCTATATTACAGTCTGCGTACCAGAAATCCGGATAAGGAATTCTGTTAACCCGGGAGAAGGTGTTAGGCATTCCCGAGTTCCGTGGTTCTAGAACGGTCGCTCAATTGTTATATTTGGCTTGATTATCTGATTTTGTACATGTTAAACCTATATGCAAGTTTTAAACTCTTGACCGATTTTATTATTATTATTTTTTACGAGAATTGCAACGTCGTGAAAATATATCTCGAACCACGTTACATCGATGCACCCGTGGTTATTGACATATCTCGACTCCGTTGAGATTTAGATTTGGGTCACATAAATGTGCACCCGAATTAAGAAAAATAAATTATTAAGATGCGCCTAAAGCAACTAACGTATTGTTATTTTGGGAAAGACCGTAAAATTTGCTAAACGGCATGTCCCGGATTCTAAGTAATTTTATTATATATATCCATTAGGGGGCCCCGCAGCTTCTACATTTTTGTTTGTCGAGGCTCGTCTCATTTATTATTAAAAGGAATTTACAACGTCATGGAAATGCATCTCGGGCCACGCCATAATCAATATACCCGTGATTAGAGACACATTTCGATTCCGTTGAGATTTAGATTTGGGTCACATAAATGTGCACCCGAGTTTAGGAAAATCAAATTATTAAAGGCGCGCCTGAAGCAACTAGCGCATTATTATTTTTGGGTAGGGCCGTGAAATTTACTAAACGGCCCGTCCCGAAATCTAAGTACTTAATACATATATTTTGCGAGGGCTCCACAATATGTACATTTTTTATTTTTTGGCGAAGCTTGTCCCGTTTTTTTTATTTATTTTATTATTATTTTTTATTTTTTATTTTATTTTTTTTTTATTTTTTTTTTTTAAAAAGATGCCATTTCTGCGCCTTTAACAATACTAAATCTTACGGCTTCTTTACAACTAAAATCTCATAGCTTGTCAAAATTTAATAAAATGAGTCTAGTGAATGGGTGTTTCGGAAGTGGTAACAACAAGTACTAATGCTAATTTTGTCCGAACGAACTAAGCAAAGGACCACGAACAAATTAACGTCAAACTTGTGTCAAGAACAACTAGCCCAACTTAATTAAATGACATCAAAAAACAAGAATAACACAACGCAAAAATGAATAAAATGCATACGGTGAAACATGGGCAGAAAATTACCATACCAATTTCTATATTGCATTTTTTGAACATTCCGTAACATTTCCTTGTCTAATGCTTGAAGTTTACTAACCTGAACAAACAGAGACGGACAGAGCCATTGACCAACCCTCAACACCGACCTCGACGGATAACCTCGAACGGGAAACCATAGAAAAGGTCGTCAGAGCTCGGACTGAATAGCTCGCGCCGGAAACTCGAGCACGAACGGACCAAAATGAGTCACGGCTGGGACTGGTTTTTCCAGGTGGTCATTTGGACATGAGGGGGCTGAATGGAAAGCAGCGATGGTCGGATTAATTGGAGGGTCGTCGGACTGTTTTTCTTTGCTACGACGAAGGAGAAGAAGTCGTCGTGGCTAGTAGTTCGGATGGCCACTGGACGTGAGGTCGAAGAGTTGGGGTCCGACGTGAGGGAGGGTGGTGTTTGGACTGTGTCGCTGGTGGTTTTGTTGGTGGTTTTGGGATAGTGATTGACAGTAGGGTCGACGGAGGGAGCCGGTGGTGGTGACGATGGTTATGGCGTTGGTTTTGGACAGTCGATGGTCGTGAGGCAGCTGGTTGTTTGACGACAAGAGGGGGGCTGTTGGTCGTGGTGCTGGTTTTAGGCAGTGGTTTTGGGTGGTTTCGGACGTGAGGTTGTTGACGGAGTGAGTAGGGTTTGTTTATGGTGGTTTCGCGGCGGGAACGAGGGTGATGGTGGTGATGGAGGAAGCTGGTCGTGGGGGTGGCGATGCAGCGAGCAGCAGCTCGACGGAGCTGGTACGTGGAGGGTTACCGGTGGTTTTGGACGCGAGGATTTTGGGGTCGTTGGTTGGACAGGGACGACGAGGGAGTCGGGGAGCTGGTTGTTTGGACGTGAGGGAGTGGAGATTATGGCGTCGTGGGTGTTCGTCAAGCTGGTGGAGGGGGAGCTCGTTCTTTTCTTTTTTGTTCCAGTAGGTTTTCCTTCTTCTTCTTCATGAAGAAGAAGATGTACAGTACTCTCCTTTTTAAAATTCCAGAAATCCCCCCCTCCGTTCCTTTGGCCTTTTCCGTGTTTTTGTAACACAATGCCCATAAAAATGAGCCCCACGTGTGGTGGGGTTCAAGGCATATGTCCCCCACGCGTGGTGGGGTTCCCCACGTGTTCTGGACACGGTTTATTACGGGTTAGGTCCGAAAATTAGGCTTAAAACCGGGTAGTTTGAACCCGAATATTATTTTTTGCCTGGACCCGAGAAATAGGAACACGTTGCTTAACTAGTCCTATGTAAGCAAAATAACTACCAAAAATAAGACTAGTATTTAAACAAAACTATATCTTTTAAAATATTTTCAAGATTTAAAATAGCTACAAAATATTAATAAAACTATTTTTTTGTAATTTTCGTTTTTAAATATTAAGATAAAATATGAGGTAATATTTTTGTATTTTTCAAAGTTAAAAATGACTATAAAACCTTAATAGAACTATATTTTTGTAATTTTCGAAATTATATAAAATACAAAAATAAAGTGCAATTTTTGTATTTTTCAAGCTTATGAGAGATACATAAACTAAAATTTATATATATATTTTTTGAAATTTTCTTTTTGCAACGAAATAAAGTAAAACTAGTTAAAATGGCTATACTAGTCCTAAATTAGATATTTAAGCTTAAGAACGTAAAATTCCCGGGGAGGGTCAAAAATCACGTGCTTACAGCCACTATTATGCTTAAGTCCGGGTAGTCTAGGACCCAAAAGTATGCTTTATGTGCTATTCTTGTAACTTTGTTGTCAATTTAGATTGCTTAAATCATGTTGAATGTGGTAAATGAATTTATAAAGAGGAACAATATTTTCTTGACCTTTTAAAGAGAAGTGGACATTTCTTTGAGTAATTGTTTCCCCGATATATTCCTGCCTGACTGTTTGTTGTGTTTAATTATATTTGACCACGTCGCATGTATGATTCACGAGCGGGGTAATAGATGCATCTATCGTTCGCGTCGTTCGACCCTCCAGCAGTGCACACTTTATTTTTATGTTGGATCGGGTAGTACGACCTCAGCACTATTTGTGGATGCTTCTTGCTCGGTACTTCCTGTGATTTGAACTATGTTAAATGCCCCGAAATGTAAATAGTTATCTGAGATATTATCTAGGAAAGAACCTATCACTTCTTGCTATAAACTGTTATTTATTTATGACATCTATGCTTAGCATAACACTTTCTTATATTATCTGACCCTAGTAATGTCAAGTCGACCCCTCGTCACTACCTCTTCGAGGTTAGACTGGATATTTACTGGGTACATATTGTTTATGTACTCATACTACGCTTCTGTACTTAATTGTATAGGATCTGAGGCAGATACATCTGGCTACCCGTCTAGTGCGCATCCTTGATAGTAGGCCGTGATTCCACGGTGAGTTGCTCCCTTCCTATGCCGTTCAACAGCTTGATGGAGTCTCTCTTTGTTTTTCACTGTCTATTCTATTTCAGACAGTATGATAGATTTATTCTTTTGTACATTCTACTAAATGCCCATATACTTGTGACACCAGGTCTTGATACACATATTGGTAGACTATTATTTTGGGTTGTAAAACTATTATTTTACGTTGCTAATTATCATTTGTTTTAAATTCAAATTTACAAAATGATGGAATGGTTTTGGTAATGTAAAAAGAAAACTCACTAATATTTTCGGGTTGGCTTGCCTGATAACTGTGTTGGGCGTCATCATGACCTGTAACGTAATTGGGTCGTGACAATTATCTCACTACCTTTATATTTATTTTATGGAAGAGAACCTGCACCTATAAATAGTGGTGGTTCTTCCTTATGTTTAGTATGGAAAAAGTATTGTAGCGTGCATGAAAAAAGTGAAATTGAAATAGTGAAAAAGAGAGTTAAGAGAAGGAGAAAAACTAAGGGTTTGTTTGGTATGAAGAAAAACATTTCCGAAAAATGTTTTCCAATTTTCCCATGTTTGGTTGGCTTAAATGTTTTGGAAAATATTTTCCTTATCAACTCATTTTTCTCCAATTTGAGGAAATGTTTTCCTTATCAAGAGAAGGGAAAACATTTTCCAAAACTCCTTGTCAACCTTCCCCACCTTCACCAACCCACCCCACCCCCTCTCTCCGAAAAATGCTTTTTTTTTTTTTAAATTTCAGTTTTTCCGTTACCAACCCCACCATCCCTCCCGCGAAAAAATTTATTTTTTTTACCTATTTTTTTTTCAATTTCAAATTTCTGTCTTTTTGATTCCCCCCCACCCCACCCCACCCCCACCCGCACAAAAAAAAATCTTTTTTTCTTTGTAATTTTAAATTTTTGTTTTTTCGTTTTTCTGCACCACCCACCGCTACCCCCACCTCCTCACCTGCCTCCACCCCCACCCCCGTAAAAAATTTTTACTTTTTTTTGTTATTTTAGATTTATGTGATTGAAAGTTTATGTGTTAGAAATTATAAAGCTTACGGGTTCGAAATTCTGCAGTTTCGAAAGTTTAGCAATTCGAAAGTCTATGAAATTCGTGGGCTCGGAAGGTTATTGGTTTGAAAGTTTATGGCTTCATGTTTATTATATCTAAATTATTTATGAATACTCTTTAAAAGTTATTTTCCTTAATTTTCGTACCAAACATCGGAAAATGAATAAGATTACTACTTGTTTTCCAAGAAAACATTTTCCACGAAAAATATTTTCCGTTATACCAAAAACACCCTAAGTCTCCCAACTTATTCTCTACAAAAGAGAATGTTATTTTGTTAAAGGAAGATGTTCGTTTTGGTGGAGCTTTGGACTCAACAACTTGTCCAGAGTTTATTCAAGTCATTTGACGTTGTCGGGCTGTTGTATCCGGGAGGGGACAAATCAAGTGTATTACTGCTGAACTTGTGAAGATGCTACCACATTGGACTTGAATCTCCTTAAAGAGAGCAAGATATTCACGCCTCAGCCTGAAGAATATTTATTTATTTTTCTTCATCTTATTTTTCAATCGTAATTAATTATATTTTCACCAACATAATCATCATTTAGCCATTTTGCCAGCCAACTGTGCTCTTCTTGTGTTACGATAGTACAATATATATAAACACCACTAGGGTGTTGGGAGACTTATTCATAAGAGGGGGCCGGGCAGATAAGATTGATTCTCTGCATCTTAGAGATGAATAGTAGGCTGTGGACAAATGAAATTCATCTGCTTCGTGAGGATTTTCGATGACCGATAACATAAATTGCGGTTGTTGCAGATCACGTCCGCAAAGGAGAACCCGATAAGTCTCCTAATTTAATTTTTACGGGCTAAATACTACAACATGCAATCTCGAATAACAAGTTTATTAGTATAGTTTTTTCCTACAGAAAGCTCACGATAAAAAATTTTTTAATAATAATAATACTAAGTAAATAAATAATAAAATATATACAGTAAAAATAATCTACAATATATTAAAAACAGGAACCTCTTTAGCTAAAAGTCAAATTACAAAATTACCCTTATTTTAATAACTTTATTCAAAATTACCCTTCACTTAAGTTTTTTGAAAAAAAAAAAAAAAAAAAAAAAAAAAAACTAAACAGACGTGCCTCTCTCAACAATTGCACTCTTTCCTCGGCAACAGACACCTTTTCCAAAATATCTTCATCTAGATTTTGTTCTCTTAAAAATCCTATGGCAGTTTTTCCTCAATCTTCTGTCTTCCCCATTAAAACATGCCAACATGTGTGGATCTAATTTTTTTTCAATTAGTCTTTTCCTTCTCAATTTTTCTTAATCTCCTTCTATATCAGATCTTTGGTACTATTACTATTCCATCTACCCATACCTAAATCTTATCTAATACTTATCTATGGGGAACTCAAGTTGTAAGTTCCTTGGTTTTGTTCTTTTGTTGATTTTATTATAATTGGTTAAGTAGGCAATATTTAAGAAAAAATTTCAGTTACCTAGCAGTAATAGGTATTCTACAAAAAAGGCACATAAATAATTATATTTTACCATGAAGCTATAAATATGGACGTAGAATCACGATTTAAAAAATCTAAAGCATTCAATTCCGAAAATAATTCAAAGCAATTCCGATTCTTCTCCCTAACTTCCTAAATTAACACTGAACAATAATTTGACTAATTTTATATTATTTGATTTTTGATTCTTTCATGTTTGTATATTTAAATTTTAATGATATATAAAACGTATATTAATTGACATTGTAAATATTTTACAAATATATTAAATATATATAGTGTATATTTAGAATAATTAAGTTTTGTACAATAAATATTCTACAAATATACTAGTATATGGATAGGTTTTTTCTTGAAGAGTTTTATATTTATAGGTATATTTCTAGTATAAAATATTTTATATCTTATAGAATATTTTATATCTTATACATACCAGCTAATCACATTATTAATATACAAAATATAAACAAAAAATGTATGCATGTTTAGTTGAAAATATATAAGGTGTGTATATATATATTACTTGTATAAAAATAAGTAAAAATATTTAGGTAGCAACACTAAAGGAAGTTTTACTATAATAATAAAGGAAGAGGGAAGGGGGAGGGGGTGCCATTACAAAAGAATGAAAAAAGGAAAGTTTTACTATAATAATGAAAGAGAAATGATATCAATATTATTAGAATAAAACTAACTCCTTAATCTGAGGGTCAACTTATTTTTAAAATGTGCTAGAATTATAAAAGAAATTGTCATTTATGAAATAAATGAAGAATAATATTATTAATAAAAATAATATTAAATTAAAGATTAGGCATGTAAAAATCTCATAAATTATTAGTTGAATTCATCCCATTAGGCTATTATCCATATTTTAATCCACGATTGAATTAAGTAATTAAGAGGAGGATGTTCACATAATTTAATAAACCATTGTTAATTGTTTGACGTGAAGTATCTCAACAATTTAAGGAGATGAATCGAATTTCATCCTACTATGTTGTTATTTTATATGCTTAGCAAGTAGTTTCAATTAGTCTTCATATATGTAGCTTTCCAGTTATAATCTTTATCAGTTTAGAATCGTTAATGGAGAAGAACAGAAGATGTAGTATAAATTTGTTAAAATAATTTGGTTTATTCAGTGGAACAGTAACTTATGCTTTCCCGCAAATAAATTCCATAAACTCTTGGCCTTCATACGCAATCCCAAAACATAAGAATAAATAACTCATGAATATGTGTAGTTGTTTTAGGCGTGCTTTAATAATTCGTCATGGTTATGAGTATGGGTCACGTGGCATAACTTTGACACTTAAACCCAAATTCAAGTACATGTTCGCGTGATTTGACTCCAACATCAAAGTAATAATAAAAATAAATATGTTGTAAATCACGGGTGCATTTCACGTGGTGTGACTTGCAATGTGTACGAAACAACAAGTGCACAACATTGTGACTTGTTTCAATAAATTTCACAAATGCTTAAAATATATAATCAAAAGCGGTAATCGGTAAAAATGTACATAATTTTTAAACATGTGATAATTCAGACAATCAAGCCGAGCGTAATAGTAATGCGACTGTGCCCAAACCACGGAATCTGCGAGTACCTCAAACCTTCTCCTAGGTTAATAGAGTTCCTTACTCGGTCTTCTGTATTTCGCAGACTTAAATAGAGTCAAATTTCCTGAATTGGAATTTAAAAATAAATGATGACTTAGGACACCGTAATAATTTATTTTGAGTGTCGACTCTAAAAATAAAATAAATTAATCTCATTTCAATAATGTTACTTAAAGTAGAAAAATTTCTTTTCCCCGATTAAAAGAAGATGTGACAATGAACCCCTTAAAATTTCGAAACATGAAAAATAGGATGAACTTAATGGAGGTTTACACACTCGTTATGAACGATTAATAGTTTTCTATAAGCAATTCGTTATTGACCCTGAGAAGTAAAATTTGTAAAAACGCTGAAGGTAAATCTATTAGTTAATCGAACAACTCTCTTGGAATGTTCGAATAGATTAGTTCCTTATTAATTATGTGCACTTTGCGAAGAAATTAAGAGTTCAAACTTAAACGTGGCAGTTCATCAATTGTGGTAACATATCATCAATTAGCTATCTTGCCAACCAACTATATGCTTCTTGTATAAAGTAGGGTAGTTTATATAAATACTACTATGGTGTTGGGAGACTCACTTATTCATAAGAGCGGCGAGTTGATTCTCTACATCTTAGAAATGAATTGTCGATTATGGAGAAAGGGAATTCATCCGCTACGTGAGAGTTTTCGATGACCGATGAAACAAATCGTGGTTTTTATAGATCCCCTCCACAAAGGAAAAATTGTAGGTCTCCTAATCTAGTATTACTACACATGCAATCTCGATTAACAGGTTTATTAGTATAATTTTTCCCTGCCGAAAGCTCACGATGAAAATATTTTAATAATAATACTAAGTAAATAAATAATACACTATATACAGTATAATAATAATAATAATCGATTTACCTAAATAACAGCTAGATTTGCTTGCACTAACATTTTAAAGAGTATTACGTATAGTACACGTTCAAGAAAACCATCCCTTTTTTATTACTTCTGTAAATAATTTATGATTTTTTTCTTGAACAATGAAAATATTTCCTATTGATATTTACTATATATAAAATCTAGACATTGATAGTATAAAATATCGTCAGCATCACAATATTCTTCATCTATTCTCGTGTTTAATAGAGAAACTATATATGGCCTTTTAATTTATTTATACGGTTGACTTCACATGGCACAACTTTGCGCGGCACCATGTGGAAATTCGAGAACACTCTATATTGTTCAGACATAATTTTGTTAGATATTTTGTACTATTAGTGCAATAAAATAAAAGTTAAGTGACCATTCATGAAATTAACATCAAAATAGTCGTTCCAGATTGAGTTAGTAATTGATTTGTAAGGCAAAATAGATCAAGGGAAAAAGGTTACATCAAGAAAAAAAGAAAAAAAAAACAACACTGAACTTTGATTTCTAGTCACGTCTGAACTTTGGACATAAACCCCTTAATATTTTGAAACACAAAAGCAGTCAAAATATAAAAAGAGAAAGCAGTTGCTATTTGATTTGTTCATATTGAGAGAAGTAGAGAATAAAAAAGAATAGCATTCAGGAAAGCAATGTTGATTTAATGCACTTGCCATTTCAATAGGGCTTCAATAATGTCATCAATCGGCACGTGACAATATGGCTTAAATCTGCACTGCGCTGTGTAGACAGAAAGAGCGCTTATTTTGAATATGATTTCCAATTCATACACTTAAGCTTGACAGTTCAATTGGGGTAAGATATTAGTATCAATTAGCCATCTTGTCAACCAACTGTATGCTTCTTGTGTCAAATGAGCTCCATCCCAACTGATGTAAGTACTCGGGTCAATGCACACTGGAACTCCTATAGCTCCACATTGATTGTGTAAGTTATAATTATAATCTCCTCCTATTCCACAACATGCTTTATGTAGAGAGTTTTTGTCAAATCCTGAAAAAAAAGTTTGTAAACGCATATACTTTCTTATAAACACATAAGAATGAGGAGTACGTATTTTTTAGCATCACTTACCCAGACTGACGGCATTTTGTAAAAGCCAAAGATAGGCATTGTAGTAGTCACCATAAATGAGTGTAATGTTTGGGTACTCTTTCTTTAGGTCTAGAATGGCTTGTCGCAAATGATCATTGAAGAAGATTATTAAACTATTGAAATCTTTCAAGCAATGGTGCTCATCGTAAGCACTTGAGTTGTCCGTCATGAATCTCGTTAGGATAATTGGAAAACAACCACCTGGAAAATTGCCAGGAACTACAATTCGAGTAGCCCCGAAACTAATGACCCTCTGAAAGAGGTAAACAGATCATTAGGTAATAAGTATATAAAGTGATACCCTAAGCAAATCCCACATCGACAAAATAAGGGGAGATGTAGGGGATATAATTAAGTAAATAAATCACTAGTTGGCTGGGCCTGGGCGTATAAAAAATAAAAAATAAATACTGTATAAAATCAAAAACTCACTCTAACGCCATGAATGATGGCCTCAACAACTTCTGGCACTATCGTTCTCGACTCTTCCAACGTTTTACCTTGCGATAAGGCAAAGTTGAATTCATTTCCTCCTATTCCTCCAACTAAGAAAAGAGCCTTTTTCACTTTGTCGGGGCAATCTAGCAAGCAAAAAATATTCATCAATTCAACTTCCGTTAAATTAGATTAGTAATTACATATTTCCTAGTTACTAGGAAGTATTTAGCAAATTAATTAATTAATTACTTACCAGTATAGAAGGTGTTTTCGAAATGAGAAGACATCCAATCAAGTTGCACACTTAATGAACTATTGGTTGATGGATTAACCATCTTCATATTTTCCAGAATTTCAGATGGTAAAGCAGTAGCTCCTGCTACTGCAAAATCTGCACCATGTCTAAAATCTGCAGTTTGATCCTTGATGGGATTTAGGAGAGGAAGACCAGACTCCAGCGCTGTGTTGAAAAAGTAGAGAAAGCATATATTACTTCATCCTATGAATTTGATAGAAAGTCAACACTTAATAGACTGGTAAATTATTACTGAGTTGCCAATTATTATTTCTTTAGTACTAATTATCGTAGTATTCCCTTCTAATGATTTTCTTATTACTTCATCCTATGAATTTGATAGCAGGTTTTCGTTGTCAAAATGTGATTACGTAGACTAGTAAGTACAAATAAACCTTTTTGTAACAGTTTCGTTAATGTTTCACGTTTCTTTTATTGTTATAGTGAAATACTGCTGTAAATTAAGAACATATATTATAACATAGCACAAGATCAATCTCACACCTATTGAGAGGATAAATTGGAATGTACTCCGTTGGTAAAAGGTTTGAATGAACGAGTAGCTAGATTGTTTAGTTAACTAGTTCTGTGCACTAATAATGTAAAAAAGATATTTACATAATAAGATCATTTATAATTATAAATATATTTCTATGATAACTTATTACTCTCTCCTTTCAATTTAGATGGTGTCGTTTAACTTAATTGGCACAAAGTTTTAAAAAAAAAGACATTTGAAACATGTGGTACTAAAAGTGTAAGGGGCAAAAGTTTAGTGAGACCATGATATTTGTGTGGGTATAAAAACTTCTCATTAAGGATTTAGAATGAAAATTTTAAAGTTAAATTATTTGTAAATATAAAAATGTGTTATTTTTTTAGAACGGACTAATAAAGTAATTGTGTCATCTAAATTGAAACGGCCTAATAGAGAGTAGTAAGCAACCTAGTAAAAATGACAGATAATCTACTGTCACGACTTAAAATTCAATGATGGTGTAAAACTTTTTATATGTACTCCCTCCGTTTAAGTTTATGTGAACCCATTTGACTGGGCACAGAGTTTAAGAAAAGAGAGAAGAATTTTGAACTTGTGGTGTAAAATGAAGCACATATATTTTGTGTGGCTATAAATCATTGCATAAAGGTAAATTGTTTCCAAATAAGGAAAGATGTCGTTCTTTTTGGCACGGACTAAAAAGGAAATATGTTCACATAAATTGAAACGGAGGGAGTAGTTAAATCTGAAAAACACGTCAAGAGTAACAGAATCAAACCTATGAAATCAATCATGAGCATGCCATTGGAACAACGTCCGGTTGCATTCTGAAAAAAATTCATTCCATAAGGAAATCTTGCACATAGAGTATGAGCTCCACAAACCCTCTCTCTGATGCAGTTGCCTGTATCTGCAAGTGAGTCACCTAACTGATATATTTTATCAAATTTGCAATTTATCAATCGTGGTTTTTGAAGCATTAGTACTTCTTGAGCATCGCTTTTCTGCTGAAGAACCACGAAGCTGATCAAGGAAATAACTAGGAGATGAAAAACTGATCTTATTATCAGTGCCATGGCCAAACTTTTGAAAAAAGAAAACTGCACTAAGGCAACCCAAACTTCAGCCTTACAAATACTACATGCAGTATTGACGATATCGATAACAAAATTAAATTTATTGTACATGGAGTATTAATTATGATGGGTCCATCACATTCAGGACTGAAAGTAACAGGCATTGCAAAATACAAGGCTGAGAATTTGTTGCTTGGAGGCAACCTATCCAAGAAGTTAGGAATTTTCCCAAAGGTATTCAAATTTATAAGAAGTGGAAAAAGTTTCCGATAAAGGGTGTTCAATATGTGTTATATATCTCTAAAACATAATATTTAAGCTATATACACAGTGCAATTTTTCGATGAACTGACCACCCTTGTGATCATGTGGCTTTGTCACTGATGCAACTTGTGGAGGAAATTAGCACTCTGCCCTGGTATTAACTTCTGTCCTGGTTGATGGATTATTATATGCAGCGGAAGCAATCCCAGTATCAAAATCACATGTAATTTAGACAACTAGCATAAACGGGATTTCACGGGTTACCTCTTGAAGTGTGACCATATCTCTTCTACCACGTGAGCCTTCAGTTCCATAACTTCTCAATGGAATCTCCATCACCCGCACAATCGTGATCCTCGAACGTTCCACGGTCTTCTACTGTGTTACCCAAATAATACCCGAAAATAGCAATTTCGTGTGGGCGAAATTTCTATGAAAACTTGGCTGAAAATTTCAGCCACCATCTACTCATCCCTCTAGGTGGAAAACCTTATGTATTTATAGCACAAGTTTTAAGGGTTAAGACCCTTTTCCAAAACCTGTTGGGTTTTCTTTTCCACCAGAAAAATGATTCCTTTATTTCCTATTATTTAGGCACAGTAGGGACCACAGAATTTAATTAACAAGGCTTCAATTATGGAATTAATTTCTAATTTTTGAAATTAATATCTACCATAATTAATTACGAATTATTCCACTAAAAATCCGTAATTGCACTCCTTATCCAATTTCGAAATTCATCCATTAAATCTTATTTAACTCCCCATATTAAGATTCAGATACTAATCAAGTAAATTAAATTACTGACGATTTCATTTATTGATTATTTCCTTTAGACTTTCGCTTAACTTATTTCATGTGTCGGATACAAAATCCACCGGCCGGGTTTACACATGCAAACTTATAAGCTTTCATAAAGGTATATCATCAATCTCTAAATCGAGACATGGATTCCATCAACTAACTATTACTTCGCCAATGTATATTATTATTATCCAATTTACCAAGCATATTGACCCACGAAAGAATCTCGTCTTTTAATAAATCAAAACAATAATAATATACACAGCTAATAATAATTATATCAAGATTAAGAGTATAAGTACATTTAATGGCTAGAGAGTTTATTTTATTAAGTCAGTATAAAATACTTATCTCTACCTGGTCCGTTCAATACATACAAAATGTACTAGCACAAGAAGTTGGAATTAAACCATTCCCATAATCAAGATTAATTATATTTAATCTTGTGCTACAATCATTCCTGATGGTTTGTCCAATTCCATCATTAGATTGTGAACTCAAACTTTATACTTATAAGAACCGATGATTTAATCTTCCGTGTATAAGCTAAACTCTATACACTAAATCATCTACTATATAAGCAAAGGACACAGACTATTATATGATCTATTTAAAACTTTATTAAAACTGAATAAACAATTATTTCATAATAAATACTATATCTAAACCAAACTCATGGTTAATAGTATATATCCCAACAATCTCCCACTTAGACTTTTAACCATGATAATTATTAGAATATACTATATCCAAATGCATGGTTAATAGTATATGCCCCAACAATCTCCCACTTAGACTCATAACCATGCATCTACAACTTTCTCAGGCATTCTTTTACATGACTATTAAAAGTCTTCACCAAATAAGGTTTTGTTAAAGAATCTTGCCAAGTTATATCTGATGCAATATTTGTCCAGTAGTACTTTGTCGTAATTATCTAGTTTGGTATTAAACTCTTCAGAGATCCTGTTACCGAAACTATCCCAAGAATGAACACCGAACTATAATTTTCTTTAGCTTTCTCCCACTAAGACGAAGTACCACTAATATTACCTTCGTTACCTCACGACATTGAAATATTAGTGACTTCTTACTATAGTGTTCAATGTTCAAACATCACTCCCACTCGATAAAGGCATATTATGTCTATTAACGTTCTCCCACTACTTAAATTCAATGGAACGTCAATTCTGACGTGTGGGTTTTGATGTTCTTGAACATCTAGTTATTTCTTTGCCTAGTTCCTGTAAAAATAGTTTACTTCTAGGAACATGTTTTATTAAACAGTCCTTATCTAGAAAAATGCATTTGTTTTAACAATTGCCTTATTTTCTTTAGGACAATAAAATAAAGCTTCATTCGTTTTCTTGGATATTCGATAAACATGCACCTATCCATCCTTAGTTCCAACTTACATATCTGCTTTCCCTTTCAGCACATATGCGGGATAATCCTATATCTAAACATGCCACAGACAAAGCTTACATTCAGTCCACAGTTCTATAGATGTCCCAGGTACTAGCTTAGAATGAACTAAATTCAGAATGTAATTTGAAGTTTCCAGGAAATATTCCAAAAATAAATAAGGCAAATCTGAATAACACGTCATTAGTCTATCCATATCCAAAAGAGACTTATTTCTTCTTTCTCCTACACGACTCTATTATGGAGTTCACGGTGTAGTCAATTGAGATGTAATCCCTATTCTGATATGTAACTAAAAAACTCTTTAGAGAGATGCTCGCCACTACAATCAAATTGTAATAACTTAATATATTTCTTTGGTGCTTCTCTATTTCAAATCTTAAAACCTTGAATTACTTAATTCATTAAGACTTACAGTGCATCAAATAAATATATTAATATTTTGAGTAATCATTTATGAACGTCATAAAATACCCAAAATCTATCTCTTACGAGTATGTTCATTTAACCATACAAATCAGAAAGAATTCATTCTAGCTTATCACTAGTTTTATTTCCTTTTAAAGGGAAACAACTTTTAGTCAAATTTCCTTCCAAACAGGATCCACAAGTTGGTAGTGCCTCTACTTTCAATGAACCTTAAGGTCCATACTTGACCAACTTGAAATCCTATCCAGATTAATATGACTTAGATAAAAGTGCACAGATAAGTTTTACTCAATTTTGAAGAACATATTCTCTTATGAGGTAGACTAATATTGTTCTGTTCAGGAGAGACATCGATATATAATAACAAGGTCACTCGTTCATGTACCACAAGAGATAAAGTGTTTATTAAGCTTAATAACTCAAGAGTTATTCGAAAAATAAAACAAATATTCATCTCTTATTTTGCCCAGAAACCGGAATTAAATTCCTTCTAACAAAAGTACATATATTGCATCCTTAAAATTAATGCCTTATCACTAAAAGAAAATTTTAAACAAGTAATACGACAAATTGCATAAAGTCATTGTGGAGTTGAGATAAAAATATTAAATAGATCATAATAAGTCAAAACACTGAATAGTAAAATTCAGACTGCATTCAATATTTATATACATACATGCATCTGGAATAATAAATTTCGATGGGAAAAGAATTATTCATGCAAAGTATATTATATAATGCAAGAATTATACAATCCAAAAATAAATAGAACCAACTCAGATGGAGAGCATACTATTATTTTCAGTCAATTGTATATAACTTTTTAATACAAAAATTTTAAAACACACTACACATATATGTCATGCATCTTGAATAGCAATTTCGATGGGAAAGAACTACTCATGCAACATACATATGCAATGCCAGATTATTCACTCCAATAATTAAAACAGACCCAACTCAGATGGAGAGTATACTGTTAATTTAAGTCAAGTGAACATCATTTTTAATAGCTCTAGTTTCATTGATCCAACATGTATACTCAGATGGAGAGTAAGTACACGATATCAATTACTAGTATTTCACCTAGTGAGCTTACAATAAATTTATCCGATATGGAGGAAGACCTAAAGTCAACGCATAAATTTATTACTCACTTGAAATTAATAGTGGAAGACCATAGAAATATATTTCTATCACCACTTAATCATGATTGTATTGTAGTTACAAAATTGATTCAACCTTTTAAGCTCAGATGGAGAGTTAATACTGGTTATCAATAACTAGTAACTATAGCCAGTGAGTTCATAATAAATTTATCCGATATGGAGAAAGACCTAATGTCAACACGTAAATTTACTATCTCACTATAAATAAAAAAATGGAGATCATAGGGGTTAATTTCTATCACCACTTTATCACAACCACGAACATTTCTCTGAGGATTAAGTTTTATAATTTAAAAAAGAATACTCAATACCCCATTTAAACAGTCTTAAAATACTAAAATTATTATTTTACACTGCATAGCAGTGATTATTGTTCACTGGACTGTTTCTGATAAATCTACCAAACTTCATATCAATCGGAGATCGTTAAAATCATAATCTCCAAAAATTGCGACCAAATTTGGAAAATTATCATTTTAAGCATTTTTTAAGAATTTAAAATATGACCTACATTTTTATCATATACCAATTCATGTCAAATCAACATGTGTTATCATGTTTCAGATTGGATATAAATAAAATGATAGAAAGAATGACTTTTCGTATGTAAATCGCATTTTAATCCTTCAAACCTCCAAATAACTCATCTAAACGATCCCAAATCTTCAAAATACGATGTGATTCACTGCATTGCAGTGAGTTCTTCTTTAATGATCGTTTCCGATGATCCTATCGAATTTCAGGTCATTCGGAGATCGTGGAATTCATGATCGCCAAAACTAGACCAAATTCGAATAAATTATTTTTTTGGCATAGTTAGGATTAAATCCATGTGATTTGCATTCTTCATATATATCATATCAAGTTAAATTACATGCTTCAGATTTAACACAAATATAGCCGATATATAAAGAATAATTTTTCATATTTATAACAAATTCAATTTAATAAACTGCTTGAAAACCCATCTAAACGACCTCAAAATGCCAAAAAACAATATGATTCACTGCATAGCAGTGGGTATTTCTCACTAGATCGTTTTTGATGAACCCACCAAGTTTCAGGTCAATCGGAGTCCGTCAAATTCATGACCACCAGCTTGTAACCAAACTTAGAGAATAACCGTTTTAAGTAGTTTTATGAATTAAAATAAATATGATATTGATTTCCATTCTCCTTATAATTACACTATGAGCTCAAGGCATATATTATGTTCTTCCTATTTCTAGGATATATAATATCTCCTTTTGCAATAAATTATCCTTTTATTAAATACATAAGAACCTGAGATATTATATTTTCTCCCGTTCAGTGAAAACCCCAATATCTCTTCTCATGGGTGGAGTTAGTTTCACTAGTACCCAAAGATAAATACTCTTTTTCTAGTTATGAACCTCCACCATTAATGTAGATTTCTCAAGGATAATTTTCACATGGTATATTAAACATATTTCAATGACTCAAATAAATAAACCATTTTGTGGATCCTACTTATTAATCATAATGCTCAATCCATGAACAGATATAATTTCACATGTACAAATTTACTAAGAATTTTTCATGAGTTCAAATAAACAAACCACTTCAGTGGTAACTATTTATTACTCATAAAATTCTCAATTTACAAGTGAATATATATTTAGCTCATAAACTTATTTTATGGTAGACCATAGCTTAAAAGTCATACCAACATTATAAAACTCATACAACATACCGTCATATTTCACTTAATTAGAACCTCCAATCAGAGAACAAAATTCTTCATCGAAAATCCAAACTAGTAATCACGTAGGGCATGAAAATATAAACTTAAATTTGAGAAATTTTTTATGCACAAAAAAGCCAAACGCTCCAATCATTAGTCATCCAGGATATCAAATAGAGAATTTTACTTTCTTACAAAATAATTATATCATTACACAATATGAATTATACCTTGTAAGACCTAGTCAATAAAATCTTACACCTCTATTATTGAATTTAATACAACAACACGTTTATTTGCTAATAGTCAATGTGTAAACCTATTATATGACTAGTATTTAATCATGGGGACCATGGGGGTCATCCCCAACACCATTGAATTAAAAAAGAATTAAAATTATTAAGAAATAATTTCCAGAAAATAGAAAAACGTCCAAAATACAGTCCAAACGACCTCAAAACGCCGAAAAATACCATGATTCACTGCTACTGCAGTGAGTTTTTCTCACCACGGCATTTCCGATGGACCCACCAAATTTCAGCTCAATCGGAGTCCGTCAAGTTCGCTGACCTCCGAAAATTCCGGCTATTCGGTCAAAAACAGGTTTTGCGTTTTTCTAGGATTTACCCCAAAAAATTCAGATAATCTCAATCAAATATCAATAAGAAAACATATATCTCATGATTATAAGAATAATCCATAAATTATGCACAGTTAATTCACAAAACAGCAGTGCAGTTTTTCAGAAAACCACAAATATATGTAATTCAAAAAATGCACATAAACACCATATTCTTGTTTCATGAAAAACTTAGTTATCTAATTAGATGTGAGTGAGCTCTGATACCAATTGATGGATTATTATATGCAGCGGAAGCAATCCCAGTATCAAAATCACATGTAATTTAGACAACTAGCATAAACGGGATTTCACGGGTTACCTCTTGAAGCGTGAATATATATCTTCTACCACGTGAGCCTTCAGTTCCATAACTTCTCAATGGAATCTCCATCACCCGCACAATCGTGATCCTCGAACGTTCCACGATCTTCTACTGTGTTACCCAAATAATACCCGAAAATAGCAATTTCGTGTGGGCGAAATTTCTAGGAAAACTTGGCTGAAAATTTCAGCCACCATCTACTCATCCCTCTAGGTGGAAAACCTCATGTATTTATAGCACAAGTTTTAAGGGTTAAGACCCTTTTCCAAAACCTGTTAGGTTTTCTTTTCCACCAGAAAAAGGATTCCTTTATTTCCTATTATTTAGGCACAATAGGGACCACAGAATTTAATTAACAAGGCTTCCAATTATGGAATTAATTTGTAATTTTCGAAATTAATATTCACCATAATTAATTACGAATTATTCCACTAAAAATTCGTAATTACACTCCTTATTCAATTTCGAAATTCATCGATTAAATCTTATTTAACTCCCCATGTTAAGATTCAGATACGAATCAATTAAATTAAATTACTGACGATTTAATTTATTGATTATTTCCTTTAGACTTTCGCTTAACTTATTTCATGTGTCGGATACAAAATCCACCGGCCGGGTTTACACATGAAAACTTATAAGCTTTCATAAAGGTATATCATCAATCTCTAAACCGAGACATGGATTCCATCAACTAACTATTACTTCGCCAATGTATATTATTATTATCCAATTTACCAGGCATATTGACCCACGAAAGAATCTCGCCTTTTAATAAATCAAAACAATAATAATATACACAGCTAATAATAATTATATCAAGATTAAGAGTATAAGTACATTTAATGGCTAGAGAGTTTATTTTATTAAGTCAGTATAAAATACTTATCTCTATCTGGTCCGTTCAATACATACAAAATGTACTAGCATAAGAAGTTGGAATTAAACCATTCCCATAATCAAGATTAATTATATTTAATCTTGTGCTACAATCATTCCTGATGGTTTGTCCAATTCCATCATTAGATTGTGAACTCAAACTTTATACTTATAAGAACCGATGATTTAATCTTCCGTGTATAAGCTAAACTCTATACACTAAATCATCTACTATATAAGCAAAGGACACAGACTATTATATGATCTATTTAAAACTTTATTAAAACTGAATAAACAATTATTTCATAATAAATACTATATCTAAACCAAACTCATAGTTAATAGTATATATCCCAACAATCTCCCACTTAGACTTTTAACCATGATAATTATTAGAATATACTATATCCAAATGCATGGTTAATAGTATATGCCCCAACAATCTCCCACTTAGACTCATAACCATGCATCTACAACTTTCTCAGGCATTCTTTTACATGACTATTAAAAGTCTTCACCAAATAAGGTTTTGTTAAAGAATCTTGCCAAGTTATATCTGATGCAATATTTGTCCAGTAGTACTTTGTCGTAATTATTTAGTTTGGTATTAAACTCTTCAGAGATCCTGTTACCGAAACTATCCCAAGAATGAACACCGAACTATAATTTTCTTTAGCTTTCTCCCACTAAGACGAAGTACCACTAATATTACCTTCGTTACCTCACGACATTGAAATATTAGTGACTTCTTACTATAGTGTTCAATGTTCAAACATCACTCCCACTCGAAAAAGGCATATTATGTCTATTAACGTTCTCCCACTACTTAAATGCAATGGAACGTCAATTCTGACGTGTGGGTTTTGATGTTCTTGAACATCTAGTTATTTCTTTGCCCAGTTCCTGTAAAAATAGTTTACTTCTAGGAACATGTTTTATTAAACAGTCCTTATCTAGAAAAATGCATTTGTTTTAACAATTGCCTTATTTTTTTTAGGACAATAAAATAAAGCTTCATTCGTTTTCTTGGATATTCGATAAACATGCACCTATCCATCCTTAGTTCCAACTTACATATCTGCTTTCCCTTTCAGCACATATGCGGGATAATCCTATATCTGAACATGCCACAGACCAAGCTTACATTCAGTCCACAGTTCTATAGATGTCCCAGGTACTAGCTTAGAAGGAACTAAATTCAGAATGTAATTTGAAGTTTCCAGGAAATATTCCAAAAATAAATAAGGCAAATCTGAATAACACGTCATTAGTCTATCCATATCCAAAAGAGACTTATTTCTTCTTTCTACTACACGACTCTATTATGGAGTTTACGGTGTAGTCAATTGAGATGTAATCCCTATTCTGATATGTAACTAAAAAACTCTTTAGAGAGATGCTCGCCACTACAATCAAATTGTAGTAACTTAATATATTTCTTTGGTGCTTCTCTATTTCAAGTCTTAAAAACCTTGAATTACTTAATTCATTAAGACTTACAGTGCATCAAATAAATATATTAATATTTTGAGTAATCATTTATGAACGTCATAAAATACTCAAAATCTATCTCTTACGAGTATGTTCATTTAACCATACAAATCAGAAAGGATTCATTCTAGCTTATCACTAGTTTTATTTCCTTTTAAAGGGAAACATCTTTTAGTCAAATTTCCTTCCAAACAGGATCCACAAGTTGGTAGTGCCTCTACTTTCAATGAACCTTAAGGTCCATACTTGACCAACTTGAAATCCTATCCAGATTAATATGACTTAGATAAAAGTGCACAGATAAGTTTTACTCAATTTTGAAGAACATATTCTCTTATGAGATAGACTAATATTGTTCTGTTCAGGAGAGACATCAATATATAATAACAACGTCATGCATTCATGTACCACAAGAGATAAAGTGTTTATTAAATAAAACAAATGCCCATCTCTTATTTTGCCCAGAAACCGGAATTAAATTCCTTCTAACAAAAGTACATATATTGCATCCTTAAAATTAATGCTTTATCACTAAAAGAAAATTTTAACAAGTAATACGACAAATTGCATAAAATTATTGTGGAGTTGAGATAAAAATATTAAGTAGATCATAATAAGTCAAAACACTGAATAGTAAAATTCAGACTGCATTCAATATTTATATACATACATGCATCTGGAATAATAAATTTCGATGAGAAAAGAATTATTCATGCAAAGTATATTATATAATGCAAGAATTATACAATCCAAAAATAAATAGAACCAACTAAGATGGAGAGCATACTATTATTTTCAGTCAATTGTATATAACTTTTTAATACAAAAATTTTAAAACACACTACACATATATGTCATGCATCTTGAATAGCAATTTCGATGGGAAAGAACTACTCATGCAACATACATATGCAATGCCAGATTATTCACTCCAATAATTAAACAGACCCAATTCAGATGGAGAGTATACTGTTAATTTAAGTCAAGTGAACATCATTTTTAATAGCTCTAGTTTCATTGATCCAACATGTATACTCAGATGGAGAGTAAGTACACGATATCAATTACTAGTATTTCACCTAGTGAGCTTACAATAAATTTATCCGATATGGAGGAAGACCTAAAGTCAACGCATAAATTTATTACTCACTTGAAATTAATAGTGGAAGACCATAGAAATATATTTCTATCACCACTTAATCATGATTGTATTGTAGTTACAAAATTGATTCAACCTTTTAAGCTCAGATGGAGAGTTAATACTGGTTATCAATAACTAGTAACTATAGCCAGTGAGTTCATAATAAATTTATCCGATATGGAGGAAGACCTAATGTCAACGCATAAATTTATTATCTCACTATAAATAAAAAAAATGAAGACCATAGGGGTTTATTCCCATCACCACTTTATCACAACCACGAACTTTTCTCTGAGGAATTAAGTTCCATATTAAAAAAAATGCTCAATACCCATTTAAACAGTCTTAAAATACTAAAATTAATATTTCACACTGTATAGTGGTGATTATTGTTGACTGGACTATTTCTGATAAATCTACCAAATTTCATATCAATCAAAAATTGCGACCAAATTTGGAAAATTATCATTTTAAGCATTTTTTTAAGAATTTAAAATATGACCTACATTTTTTTTTTCATATACCAATTCATGTCAAATCAACATGTGTTATCATGTTCCAGATTAGACATATAAAATGATAGAAAGAATGACTTTTCGTATGTAAATCATATTTTAATCCGTCAAACCTCCAAAAAACTCACCTAAGCGATCCCAAATCGTCAAAATACGATGTGATTCACTGCATAGCAGTGAGTTCTTCTTAAATGATCGTTTCCAATGATCCTACCGAATTTCAGGTCATTCGGAGATCGTGAAATTCATGATCGCCAAAAACTAGACCAAATTCGAATAAATTATTTTTTTTTGGCGTAGTCAGGATTAAATCCATGTGATTTGCATTCTTGCAATATATCATATCAAGTTAAATCATCATGTTTCAGATTTAACACAAATATAGCCGATATATAAAGAATAATTTTTCATATTTATAACAAATTCAATTTTATAAACTGCTTGAAAACCCATCTAAACGACCTCAAAATGCCAAAAAACAACATGATTCACTGCATAGCAAGGAGTTTTTTTTTCACTAGATCGTTTTCGATGAACCCACCAAGTTTCAGGTTAATCGGAATCCGTCAAATTCATGACCACTAGCCTGTAACCAAACTCGGAGAATAACCGTTTTAAGTAGTTTCATGAATTAAAATAAATATGATATTGATTTTCATTCTCCTTATAATTACACTATGAGCTCAAGGCATATATCATTTTCTTCCTATTTCTAGGATATATAATATCTCCTTTTGCAATAAATTATCCTTTTATTAAATACATAAGAACCTGAGATATTATATTTTCTCCCGTTTAGTGAAAACCCCAATATCTCTTCTCATGGGTGGAGTTAGTTTCACTAGTACCCAAAGATAAATACTCTTTTTCTAGTTATGAACCTCCACCATTAATGTAAATTTCTCAAGGATAATTTTCACATGGTATATTAAATATATTTCAATGACTCAAATAAATAGACCATTTTGTGGATCCTACTTATTAATCATAATGCTCAATCCATGAATAGATATAATTTCACATGTACAAATTTACTAAGAATTTTTCATGAGTTCAAATAAACAAACCACTTCAGTGGTAACTATTTATTACTCATAAAATTCTCAATTTACAAGTGAATATATATTTAGCTCATAAACTTATTTTATGGTAGACCATAGCTTAAAAGTCATACCAACATTATAAAACTCATACAACATACCGTCATATTTCACTTAATTAGAACCTCCAATCAGAGAACAAATTCTTCATCGAAAATCCAAACTAGTAATCACGTAGGGCATGAAAATATAAACTTAAATTTGAGAAATTTTTTATGCACAAAAAAGCCAAACGCTCCAATCATTAGTCATCCAGGATATCAAATAGAGAATTTTACTTTCTTACAAAATAATTATATCATTACACAATATGAATTATACCTTGTAAGACCTAGTCAATAAAATCTTACACCTCTATTATTGAATTTAATACAACAACACGTTTATTTGCTAATAGTCAATGTGTAAACATATTATATGACTAGTATTTAATCATGGGGACCATGGGGAGTCATCCCCAACACCATTGAATTAAAAAAGAATTAAAATTATTAAGAAATAATTTCCAGAAAATAGAAAAACGTCCAAAACACAGTCCAAACGACCTCAAAACGCCGAAAAATACCATAATTCACTACTAATGCAGTGAGTTTTTCTCACCACGGCATTTCCTATGGACCCACCAAATTTCAGCTCAATCGGAGTCCGTCAAGTTCGCTGACCTCCGAAAATTCCGGCTATTCGGTCAAAAACAGGTTTTGCGTTTTTCTAGGATTTACCCCAAAAAATTCAGATAATCTCAATCAAATATCAATAAGAAAACATATATCTCATGATTATAAGAATAATCCATAAATTATGCACAGTTAATTCAAAAAACAGCAGTGTAGTTTTTCAGAAAACCACAAATATATGTAATTCAAAAAATGCACATAAACACCATATTCTTGTTTCATGAAAAACTTAGTTATCTAATTAGATGTGAGTGAGCTCTGATACCAATTGATGGATTATTATATGCAGCGGAAGCAATCCCAGTATCAAAATCACATGTAATTTAGACAACTAGCATAAACGGGATTTCACGGGTTACCTCTTGAAACGTGAACATATCTCTTCTACCACGTGAGCCTTCAGTTCCATAACTTCTCAATGGAATCTCCATCACCCGCACAATCGTGATCCTCGAACGTTCCACGATCTTCTACTGTGTTACCCAAATAATACCCGAAAATAGCAATTTCGTGTGGGCGAAATTTCTAGGAAAACTTGGCTGAAAATTTCAGCCACCATCTACTCATCCCTCTAGGTGGAAAACCTCATGTATTTATAGCACAAGTTTTAAGGGTTAAGACCCTTTTCCAAAACCTGTTAGGTTTTCTTTTCCACCAGAAAAAGGATTCCTTTATTTCCTATTATTTAGGCACAATAGGGACCACAGAATTTAATTAACAAGGCTTTCAATTATGGAATTAATTTGTAATTTTCGAAATTAATATCCACCATAATTAATTACGAATTATTCCACTAAAAATTCGTAATTACACTCCTTATTCAATTTCGAAATTCATCCATTAAATCTTATTTAACTTCCCATGTTAAGATTCAGATACGAATCAATTAAATTAAATTACTGACGATTTAATTTATTGATTATTTCCTTTAGACTTTCGCTTAACTTATTTCATGTGTCGGATACAAAATCCACCGGCCGGGTTTACACATGAAAACTTATAAGCTTTCATAAAGGTATATCATCAATCTCTAAACCGAGACATGGATTCCATCAACTAACTATTACTTCGCCAATGTATATTATTATTATCCAATTTACCAGGCATATTGACCCACGAAAGAATCTCGCCTTTTAATAAATCAAAACAATAATAATATACACAGCTAATAATAATTATATCAAGATTAAGAGTATAAGTACATTTAATGGCTAGAGAGTTTATTTTATTAAGTCAGTATAAAATACTTATCTCTACCTGGTCCGTTCAATACATACAAAATGTACTAGCACAAGAAGTTGGAATTAAACCATTCCCATAATCAAGATTAATTATATTTAATCTTGTGCTACAATCATTCCTGATGGTTTGTCCAATTCTATCATTAGATTGTGAACTCAAACTTTATATTTATAAGAACCGATGATTTAATCTTCCGTGTATAAGCTAAACTCTATACACTAAATCATCTACTATATAAGCAAAGGACACAAACTATTATATGATCTATTTAAAACTTTATTAAAACTGAATAAACAATTATTTCATAATAAATACTATATCTAAACCAAACTCATGGTTAATAGTATATATCCCAACAACTTCAAACTTAGTACATAGTTGATCTATTTTTCTCTCATGATTTTCAGTAAAACATACAAGAATATTTATTGAAATGATTTATTGTTTTGTAGTTTAATCTAATTTGGTCTATATTGAAATTCTTTATTTGTACCATGTTGTCTTCTTTTTTTATATTATTATTTTTATTTGGCTTAAAAGCTCTCTTTATCCACTTATTTATATTAGTCTAGTTTATTTCACAACTCCTTCGTTCGATTATTTTGTTTCTTGTAAACAACAAAATTTGTTTTCTCATATATCAAGGACAGGAATTAAGATTTTGTTATGTGTTGCAGAGTTTAAAATACTTTCAATTTGTTAACCAATTTTAAAAACTATTAAGAAAAATTTGTCATATTAAGTAGATAAATTATCTTAAAGATAAATTTAAATAGTTGTTTTAATTCTTTTATTAAAAAATGCACTACTTGTTAAAAAATAAGAGCGAGAAATTAAAAATGACTTTTTAGATACAGAATAAAAAGAAGAAAACATATATAGCAACTAGCAAACATTACTTGTTATGCCTGATGTTGATTTATTGGCAGCTATCGTCGTGTCAATTTGAACCCGCTTATATAAAATTCTGGGCCTGTCACTGCTTGATTTGAGTACACTTTGAGTAGCATAAAGTCCATTATCCATTAAAAATATATCATCTCCAAACCATGAGTAGCTTGTGTAAACACGGAGATCGCAACATCAAACAGTGGCATCTCTACGTCAAACATAGGACTGGTAACCAGGAAATCTGAGGCAAAATGGGGAAAAAATAATAATAAAGACAGCAAAAAAAGCTAATGAGGCAATAAAAGATATGCCAAGATTAATACATGAAATGTTTTCACATATATTATCTGCTCACTTTTGCTCACATATATTAATGAGGGTGGAATCTAAAGATCCAGTTCCTCAACTATAACATGATATCACCTGTATACCTTTTATGTATGTCTACATATTTTCCTGGAGATGCATATAATATTCTTTAGTATGTAATGGTGGTAACACTAATTAATAGTGGTACTGTGGTAGTAATATAATAATGTGTGGTCATTTGAAACGGCATGAGGCGAATATGATTAATCAGATCCACGAAATAGGGTTCTAAGATTAGGAAGTGGAAGAGAAATGATTGAATTTTTTTTTTTCCAAAAAAGGAGATTTGACCTGGTATTTTGGAGTAAAATGAACTAAAAATATCAAAAATTAAAGGTGGGCCAATTTTAACTTTTAGAAAAACAAAGATGCAATTAGATGTTTAGTGACTTGACTGGAATTGGTACTGATTCATCCACTGAATTAATGAAACTGATCAAGGAAATAACTAGGAGATGAAGAACTGATCTTATTATCAGTGCCATGACCAAACTTTTGAAAAAAGAAAACTGCACTAAGGCAACCCAACTTCAGCCTTACCAATACTACATGCAGTGTCGACGATAACAAAATTAAATTTGTTGTAGGAGGAGTATTAATTAGATGGGATCCATCTCATTCAAGAGCGAAAGTGACAGGCACGTGCCTAAGGAAAATACATGATTGAGAATTTGTTGCTCGCAGGCAACCTACGCAACTTGTCGAGGAAAATTAGCACTTTATTGTTATATATTGTAGTGGTTTTTGGAATATTTTATTTGGGTCTATCAAGCGTAAATTTTTTTGTTATAGTACGTGATATTAGTTGCTCGTCTTGGAATCGTAATTTTTTCTCTTACTTAAAAAGGTTTTCTACGAAAAAATCTTTGTATCATTATTACTTTTTTATTCTTGTTGATTATCATATCTCGATGTTACATTATTATTTCACTTTTATTATCTTGAATATTATTTACCGTGGAAGGTTTATTCCCAACAAATTAAACTACTAATAAAAATGGTAGTATCGAAAAGTACTGTATTTGAATGCCAGCTAGATATTGTATAATTATGACAAACATTCTTAAAAGTATTGCATGGTACACTTTTAAGTAGTAAATTCTATTATTATCTCTCCTGTTTTCTGTATATAAATTATTTATCAGATTTCCTAGTGTTATATTTTGTTTGTATTCACAACATTGAAAGTTTAAAATTCGTTCGGATGGCTTGTACATAAGGGAGGAGCTAAAAGTCCGATTCGGTCGACTCCAATAGTCTTGTTCAAACAGTATATCAAATCCTGAAAAAATAGTTTGTAAATGCACATACTTTCTTATAAACACATAAGAATGAGGAGTACTTATTTTTAGCATCACTTACCAAGACTCACGGTATTTTGTAGTAGCCACAAATAGGCATTGTAATAGTCACCATAAATTAGTGTAATATTTGGGTACTCTTTCTTCAGCTCTTCAATGGCTTGTCACAAATGACGATTGTAGAATATTGCCGAATTATTTAATGAGATCTTTCAAACAATGACATTCATCGTAGGCAGTCAAATTGTCGGTCATAAATTTCGTTAGGTAAATTGGTAAATAGGTCATTAGGAAAACAACTTCAATCAAAGAAAGAAATAAAAACTCACTTTAACGCCCTGAATAATGTTTTGAACAATTTCTGGCACCATGTTCCGCAACTCATTCATAGTTTTACCTTGCAATAAGCCATAAATAATTGAATTCATTTCTCCTGCTTCTCCAACTAGGAAAAGAGAGTTGTTCAAATTTGCTTGGCAATCTAGCAATAATTAACGAGAAAATATCATCAATTCAACTCGCCGTTAATAAATACGAAAGAAACAACTAACCCAATATATTTTCTAAGGAAGTACTCCCTCCGTTTACTTTTAGCTCAGTTTTGACTGTATACTTGTCACGAACCAAAATCCATTAAAAGTTGTGATGGTGTCTCACATTGCCGTCAGGCAAGCCAACGATGAATGATCAGCTTAATTACTCATTTTAGTATTTTGAAATCATAATTTTCCTTAACTAAATCGTATGAAATAGAATTTACAGGGTAAATGATAATATTTTCATACTACAATAACAAACAACCCGTAGGAACCCCAAAAATCTGGTGTCACAAGTACATGAGCGTTTTCTAAGAAGTATAATGATAATACAGCATCTGTCCAGAATGTAAATAAGACAGGATAAAATAAATAGCACGATGGAGACTCGGTGAACTATGATGCGTAGCCTGAGATGCAGCACACGTAAAGTCTCCTCAACGGATGCACCTACGCGCCAAGATGTTCACCAAATGGCCTGTCAGATCCTGCACATTTATAGCCTGTTTGGCCAAGCTGGAGAAATCAGCTTATTTTGAGAAGTGCTTTTTTTAAAAGTACTTTTGGAAAAAGCATTTTTAGAGAGAAGCATTTTGTGTTTGGCTAATCATTCTGAAAAATACTTTTGAGCAATAATTTGTGTTTGGCCATGCTTTTCAGAAAGTTCTTTTAAGTATCAAATTACGAATAAGGACATGAATAGATTTACTTAATAGTTAATATTATAAGTAAATAAATAATCTCAAAAATTTGTTATTATAGGCAATAATTAAATCTTTTTATTTTATTTAAGTAAAGTACGAAAATAAAATTAAAAAGTACTTAATTCTTTTAATATAAGTTAAATATATTAAAATTCATTCAACAAATATAAAAGCATTCACCCCTAAAGTCATTATATATTAGAAAGCTATCCTAAAAATAAAAAGATATATTTATACATTAATATCCTAAGTATTAAGTTTAATGGTTATTTTGGTATATACTATATTTTGTTAAGGGTATTTTAGGTAACAAGAAAAGTAAAAACTGCTTCTGCTTCTGCTTTTGAGAAGAAGCTAATTTTTTCTGCTTCTCATAAACTGCTTCTGCTTCTTCTCAAAAGCACTCCCTCCCCCCCCCCCCCCCAAAAAAAAAAAAACTTGGCAAAACACCTCAAGTTAGAAAAAAAGGTGCTTTTGAAAAAAAATACTTTTGGCATCTTGAAAAGCTTGGCCAAACAGGCTATTAGTGCACAAGTGCAACATGAGTACGTAAATCAACGCGTACCCAGTAAGTATCTACCCTAACCCGGGAGAAAGTAGTGACGAGGGATCTATATCGACACTTACTAGAGGTCCAATTAAATAATATGGTAAGTCATAAAAGATATGAAGTGCACAACAATAGTGGAGTAAATATGTAATTTCATAATTTTCCAATTATTTCTTTTAGAACATAAAATTCTCGTTCTTGTATTCTACCTTAATATCTCAGAAAATGCCAAGTGTCAATACCAAATAAATAAGAAATACCATAAAATGTCGGTCATCAGTGAAAGGTTTATCTCGTGAATATTCGGACTACTAGAAATGTCATGCACGATTCTGTCGAGGTTGTTCGGTCCTATCCAGAATAATGTGTACACTGTCGAGAGTCGTGCGGCACAAACCATAAATGCATCTATATACTGTCGAGGAATTCGGCCCGCTCCACAAGAAAGGAATGAAGTCACCGAATTACAAGACACGTGTTTATAATACAGTACATGAGCACAATAATAAGTACATCCCTTTACATTTATCAAATATCTTGGAAACAACGCAAGCCGATAAAGCTCGGCCTAATATATTTTATTTGTTTTCCAAATCCATTTTTAGTTAAAATTTCAATTAATTAAACTAGCAAATGAGTGCAAACAATTTAAATACTATATGATAAGTCTTAAGTACCGTACATAATCATACTTCAGCTACGTACGGACTCTCGTCACCTTGTGTGTACTTAGCACTCACAACTAGTTGCACACAACAATAAATATCACCTAGTGGTAATTTCCCTCTCACAAGGTTAGACATAAGACTTACCTCGCTCTGAAGTTCCATAACCGACTCCAACGCCACTCTAACACCTCAAACTGATGTCCGTCGCTCCAAAACTAGTCAAACAATGTGCAAACCAATAAAAATTCACTCTAATACTTATAATAAATAAATTCATAACATTTCCCAACTTCGCTCGAAAAGTCAATAAAGTCAACCTTGGGGTTCTCAGGCCCACGTGTCCGGATTCCGAAAATTTTTGAAGATAAACTTTACCCATAACACCACGAACTTAAATATATAATTTATTCCAAATTCCATGTCCAATTTCGTAGTCAAATTCCAAAAATACCATTTTTTTGGTTTTTCTCTTAAAATCCCACAATTTTCATAAATATTTATGTTTTAATCCACATATAAACCGCGTATTTAACTCACAAGGTATAGAAATCACTTACCTAAAGTTTGATGATGAAAATGACACTCTAAAATCGCCCCAAAGATGGCTCCCATGCAAGGAATGAGGTGGAAATGGGTCAAACCCCCAAAATATAACTTCTGCCCAGGTATTAACCCTTCACGATCACGGAAAATGCTTCGCGATCACGAAACACAACTTTTCTCGGCTCAAAATTTCCCTTCGCAATCGCGGAAAACTAATCGTGATCGCGAAGAACAAGCTGCCCAACTCCTCCAGACAGCCTTTAGTAGAATGGTCATAACTTTTTGTAAAAAAACTCCAAATGATAAATGGTTTAACTTTCTGAAAACTAGACACTAAGGACTATAAATTTTATTTTTGGATTATCTCCAAATTCCTTATATATTGCATGATATAAGCTTCCAAAGTCAGACCTGTGCAGTAGAAATTTCTTCTTCGCAAACGTGAATCTTCCTCCGCGAACGCAGTTCACAGAGCTTTTTCTGCCATCTTTCTCTTTGTGAACGTGACCCTTTCCTTGCTACGCAAAGAAAGGCACATTAGACCTTAGAAAACAGTAGCTCAACATGGCGAAATGACCCGCAAACCCTCCGAAATACACTCGAGGCTCCCAGGACCTCATCCAATCACACCAAGAAGTCCTAATACATGACACAAACCTGCTCGAGGCCTCAAATCACACCAAAAACATCAAAACTACGAATCGACGATCGAAATATTTCTTTAAACTTTTAAACTTCGACAAACGCATCTGATTCATACTTAAACATTTCGAAATGACTCCAAACTTTTACATACAAGTAATAAATCATGATACGAACCTATTCCAAGGCTCGGAACCTTAACAGAATCGATAACACCAAAGTCTACTTCAAATCAAACTTAAGAAATTCTTAAACTTTCAAAATGCAGACTTTCCATATTAAGTGCCAAATTGCCCCTGGATCACCCTATACTTAACCCGAACATACACCCAAGTCCAAAAATCTTCATATGAACCTATTGGAACCTTCAAATCCTGATTCCGAGGCGTTTAGTCAAAAGTCAAACCTCAGTTAATTCTTCCAACTTAAAGCTTCCGAAATTAGAATTTTTTATTTGAATCAACTCTGAACTTCCCGAAATTCGATTTTGACTATACGTACAAGTCATAAAACATTAAGTGAAGCTACCCAAGACCTCAAACCGCTGAACGACGCGCTAGAGCTCAAAATGACCGGTCGGATCATTACATTCTCCCCCACTTAAACATCAGTTCGTCCTTGAACGTGCCAAGAACTGTTTCGAAATTATCCAAAATTACTTTTTAACACTTCGTGCACCTACCCGTGCCACCACAACCTATGTGAGCACATTAGCTCAAGCCAGATTGAAGATCCTCCCTATAACCTTGGCTAACAAACATAAGAACCAAATTCCAACATCTGGAATTCTCCACGAGACCCGGTTCTAACATACAAACACCACATTAATCACTACACATTGTACCGAAATATGATCGTGCACTTTTGATGAAATCACACCATGCACTGCATAATTCGCATGCCCATAATGATATCCTCCGACCATAATAGCTGCAATTTCACGAATCTGATGCCTGCAATACGCCTAATAACACATGTAACCCATATTCCAACTCTCGAAATACTTCCACAAAGAAAGAGATATGTAGAAACTCATAACGACCTACCAAAATAATAAATCATGGGGTCCCTCCTCCTGACAAGAACCATTACCTCATTCTGAACTGAATAATGATATTTTCTCTTAATATACCCTATATAACTTCGATCGCACGGATCCGAAGTCCAACTCATCTCACCCAGTACAAGTTGCTCGGGAAATAAGCCACCTTAAATACTATCTAGAATCTCATATGACGTCATCAAAGCGCCAACAAGCTGCAACTCAAATCTGACCCATAAGAAAGAACGAACTCTAGCAAAGAACCATCAGACCCGCATAACGAATAAAATGGCCAATAGATGCTATGAACCTTCCTAAGAGATAAGAAACAAGACACACAAAAATAAGTATACGGAACTGTAATTAACATCTCACTGTTGCAGTGTGCAACCCAATTGATGGTAGGATATAATCTCGTGTTTAGTCGCTTATTACACTCTAATTTACTGCACTTTAATTGAGTTTGAGCTTTAATCGCTAGTGTTTTGCACTAATTGTGTGTTTTATACGTGTAAGAGTGATTTCGATCTATGTAGATGTTATGGAATGCATTCGAGCTATTCTGGAGTTTTGAAGTCTGAGTAAAAGCCCAAAGATTTAGTTGGGATCGTGTTCGGGGATCAACGGATGATAGTGCACTTAAAAGAACGAAATGAAGAATCAAGCAGGACGCCACCCAGGTGCGCGAGCGCATACTGGGCATGCATGTAAGGCAGAACAGTGTGAAAAATGCACGATCATATGCGCGAGTACACTCCCAGGTGCGCGGCCGCGCACGTCCAACTTCGAAGAGTGTGTGTGTGTGTGTGTGTGTGTGTGTGTGTGTGTGTGTGTGTGTGTGTGTGTGTGTGTGTGTATATATATATATATATATATATATATATATATATATATATATATGGAAAAACGGCATTTTTGGGACTTTTGACATATCTAAGACCTAGGGAGTCTAAGGAGAAGTTGGAGAAACAAGTGCACAAGGAATCCATCATTCAATCCCAACTCAAGACGAGGGTTTGGATTGTTTTGTTTTTTTTCTTTACTTTAAACTAAAATTTGATGAATTACTCCATGTCTATGGAGTAGTTCTCTTTAGGGTTTGATGAATTTGGTGTATTGATATTTGTTTGTGGATTATAACTCTAGTTTATGTATTGAATCATTTTGATGCTTAAATTGTTGCATCTATATTCACTAGTTCATGTAATTGAGAGAGGCATAACTTGTGATATTTTTGTGTTATCTTTTGTTGGGAAAATTCATTAATTCTTCTTAGTAATCAAAATAGACTAGTTGAATTGTTGATTAACCTAGTTAGGAGAATAATCAAAAGAGGTTTTCCTAAAGACCAATCTAGTATAAATTCTTGCATATTTTCACCGAGCTTAATTTAGTTCATATTGTGAGGTTGAAACTATTTCTTACTTGCCTCTATCTTCTTTTTTTTATGGATTTAATTTATATACACAACAGCTTTTTTTCTCTGAACTACTTCCTTCACGCCAATTTGTACTAGCCGCCGAGCCAAGTGTCGACCCAGTGTTCTAATTTGACTTTTATTCTTTTAACTTTTTTTAGAACTCAGGGATAACTTGCATTAATATTCTGGAGGCGGAAATAATTCGTTTTTATCTAAAAGAAATTTGAGTATTTTCGAATCTAATAAATAATTCATCTGATTAAAGGGATTTCAAAATTTCTCTGTCTGTGCTTCAAAGATCGTTTTTCATAACTTGCCCAGATTATATTAGGGGTTTGGATCTATCGATACGGAGAACTTTTGGGTTTTTGCCAAATTTGAATTCCGTCCTAATCTTCTTCTTTCGTAACAATTGGATTGATTGGTTTTGGGATCGGAAAAAATAAAATCCCAAGGAAGTTTTATTGCACTGTGATTTTTTTACACATTTAAGAACTCCTCGCCGGTCTCTTGATCTCGCTCCGGCGAGAGTTCTAGGTTTTATTCGCGGGAATTGGTAATTCCCCCTTTTTTCTTGGTTCCATAGGTGTTTGTGTGTTTTGCAGGTATCACTTTTGTGGCTGCTTGGAGGGGATAGGGAGGTGCACGCACTCAAGCAGTAGAGCAGTAGCTATACGCGGGTTTCGCAACATCGGAAGTATACCAAGTCGAAAGTTGCAGGTTCTATTCGCGGGAATTGGTACCTCCCGCCTCCGGTTTCTCTGTCTCCTGTGTTAATTACTTTGTTGTCGTAGTATTTCGTACTAGTCTAGTCAATATAGTAGTGGGATTATATTTACTATTTGCTCCCTTTGTTGTTTTGTGTGGTGTTTTTTCTTTTCATTTTTAGACCTTTGTAGGTATATAGACTGTAGTTTGTAATTACAGAGTAGGGTCATGTCCTCGGGCAAGCTGAGGGGTGGGAAGGGGGTAGGGTAAGTTTTAGGGCGTGGGATGAGGCACAAAGGGGGTAAAGGGAACACGGTCTCATGTAGGTTGAGAATTGGATTGTGACATATAGGGACGTTGACGGGCAAGTCTATAGAGCTAGCGAAGATTCTCCAGAAGAGTAAGGTCACTATATCATGTGTGCAGGAGACTAGGTAGGTAGGATCGAAGGTGAGGAATATAGACGGTTATAAATTGTGGTTCTCCGAAGTCGTGAAGGGCAAGAACGGAGTGGGCATTTTGGAGGATAGGGAGCTTAGAGAGTCGATGGTCGAGGTTAGATGGGTGAATGACATATTGATGGCGATTAAGGTAGTAGTTTGAGGGAGCACTATGAATGTCATTAGCGCTTACGCGCCGCAAACAGGCATGGACGAGGAGGTCAAAAGGCGCTTTTGGGAGGTGCTGGATAAGGTGGTGCGGGGTATTCTGCCTACGGAGAAGCTATTCGTAGGAGGGGATCTTAATGGTTATATTGGGACGTCTGCTGGTGACTATGGTGAGGTGCACGGTGGCTTCCGCTTTGTCAATAGGAACGGGGGTGGTACCTCACTTTCGGATTTTGCTAGAGCTTTTGAGTTGGTGATCGTGAACTCTATGTTTCCGTAGAGGGAGGAACATTTTGTTACTTTCTGGAGTATGGTGGCTAAGACTCAAATTGACTATCTCCTCAGGAGGTGCGATAGGGGGTTGTGTGAGGATTGCAAGGTGATCCCGAGTGAGAACCTCACAACTCAACATAGGCTCCTCGTGATGGACGTCGGTATCTTGATGAAGAGGAAGAAGAGGTTTGTACGGGGTCAGTCAAGGATCAAGTGGGGAGCTTTGTCTAAGGATAAAGCGCGGGATTTGGAGGGGCGGCTGATGTCTATGGGTGCCTATAAGTATGGTGAGGACGCTAGCGCTATGTGGACGGCGATGACGGACTGTATAAGGGAGACAACAAGAGAGGTGTTGGGAGTTTCAAAATGTTACTTTGGAAGGCACCGAGGTGACTGGTGGTGGAATGACGTGGTCCAAGGTAAAGTAAAAGCCAAGAAAGTAGCTTACATAAAGTTAGTAGAGAACACTAACGAGGATCGGAGGAGAGCGAACAGAGAAATATATAAGGAAACTAGGAAGGAGACGAAATTAGTGGTCACAGAGGCTAAGACTGCTGCATTTGGTCGGCTCCATGAGGAACTTGGGGGCAAAGGTAGGGACAAGAAGTTATTTTGGTTGGCTAAAGTGAGAGAGAAGAAGGCTCGCGACCTGGATCAAGTGAGGTGCATCAAAGATGAGGATGGTCGAGTATTGATGGAAGAGGCCCAGATTAGGCAAAGATGGGAGTCGTACTTTCATAAACTTCTGAATGAATAGGGGATGGAAACATCGTGTTAGGGAAATTGGGGCACTCCGAGAGTCTCCACGACTTTAGGTATTATAGGTGCATCAAGGTTGAGGAGGTCGTGGGTGCGATGGGTAAGATGAGTCGGGGTAAAGCGACTAGACCAGACGAGATTCCAATAGAGGTTTGGAGATATACGGGTAGAGCAGGCTTGGAGTGGCTGACTGGGTTGTTTAATGTTATCTTCAAGATGAAGAGGATGCCTGATGAGTGGCGGTGGAGTACAATGGTTCTGGTATATAAGAACAAAGGTAATATCCAGAATTGTAACAACTATAGGGGTATCAAGTTACTAAGTCATACCATGAAAGTTTGGGAGAGGGTGGTGGAAGGGAGGATAAGGAAGGCGGTGTCTATATCGAAAAACCAGTTCGGGTTCATGCCAGGTCGTTATACTATGGAATTTATCCACTTTATCAGGAGGTTGGTGGAATAATATAGGGATAGGAAGAGAGATTAACATATGGTGTTTATTGACCTAGAGAAGGCGTATGACAAGGTCCACATGGACGTCCTTTGGAGGTGTCTGGAGGTGAAAGGTGCATCGGTGGCTTACATTAGGGAGATAAAGGATATGTATGATGGAGCTATGGATCGGGTTAGAATTGTGGGAGGTCACTCAGAACCTTTTCTAATGGTTATGGGGTTACACCAAGGATATGCGCTCAGCCTGTTCTTATTTGCCCTGGCGATGGACGCACAGACACACCATATCCAATGATAGATGTCATTGTGTATGTTGTTCACTGATGATATAGTCCTGATTGATAAGATGCGAGGTGGCGTTAATGGGAGATTGGAGGTATGGATGCATGCCCTGGAGTCTAAAGGTTTCAAGTTGAGTAGGACTAAGACGGAATATATGGAATGTAAGTTCAGTGACGTGACGGGGAAAGATGATGTAGAAGTTAGGATTGACTCATAGGTCATCCTCAAGAGAGAAAGTTTTAAATACACTTGGTCAATTATCTAGGGATATGAGGATCGACGGAGATATTACGCAACATATTGGGTTGGGGTGGATGAAATGGAGGTTAGCATATTGAGTCCTGTGTGACAAGAATGTTCCACCTAAACTCAAAGGTAAGTTCTATAGAGCGTTGGTCAAACCAACCATGTTGTATGGGGCAGAGTGTTGGCCAGTCAAGTATTCACATATCAAAAGATGAAAGTAGTAGAAATGAGGATGTTGAGATGGATTTGTGAACACACTAGGCTGGATAATATTAAGAGTGAAGATATTCGGGAGAGGGTGGGCGTGGCTCCGGTGGATGACAAGATGCGGGAATCGCGACTTAGATGGTTCAGACACGTGTAGAGGAGAATCCTAGATGCCCCGGTTAGGAGGTGTGAACGGTTGGCTTTGGCAGGCACGAAAAGATGTAGAGGGCGGCCTAAGAATTATTAGCGTGAGGTGATCAGACAGGACATGGCGTTGTTGATACCCAATTTTTCCCTAATATTGTCAATATGCAAAATACCTTCAAAATAGCATATGTATGCATATATAAGCATGTCCAAAGGTTTTATTGTTTTTCCATATTTTTAAAGGTTTTTAATTGATTTATTTCCCTTTTTATCTATAAAATCCCAATAATTATTTACAAAATTTATTATTTTGATAATTTATCAATTGGATTTTTATATTTATGCCTAAATATGGCTAAATTAATTTTTTACATATTTGTATACTTTCATTTAGTATTTTTAAAGCTAAATTGCACATAATTGCAATATTAACCTTTTTAAGGTTTAATTATGTTTTATACATATAAAATTGGATCCTGTATTTTTAAATTGTTATTTATGTGTTATAAATCATTTTTGCTTTTTAAATTAATTTTCAGAAACCATTTACTATTTTTATAAATTAAAAGGGAAAAACTGGCTATTTAAATAACAACCCCTTTTGCATTTCAATTATAACCCAAATCAGACCCCAATTCCCCAACTCAATTTTGATTTAAACCCGACCCTAATCCTTTTAAACCCAACCCAAACTGAGATCCCCACCTACCCCATTTAATCCGGGCCGTTGATCATTCAGATCAACGACCACCATTCCACCTGCCTAAAATAAACCCAAACGACCCCTTAACCTAATTCATTTCCACCAACCCGTCACCCTTGAATCCCCTTCCTCTCCAATTCTCTCTATAACCTCACCTAAACCCTAGCCGCCGCCACCCAAACTAACCCTAATCCCCTTCGATTCTCACTCAATCCATGGACTCTCATGGCTGTTTGAGATGTATACTAGTCTCCTATGTCTCTTGGCTGCCTGTTTTCGTGATTTCATGGAAAGATCTCGAAGATATCTAGTCCATACCTTGCTCAACTTCTATCCATGGTCCTTTTTCGGCCATCCATGGTCGTTCAAGTCAGATCCATGGCTTTTCCGGCTAGATCGGTAAATTTTCGAAGTCTTTTCACTTTTCTGAAACCCTAGCTTTAAGAGCTTTCCAATTTTTCTTCAGATTTGTCTTAGATCTATGCATGTTATGAACCTCTTGGTGTTTTCTCAAAAGTTTTTCGATTTCTTTCAAAGTGATTCTTCGTCTTCAACGATTAAGGTTTTCTTAACCTCTTTTAAAAGATTTCTTCTCTGATTTTCAGTGTTTTATGATTTTACTATGTTTAAACGGTTTGTTTATGTTTGTCTTATACCTGGTTCATCATGTTAAAACCCTAAGTACTTTGGTTTTATCCAAGGTTTGGAACTGCCTTTGTTTATTTTGTATACTTGTTTCGACTAAGTTCTTTGTGTTTAGATCCTTTTCTTTGTTTAACTTGACTGATTGTGAGTTCTTACCTTTTTAACTTAGCTCTGTTAAAACCCTAATTTCTTAAATTTTCCTCACTTGTTACCGTGAGCTTTTGAAGACTTTCTTGTTTCTGTGTGTTGATCTTCTTTACCTGTTAGGTTGGTTTCACTCTGGTTCTATGTGTTAGCCATGACTACTTGACTTTGTTGACTACCATGCTTCGAGTAGGTTCTTTTACTATTGAGTACCTAGCCTACTCCTGTTACTGCTATATGTTTGTGTTCATCTAGTTGCTTCTTTTGTCAATATGGTTGGCCTTGCATATCTGATACTCTTGTTCATTCTTCTCTATTTATATGGAGAAGTGTAGAATCATGATTCCTTCTTGATTGATCTTGATTTCCTCAAGTTACGATTGATTGCAAAGGTTTTCTTATAAATCCCTAATTTTTACTCATTTGTTTAAGTTGATTGATTCCCTTCCTTTATTTGTTGTGATGTTTTCCCCTGCTGAATCCTTTCCCCAAATTAAGTATATTCTGTACCTAGACTCAATTATATACTTTATACTTTTACTATCCCTTATTTGGTAAAAAATCAATCTTTCTCAAATTGATTTTCGTTCCTAAATTAACCTTGTTAGTATTCGTTTGAGCAGTAATTCCTTGATTAAAGGGAAGTACTTGTGTTAATGGGATTCTGATTGTAATTATTTCCATATTTTTGTTAAACCTTTACTTGTTACCTTATTTTCTACTCGCTTTCAAAGCTATAAATACCCTACCCTCTCTTCTCTAAAGACACGAACAACTGAGTTCAAAAATTACACACTTACATATTCAAACTCTCTTTCTTTCTCTACTATTTGTGCTACGGCCTTGTCTAGCCGGCTAAAAGCCAATGCTAGACTGTGAAACTCTGATTGCTTTACTTTTTTCTACACTTTTCTCCTTCAACTGGTATGTTCTTAGTTTAAATTTTGAAACTCAACTCTATGTGTTCCCTTGTTTGTCAATCCTTGTCTCTTTCTGCACTAACTTAATGGCTCATGCTGTTAAGTTGTACTTCGTGTTTACTGCTTTACTCAACATGCTTAAAATTCTGCCTTCCTATGTTCAAATGTAATCAGCATGTTTGCTTGTTCCTGTTCATGTCTTCTAATGTACTTGACTCATGACTAATTGTGTGTTTCTGGTTTGGGTCCTCTATTTCCCCAACCCCCTACTCCCCTATTTGTAACTATTGAAGCATGCACTCCTCTTTGAATTTATTCTGTGTGTGTTGTTGTTACTCCTAGTCCCTTTCCCTTTCGAAAACTGTTTTTTATTAGGCAATCCTTATGTTGTTTTACAAACTCACTTCAAACATGTTGTTTCTAAAACTATTTTCCAACTCAACTCATTTGAGTCTATATCTATCACTCTCACATGCACTCTTAGATCATTAGGTTCTGCCACTCTTGTGTGAGCCTTACTTTAGGACCCTTGAGCTCCCTCTGAACCTGGACACATAAGAGCTGGCCCTTCTACATTGCACTCACTCTTGGTTATGCAATCTGGGTGTGAGCACTATCCAGGATCCCTTGAGGTCCTTAGGGAACTCTGACACACTCAGATATGAGAAAGGCTTTGGAACAATATTGGAATTTGAGTTGGTTTATTACATAACTCATAGAGAAAGTTAGAATCAGGCTTCCTATAGTTGTAACTTCTTATTTTTCATTTCTTATGTAATTCTATCACATGGTCTCTAATAATTTGTAAACAAGTATTGGGGTGGCTAATGAAAATGGATGGGGAAATATGCATGTTATAGTTGTTAAAGGGTAGAAAGCATGTTATTATGTTTATATTCCTAATTGTGCAATAGAAAACATGTTACTAGGGTCATATTCCTAATTATGCATTAGAAATCATGCTCTTAAGACCTTTGTTTCCTGCTTCAGCATCTCATCCTTCACTAATCCATGCTTTTCATCACTTAGAAATCCTGCTCTTAGGACAATAACAATAATGACATATAATCTGTTACCCTAGAACTTTCAGAAATTCTTATTTCAAAAATTCTGCAACTCTTTTGTACATTTTGAAATCATGCCTTAGGAATTCTGTTTTTAACCTTTCAATTTGCATGTGCATATTAGATACCATGTTCTAGGATCCTATTTGCATTTCATTTTAAAAAAATGCCTAGTTAACTACTAATTCATGAAAAGGGTAGTAAAGTAATAATTTTCACATTTGATGTTTTCTGAATAAAATTGGCAACAATCTCTACGACTAGAACAACATGTTTTAGGTAATAAAAATAATCTCCAAACTGTCTTAATGACTTGGAGCAACTGCTGCATCTCGCTTTGCGCCTAGTTAAGCCTTAGGTAATAACTTAAATAAAACTGGAACTGCCTTTTGTTTAATTATCAACTGTCAAAATTAGTAGGCAAACCTGATTCAGACTTCTTTTCTGAGTCATGTAATAAATCTTGTTTTGATGTTATCACTTAAACACCCTGCTTAGGATTTTAAATTCAGACCTTAACAGTGTATAAGTCATGCTGTATATGTGCATTATTTGTGGAGGTATAATTGAGCCTTCTGCTTATTTTCAATATTTTTTCCTCTTTAAATACAGTCCTACTTGTTTTGTATGTCGCAATGTGTTTTGCCTTTAAACCTGAGGGTCTGCCTAGAACCTCCTTCTTATAGGAATAGGAGTCCTAAATTCCTCCGGGACCAATAGGAAGGGACGGGTAACAACATGCAATAGTGGTCGAGACCAACCCTTGCTTTAATTACCTTCATAGGGTGGGAAGGGTAGATATGGATATGATGACCGGTGCGCTAATACCACATTTATCCCCTCTTTTGAGGAGTGTCATACCAGGTATTTCTTTGATGTTATCCATATGACAAACAAACCTAGGACACTCCCTTTACATTCATAAGCATGCCTTAGATTATAACTCTTTTCAAAGTTTCGCCTTTCAATAATTGTTTTCAAATACTTGTATATTTAAATTTAAATCCACAATTATTTCAGCCCTACTTGTTTGTTTGCTAATTGCACAAATTCACAAAAACTGTCTGGCCGGGAACCACACTAGTGGATCCTGAGGGGTGCCTAACACTTTCCCCTTAGGATAATTTCAAGCCCTTACCCTATCTCTGGTTATCAAACATAGTTGTAATTGAACCGTATAGGTGCCCTAAAGCACCTTAAAATCATTAGGTGGCGACTCTTCAAAACGCAATACCCAATTCCCAAAAGGAAATGAGTCATCACACCCCATGAATGTCAAAACCCGGACTCCTCTTCGCGGAGGAAAAAAGGAGGCGCGAGAGCATGACGACTCTGCTGGGGATATTTAGGTTTTTTCCATTTCAGATTGTTCTTGTGAATTTGTACCTCCCTATGTGCAATTACTTGTTTAAATTTCTTTAAGCATTTATTTTTTTTTTCAAAAGCAAAACTTACATATCTTTCTTGTTTCCATTCTTTACTGCTGCTTTAAATTATAAACTACTGTATTTATCGCTTTCTTAATGTGCAAATACATGTCAACATGCTTTTAATTATTGCATAATCATGCTCAACATCATACTCCACTCGTGCCAAACAAATGCTATAGCAACTCTTGATGAGTGGTTGTTCCATTCCTATATCATTACCCCCTAAAATTCGGAAAGGCATATTTGCGGTAAAACTAGTCGATCAGCGGTGCAGTCGATAGTTCTGTGCCTTCCCCCTTGAGTTATCCTCTCAAGGGTACCAGACTAAAACCCCATAAAAACCTTACTCCATTTAAAATTGCGCATGTTTCATGGTCAAACCTAGTCGGATCAGTTATGTTGTCCACGTAATGTTCCTTTAAGATAGCCTTGTCCAAAAGTCCACTAGGTTTTCCTAAACCCAAATGGACATCATCACATTCTGTACATTTATTTGGAGAACTAAATGCTTTATGCTAATTGTTAATGATAAATAGTCGAGTCTGGTGGGGGTAGGGTCTAACCCTTTTGTTTTGCAGAAAATGAGGCACGAGGTCCCTAGTTTCGGTATGATTAGCACGTCCCCACTCTTGCTAGACTGGTGGAGGAGTCTTCCATCAAATGACCAAATAAATGAGTGGAAAGAGAGAGCCACCAAAGCTAGCAAAAAGTTAGAATATTTGGAATACAGTCTGCTGGAATTGGAAGGAAAAGTGAAGAAGAGAGTCACAGACTGCCAGAACGCTGAGGGAAACGAAGGAGAACACCTGGCGAAGGCATTTTTACTGGTGAACCTACGCGAACTGGAGGATCTGATCAACGAGAGCATTCAACCTGAGGATGGTCCTTCTGGGACCAAATAGATAGGAATTTACTTTTTCGCTTTATGAATGTAGTAAGGCCAATGACCATTAGTGACTTCTATTTCTTGCTTATTTAGTGTCGTTTTGAGATTCGCCTATCTTTATCAATAAAATGAGGCATTTAGCATTTGAAGTTCCCCAAATCAATTTGTCGTTAGGCCTACCTCGGGCACAAAGAGGTTCCCAAATTAGGACACGCTTTACATTCCCCAACTATGTGTTTAAATATTGAAATACTTTTTATAATCCTCGCTAACTTGATTACCTTTTGTTTTTATTATTCCCCTCCCCAAAAGGTTAGTTCGTGGACTCTGTCTTTATCATCTTATTCCACGAGATCCAGGGGCCCTTCACCCACTCCTCCTCTTAGTCCTGTCAAAAGCAAGAACAAAGGCACGATGGAAGATATGAACAACATCAGGAAGGAGAACCCAATTGAATAGGTTGAGGACACTGATAGACATGGTATTCGAGTTCCTAACGAGAATGTATCACAACTTGAGCAGAAATTGCTGAAATTCCAAGAAGAGCTCGATCAGGTTCGGAATTTGGCAAGCCTGTCATTTTCCATCAGCACCCCAAATGTCAACTTCCCCAATACTCAAAACCCTACACCTACTCAAAATATCCCAAAACAACAGAATCATCCCGCACCTCACCATCATGCAGCTCCACCAAAGAACCAATGCAACATCTGCCATACCCCAAACAACACTATACTTCTCATCCCAGAACCTTAGAACTCCACAAATGACCATTTTTAAACCCATGCACCATGCCACCATAATGCCCCTATCTACGTGGAGACCATGCCACACTCCACCCAACCTATCTCAAGCACACTTGAGTCTGATGAAAAGGATCTGCTTATCAGGAACCTAGCTGAGTAACTTAAGAAACTGACCAGCCAAATTTAGGGTGTTGAGGGAAGAAAGGGAATTGAAGGGCTGAACTATGAGGATCTTTGCATACAGCCTGATGTCAAACTGCCCGAGGGGTACAAACCTCCTAAGTTCGAAATATTTGATGGTATGGGTTATCCAAGGGTCCATTTGAGGACATATTGCAACAAGTTGGTTGGAGTAGGGAATGATGAAAGGATCCGCATGAAGCTGTTCATGAGGAGTTTGAAGGGAGATGCGTTATCTTAGTACATCAGCCAAGATCCCAAGAAGTGGTCAAGCTGGGTAGGCATGACATCTGACTTTATGGACAGATTCAAGTTTAATACAGAGAACGTACCAGACATGTTCTATATCCAAAATTTGAAGAAGAAGCCCACGGAGACGTTTCGTGAGTATGCTACTCGCTGGAGGTCCGAAGCTGCTCAGGTCAGACGCGCCTTAGAAGAGGAGCAAATGAACAAGTTCTTTGTCCAGGATTAAGACCCGCAGTACTATGAACGACTGATGATGATTGAGAACCACAAGTTCTCTGAGATTATTAAATTAGGTGAGAGGATTGAATAAGGTATCAAAAGCGGTATGATTACAAACTTCGAGGCATTGGAAGCTACAAATAAGGCATTATAGTCTGGTGGTGTTTCTAAGAAGAGGGACGTAGGGGCCGTGATGGTTGCACAAAGGATCAAGTCTCCCCTCAAATACCAAACTTACCCAACACCTCTACTCATATATCAGCCGACTCCAAATTACCAAGCACCTTCACCCTCGTACCAAGCTCCGCCACCCACTTATCAGTCACCTCCACCTCCTACATATCAGCCTACTTTACCCAGATACTCCCAACCCACTCATGTATACCAAACCTATAATGCTCAACCATCCCATTATCAATCACCCCCTGTGCGCCAAAACTTCCCTAGACCCCGACCTAATTTTGATTGCAGACCTCCAAAATAATATACAGCCATCGCTGAACCCATTGACCAGCTGTATAAAAAACTTGAAGCTACAAGTTATGTCGCCCCCATCCCTGCTGTAACCCCTGAGAACCCTTCTCAGTGGGTTAACCCAAACAAATCCTGTGCATACCACTCCGGCATAAAAGGGCACACCATCGATGAGTTCCGTTCCTTGAAATATAAGATATAGTCTTTGATTGATAACAAGATCATTGTGGCAAAAGAACCTGCTCCAAACGTACGAAACAACCTTCTGCCAGGCCATAAGGGTGGAGGCATCCACATGATTGAAATAGAAGATGACTGGGATCCCGAGGGATAAATCGGGTTGATCATAGAAGGTGACGACCCAAGGAAACCAACAATTACTCTCAATCCAATCCTAGTCCAGATTCAACCGTCTGAGGACGCTGAGGTGAACATGTCTATACCTCTTGAGTTTGAAGCAGAGCCATACGCAAAGACACCGGTACCAATTAAGGTTGAGTTCGCATCTCCAGCAAATACACCCGCACCATTTGAAGTTGCAGTCTTGCCACCCAAGGCACATGTTCCATTCGATGTAAGGATAGTCGCGCCGGTCCCAAAGGCGATGTATACCATGCAACCATTCTATACAAATGCTATACCTTGGGACTATACAGCCGAGGCGAGAATGAAAGGCAAAGTCATGATCAAAGAAACTGTCGCAGCACAGGGTATGACAAGAACTGGTAGAGTCTATACCCCTGAACATCTGGCTGAATCAAGCAAGCAGGCCTCCAATCGGCCACCTCTCATTGAGACAGGTCCGGACGACCTTTGGAGGAAAATATAGGCCAAGGAATATTCAGTCATCGACCAATTAAACAAGACGCCAGCACAAATATCCATTCTCTCTTTGCTGCAAAATTTTGAGACGCACAAGAATGCTTTGTTAAAGGTGCTAAATGAAGCGTACATAGCAGGTAACATAACTAGCTGGGAAATGACTAATATGGTAGGACAAGTGCTGGAAAGCCATAAGATCACCTTTTATGAGAACGAGCTACCACCTGAAGCGTTGGGGCACAACAAAGCACTACACATCACTGTGCAATGCGAAGACTACTTCATTACCAGAATCCTGATTGATGGAGGTTCCAGTCTTAACATTTGTCCGCTGGTAACACTCAAGAAGCTGGGTAAAGGACTACATAAGATAAAGGATGGAGCAATCAATGTGAAAGCCTTCGATGGTTCTCAGAGGTCAATCATTGGTGAGATTTGTCTATGCCTGCAGATGGGACCAACCTGGTTCGAAGTTGATTTCCAGGTGATAGATGTACCAGCGTCTTACAACTTGCTACTGGGACGACCATGGATTCATGTTGCTGGGGCCGTAGCATCAACGCTGCATCAGGCAGTAAAGTTAGAATGGAATTAATAGGAAATGATCATTCACGGTGACAGTAGTAACCCTATATACAGTCACCAGACAATTCCAGCAATCGAGGGAAGAAGGAAGTTGGGTAGAGATACTTAACACCACATTGAGCGGGTTCAATTATATCGACAAAGATAAATGATAGGATAGTAAAATCGAGAGTATACTGAGTTGGAGTAGGTACGAACCTGGCAAAGGGCTCGGCAAGAACCTCCAAGGAATCTCTAAACCCATAAAACTCAAGAAACAAGGCACTACCTTCGGTTTGGGATATGAATAAACCTGGGAAGAATTCAACAACTGGTTGCCACCATGGCACGATCCTTACTACCCACTGGAGCAGCCAATACTGCATCTGGAGTAGACTTTCCAACAAGATGAAGTTATTTATGGGTCAGATAAAGAAAAAGCGCTTGCAGGAGTGAAGAACTTGTTCCTAGAAGACAGTAATATAGACTGGTGCATTATTCTCGAGGAGGAGGGGAAGGAAGGCCCTTCCATACAGGCTGTAAGCAGAAGGGCATATCTCAAGAATTGGACTATCAGAACAACCAAAGCCCGACGAGCCTCGGGGTAGCAAGCTAAAACAAGCATTATTCATTGTTTTTACTAAATGATTTTCTTTTCGCATTTTCAATTCCCGCAATAATATCTTCAATGTTCAAAACAGTTATTCAAAGCATTTCTGATTTTTCTTATGAATTAATATTTATGTCTATCATTTCTTTCCTTACTTTACCAATACATCATTATTATTACTTATCTTGATGAACCAATGACTGTGACATGCAATGAGACAACGCAACAAATGGACATTGATTCAGAATAAGATGACATACCTGACGAGATTGTCAAAGAAGTTGAGAACTTTGAGAATATACCTAAGTTCAACTTGGACGTGAACGATATTGTCAACCTGGGAGATGTAGAAAACATCAAGGAAACACGAATCAGCATTCACCTAGCGTCATCAGAAAAGAAAGAATACACAGAATTCCTAAAGGAGTATGTGTACATATTCGCCTGGTTGTATGATGACATGACTGGTCTGAGTACATCTATTGTGGCTCACAGAATGCCAACCGATCCAACATGTCCACCGGTAAAACAAAAGCTCAGAAAGTTCAAGCCTGTTATGAGTCTGAAAATCAAGGAAGAAGTCACCAAGCAGGTCAAAGCTAAGGTTCTCAGGGTAGTAGAATACCCAACATGGTTAGCCAATATTGTGCCAGTGCCAAAGAAGGATGGGAAGGTTAGAGTCTGTGTCGACTACCGGGATATAAACTGGGCCAATCCGAAGGACGACTACCCTTTTCCAAATATACATATCCTGATCGACAATTGTGCCAAGCATGAGTTACAGTCATTCGTCGATTGCTTCGCTGGTTATCATCAGATCTGGATGGATGAAGAAGATGCTGAGAAAATGGCTTTCATTATGCTGTGGGGAATGTACTGTTACAAGATGATGCCATTTGGCCTGAAGAATGCAGGAGCTACCTACATGAGGGCCATGACTACCATTTTTCATGATATGATACACAAGGAGATAGAGGTATATGTGGATGATGTTATTATCAAATCCAAGAAGGCCACTGACCACATGGAAGATCTGAGGAAGTTCTTCAATAGATTGCGGAGATACAACCTGATATTGAACCCCGCAAAGTGTGCATTTGGGGTTTCTGCTGGGAAATTGCTTGGGTTTTTTGTAAGCCGCCAAGGAATAGAACTGGATCCATTGAAAGTCAAAGCCATTCAAGAATTACCACCGCCAAAGAATAAGAAGGATGTGATGAGTTTCCTGGGAAGACTTAACTACATCAGTCGATTCATAGCACAGTCTACAGTTATATGTGAGCCAATCTTTACAAAGTTAAAGAAGGACGCCGCAACCAAATGGACCGATAACTACCAGAAGGCCTTCGACAGAATCAAGAAGTACCTGTCAACACCACCAGTCGTAGTCCCGCCCGAGCTAGGTAGACCCTTACTACTCTACCTTACAGTGTTAGATGGAGCTTTCAGCTGCATTCTAGGGCAGCATGATGAAATAGGGAGGAAGGAAAAACCCATTTATTATCTCAGTAAGAAGATCATCCCGTACGAGGCCCAGTATTCTCTATTGGAACGCACCTGTTGTGCTTTGACTTGGGTAGCTCAGAAGCTGCGACATTGCTTCTATGCCCATATTACATATCTTATATCAAGGATGGATCCTTTGAAGTACATCTTTTAGAAGCCCATGCCCACTGGCAAGCTAGCGTAGTGGCAAATCCTGTTGAGTGAGTTTGACATTGTTTACGTAACTCATAAGGCAGTCAAGGGATAGACACTGACAAATCAACTTGCTGAGAACCCCGTGGATGGAGGATACGAACACCTAAAAATGTATTTTCCTGATGAAGAGGTATCATTCATAGGAGAAGACATCGCAGAATCTTATGATAGTTGGAGAATGTTCTTTGATGGAGCAACAAACTTCAAAGGAGTTGGCATAGGAGCAGTCCTAGTATCAGAAACTAGTCAGCATTATCCGGTATCTGCCAAACTCAGGTTCCCGTTCACCAACAATATGGCCGAGTCTGAAGCCTGCATCTTAGGGCTCAAAATGGCCATTGACATGAATATTTAAGAACTGCTAGTAATAGGAGATTTAGACTTACTTGTACATCAGGTACGTGAAGAATGGGCAACTATGAACTCCAAGATACTCCCGTATCTGCATCATGTACAATAATTGAGAAAGAGGTTCACGAAGACGAAATTCCAGCATCTTCCCAGAGTCCAGAATGAGTTCGCCGATGCATTGGCTACCCTATCATCTATGATATAGCGTCCAGACAAGAATTTCGTTGATTCCATTCCGGTGAAAATCCATGATCAGCCAGCTTACTGTGCCCATGTTGAAGAGGAAGTAGACGAAAAGCCTTGGTTTCATGATATCAAGGAATATTTGGCAAAAAGAGAGTACCCAGAGCTTGCATATCCTACTCAGAAATGCACACTTCGGAGATTGTCCAACAACCTCTTTTACAACGGAGGAATCCTGTATAGGAGGACTCCTAAATTAGGATTATTAAGATGTGTCGATGCAAAGGAAGCATCCAAGTTACTAGAGGAAATTCATGCTGGGACCTGTGGTCCACATATGAACGGTTTTGTCTTAGCAAAGAAGATACTCCTGGCTAGTTACTTTTGGATGATTATGGAAACGGACTGCATCCAGTATGTTTGGAAATCTCACCACTGTTAGATACATATAGACATGATAAAGGTACCTCCGAGCGAGCTCAACACAACAAGCTCACCATGGTCGTTCGCCGACTGGGAAATGGACGTTATTGGACCAATTGAGCCTGCCGCTTCCAACGGACACATGTTTATCCTAGTAGCCATTGACTATTTCACCAAATGGGTTAAAGCAGCATCTTACAAAGCAGTATCTAAGAAAGTTATGGCAGACTTTGTCCGTGACCACATTGTTTGTCAATTTAGAATTCCATAGTCAATCATTACTGATAATGGCTCCAACCTCAATAGCGACTTGATGAAAGCTGTGTATGAAACTTTCAAGATCAGACACAAGAATTCCACAGCCTACAGGCCTCAGATGAATGGAGTAGTACAAGCCGCCAACAAGAATATCAAGAAGGTATTGAGGAAAATGATAGAGAAGCATAAACAGTGGCACGAGAAGTTATCATTTGCTCTATTCGGGTATAGCAACATAGTCCGCACATCAACTGAGGCAACCCCCTATATGCTGGTTTATGGTACCGAGGATATCATTCCCGCTGAGGTAGCAATTCCTTCCCTAAGGATCATATAAGAAGCTGAGCTCGACGACTCAGAGTAGGTAAAGAGTCGTTATGAGTAGCTAGACCTTATAGACAGAAAGAGAATGAATGTAGTTTGCCATGGTCAACTCTATCAGAACAGAATGTCCAGAGCCTTCAACAAGAGAGTCAAGCCAAGAGAGTTCACACTAGGGCAGCTAGTATTAAAGAAAAAAAATTTCGCATCAAGATGAAGCTAAAGGGAAGTTCTCTCCCAACTGGCAGGGTACATACATGGTTCACCGGTTTCTGACAGGAGGAGCCCTCATATTTGCAAAAATGGACGGAGAAGTCTGGCAAAAGCCGATCAATTCAGATGCAATCAAGCGCTACTATGTGTAATCGTTATGCTTTCCTCATATGATGTAAATTGAACTATGCCTAACCTGATTTCCGTTTAAGAGGGGATAAGTAGGCAGCCCTATTGGTTCGGTCACAATTCAATAAAATTTCACTTCCCCCCTCCCCCGCAAATGGAAACTGGGGCAGAATTTTGAGGAGGACCCTCAAAATTCCGAAGTAATTTCAGACTATCGTTGCTCAAACAACAGTCAGAATGTCAACCCATTAAACTGGGGCAGAATTTTGAGGGGGACCCTCAAAATTTAATAGCTAGAGAGGTTGCAATGTCCCGAGCCACGTCACAGTCATCGGTTCATCTAAAAAAATTATTTTTTATTGTGCACTTATGACACATCTTTACAAAATCATGCATGTTTATTATTGAAACTGCTTTGTTTAGCAACGCTACCCCAATGATACATACAATATCACCAAATCAAAGCCAAACGAGTCAAGCAAAGCCAGCAGGGATACGAATTGACCCCCCTTACAAAACACACGATTTTTCTTTGGACATAGGTACTAGGATTGCGAAATCATGAAACGTAATGTATGCCCATGGAACAAACATTGTTCAAGAATACGATTCTCCGAACTGTTGCACTTGCCAACATTTTCTATCAACACACACCAGTGATGTCCCGTATGTCACAATGCTCCCAGTAATCACAATGCCGCAATCTTCTATCAGCTAAGAAAACTCTACTATCATTTGTTATTTTATTTCTTACATAAGGCTACCATTTTGCCTTCCGAGACTAAACACTGTCTCCACCTACATTCTTGCATAAGGCTACCAGTCTATCTTCCGAGACTAAACGTTGTTTCCATTTGCATCTCCATTGCATAAGGCTACCATTCTGCCATCCGAGACTAAACGATGTCTCCATCTGCATTCTTGCATTGCATAAGGCTACTATTCTTCCTTCCCATTTGCATAAGGCTACCATTCTGCCTTCCGAGGCTAAACGCTATCTCCATCTTCATTTGCATTGCCTAAGGCTACCATTCGGTCTTCCGAGGTCAAGCTTTACCTTCATCTGCATTCGCATCTTTTCATAAGGCTACTTTTCTGCCTTTCGAGGCTAAGCTCTGCCTCCAATTTTCTTCGAAACTAAGCGCTATCTCAAGAACTATTTATCTCGTTCTCTTACGGGCTAAGCTCTGCCCTTTAATTCGCAAGACTAAGCTCTGTCTTGTCCGCATCATACTACTGCATCTTTCATGGGCTGAAATATCGCCAACTCATCCAAAGGCATCATCGTTCGTAGGCACCATTTTCATAGCCCGAGAACACCATGTTATGGCCTGAGGATCTCTTTCAATCTTTTGCATATCATTATTAAAAGGCGTCATGGTTCGGAGGCACCATCCTCAAAGCCCGAGAATATCATTTCATGGCCTACGAATTCTTTATCATACGCTTCATGGCCCAGGACGTCATGGTCTGAGGACGCCATTCCAAACCATCCAAAGACAACATTCATGGTCCAACGAGAATTTGCATCATATTTAATTTATGCACAATATATGCTTGTATTGCTTAATTGCAGGTAAGACGGCGAGCAACGACTACCCCCAGCAGGAGCGATCCCGCTCAAGTTCCCCAAGCCATATCAAACTTAACCATTCTCGTAAACCTATCACTCACCCGGCTCTAGATATTGTGTCCGTTCTTAAAAGTCTCCATCGACATACTCCGCCGACGGATCCTGAACTATATATGGCCTGATTCCTGTAAAACTAGGGATATGTAGGCAACTCAGAAGCCAGGGTGCGGCCTAAATCTTCTTCCAACCATTTCGCTCGGTCAAAATTGGTCATCATTTCTTTTCCCGGAAACTCTTTCATTCTTCTTAGATAAAGAGGGACAACTGTTGATACCCAATTTTTCCCTAATATTGTCAATATGCAAAATACCTTCTAAATAGCATATGTATGTATATATAAGCATGTCCAAGGGTTTTATTATTTTTACATATTTTAAAGGTTTTTAATTAATTTATTTCCCCTTTTTATCCATAAAATCCCAATAATTATTTCCAAAATTTATTATTTTGATAATTCATCTGTTGGATTTTCATATTTATGCCTAAATATGGCTAAATTAATTTTTTACATATTTTTTTATTTTTTTTTAGTATTTTTAAAGCTAAATTGCACATAATTGCAATATTAGCCTTTTAAAGGTTTAATTATGTTTTATACACATAAAATTGGATCTTGTATTTTTTAATTTTTATTTATGTGTTATAAATCATTTTGGACTTTTAAATTAATTTTCAAAAACCATTTACTATTTTTATAAATTAAAAGGGAAAAACTGGCTATTTAAATAACAACCCCTTTTGCATTTTAATTATAACCCAAATCGGACCCCAATTCCCAGCTCAATTTTAATTTAAACCCGACCCTAACCCTTTTAAACCCAACCCAAACCCGGATTGCCACCTACCCCAGTTAATCCGAGCCCTTGATCATTTAGATCAACGGTCACTATTCCACCGGCCTAAAATAAACCCAAACGACCCCCTTAACTTAATTCATTTCCACCAACACACCACCCTTGAATCCCCTTCCTCTCCAATTCTCTCTGCAACCTCGCCTAAACCCTAGTCGTCGCCACCCAAATTAACCATAATCCCCTTCGGTTCTCACTCAATCCATGGACTCTCATGGATGTTTGAGATGTATACTGGTCTCCTATATCTCCTGGCTGCGTGTTTTCGTGATTTCATGGAAAGATCTCGAAGAGATCTAGTCCAGACCTTACTCAACTTCTATCCATGGTCCTTTTCCGGCCATCCATGGCCGTTCGAGTCAGATCCATGGCTTTTCCGGCTAGATCGATAACTTTTCGAAGTCTTTTCACTTTTTGGGGTTCTCTGAAACCCTAGCTTCAAGAGCTTTCCGATTTTCTTTCAGATCTGTCTTAGATATGTGCATGTTATGAACCTCTTGGTGTTTTCTCAAATGTTTTTCGATTTCTTTCAATGTGACTCTTCGTCTTCAACGATTAAGGTTTCCTTAACCTCTTTTAAAAGATTTATTCTCCGATCTTTAGTATTGTTTTATGGTTTTACTATATTTAAATGGTTTATTTATGTTTTTCTTCTACCTGGTTCATCATGTTAATACCCTAAGTACTTTGGTTTTATCCGAGGTTTGGAATTGCCTTTGTTTATTTTGTATACTTGTTTTGACTAAGTTCTTTGTGTTTAGATCCTTTTCGTTGTTTAACTTGGCTGATTCTGAGTTCTTACCTTTTTAACTCAACTCTGCTAAAACCCTAATTTCTTATATTTTCCTCACTTGTTACTGTGAGCTTTTGAAGACTTTCTTGTTTCTGTGTGTTGATCTTCTTTACCTGTTTGGTTGGTTTCACTATAGTTCTACGTGTTAGCCATGACTACTTGACTTTGTTGACAACCATGCTTCGAGTAGGTTCTTTTACTACTGAGTCCCTAGCCTACTCCTGTTATTGCTGTATGTTTGTGTTCATCTAGTTGCTTCTTTTGTCAATATGATTGGCCTTGTATGTCTGATACTCTTGTTCATTCTTCTCTATTTATATGGCAAAGTGCAAAATCATGATTCCTTCTTGATTGATCTTGATTTCCTCAAGTTACGATTGATTGCAAAGGTTTTCTTATAAACCCCTAATTTTTACTCATTTGTTTAAGTTGATTGATTTCCTTCCTTTATTTGCTGTGATGTTTTACCCTGCTGAATCCTTTCCCCAAATTAAGTATATTATGTACCTAGAGTCAATTATATACTCTATACTTTTTCTATCCCTTATTTGGTAAAATATCAATCTTTCTTAAATTGATTTTCATTCCTTAATTAACCCTGTTAGTATCCGCTTGAGCAGTAATTCCTTGATTAAAGGGAAGTACTTGTATTAATGGGATTCTGATTGTGATTATTTTCATATTTGTGTTAAACCTTCACTTGTTACCTTATTTTCTACTCGCTTTCAAAGCTATAAATACCCTACCCTCTCTTCTCTAATAACACGAACAACTGACTTCAAAAAACATACACTTACACATTCAAACTCTCTTTCTTTCTCTATTACTTGTGCTACTGCCTTGTCTAGCCGGCTGAAAGCCAAGGCTAGACTGTGGAACTCTGATTGCTTTAATTTTTTCTGCACTTTGCTCCTTCATCTGGTATGTTCTTAGTTTAAATTTTGAAACTCAACTCAATGTGTTCCCTTGTTTGTCAATCCTTATGTCTTTCTGTACTAACTTAATTGCTCATGCTGTTAAGTTGTACTTCGTGTTTACTGCTTTACTCAACATGCTTAAAATTCTGCCTTCCTTTGTTCAAATGTAATCAGCATGTTTGCTTGTTCCTGTTCATGTCTTCTAATGTACTTGACTCATGACTAATTGTGTGTTTCTTGTTTGGGTTCTCTATGTCCCCAACCCCCTACTCCCCCGTTTTAACTGCTGAAACATGCACTCCTCTTTAAATTTGTTTGGTGTGTGTTGTTGTTACTCCTAGTCCCTTTCCTTTTCGAAAATTGTGTTTTTATTAGGCAATCCTTCTGCTATTTTACAAACTCACTTCAAACATGTTGTTTCTAAAACTATTTTTCAAGTCTACTCCTTTGAGTCTATACCTAGTACTCTCACATGCACTCTTAGATCATTAGGTTCTGCCCCTCTTGTGTGAGCCTTGCTTTGGGACCCTTGAGCTCCCTCTGAACCTGGACACATAAGAGTTGGCCCTACTACACTGCACTTACTCTTGGTTATACAATCTGGCTTGAGGTCCTTAGGGAACTCTGACACACTTATATATGAGAAAGGCTTTGGAACAATATTAGAATTTGAGTTGGTTTATTACATAACTCAGGGAGGAAGTCAGAATCAGGCTTCCAATAGTTGTAACTTCTTATTTTTCATTTCTTACGTAATTCTATCACATGGTCTGTAATAATTTGTAAACAAGTATTGGGGTGGCTAGTCAAAAGGGATGGGGAAATATGTATGTTATAGTTGTTAAAGGGTAGAAAGCATGTTATTAGGTTTATATTCCTTATTGTGCAATAGAAAACATGTTACTAGGGTCATATTCCTAATTATGCATTAGAGATCATGCTCTTAAGACCTTTGTTTCCTGCTTCAGCATCTCATCCATCACTAGTCCATGCTTTTCATCACTTCAAAATCCTTCTCTTACAACAATAAAAACATTGGCATATAAGCTGTTACTCTAGAACTTTCAGAAATTGTTATTTCAAAAATTCTGCAACTCTTTTGTACATTTAGAAATCATGCCTTAGGGATTATGTTTTTAACCTTGCAATTTGCATGTGCATATTAGATACCATGTTCTAGGATCCTGTTTGCATTTTATTTAAAAAAATGCCTAGTTGACTACTGATTCATGAAAAGGGTAGTAAAGTAATACTTTTCACATTGTGATGTTTTCTGGAAAAAATTGGCAACAATCTCTACGACTAGAACAACATGATTTAGGTAATAAAAACAATTTCCAAACTGTCTTAATGACATGGAACAACTACTGCATCTCGCTTTGCGCCTAGGCAAGCTTTAGGTAATAACGTTAATAAAACTGGATCTGCCTTTTGTTTAATTATCAACTGTCAAAATCAGTAAGCAAACATGATTCAAACTTCTTTTCTGAGTCATGTATAAATCTGGTTCTGATGTTATCACTTAAACACCCTGCTTAGGATTTTAAAGTTAGACCTTAACTATGTATAAGTCATGTTGTCTATGTGCATTATTTATTGAGGTATAACTGAGCCTTCTGCTTGTTTTCTATGTTTTCCCTCTTTAAATGCAGTCCTACTTGTTTTGTATGTCGCCTTAGTGTTTTGCCTTTAAACCTGAGGGTCTGCCTAGAACCTCCTTCTTATAGAAATAGGAGTCATAAATTCCTTCGGGACTGATAGGAAGGGATGGGTAACAACATGCAATAGTGGTCAAGATCAACCCTCGGTTTTTTTACCTTCACGGGGTGGGAAGGGTAGATATGGATATGATGACCGGTGCGCTAATACCATGTGTCTCCCCTCTTTTGAGGAGTGTCATACCTGGTATTGCATTAATGTGATCCATATTACAAACAAACCTAGGACACTCCCTTTACATTCATAAGCATGCCTTAGATTATAACTTTTTTCAAAGTTTTGCCTTTCAATAATTGTTTTCAAACGCTTGTGTATTTAAATTTAAATCCCCTATTATTTGAGACCTACTTGTTTGTTTGCTAATTGCACAAATTCACAAAAACTGTCTGGCCGGGAACCACACTAGTGGATCCTGAGGGGTGCCTAACACCTTCCCCTTAGGATAACTTCAAGCCCTTACCCTATCTCTGGTTATCAAACGTAGTTGTAGATAAACCTAGTAGGTGCCCTAACGCACCTTAAAATTGTTAGGTGGCGACTCTTCAAAACGTAATACCTAATTCCCAAAAGGAAATGAGTCATCACACCCTATGAATGTCGAAACCCGGACTCCTCTCCACTGAGGGAAAAAAGAGGCACGACAGGCGAGACTCTAGATTTCCGAGGACATGGCTCTTGATAGGAAGGTGTGGAGGTTGAGCATTAGGGTTGTAGGTTAAAAGGTAGTCGAGCAATTTTCCTCTTTGTCCCGGTTTCCCTCTTTGTACCGACGAGTATGATAGCAATTTTCCTGATACCTTTCCTGTAAAAGAGGTGTAATAAGTACTGAAATTAAAATAGTCAAGAATGTTGAGCATTTAATTAACCAACAGAGAGGATACTTTTCATACTCTTTTTATATTATATTAAATAAGATTATAAAATATTGAACTTACATGCACGAGCCGAGCTTTCTCATCAAGAAAAGATTTTCCATCATGCCCATGTGTATGGACGTACAAATGTAACTCACTTGGTGTTGGGTCTCAACCCTTTTCAACAGCCTATACAAAAAATAATTTATTTTTAAAAGGATGAAAATATTACTATAGCAAAGGTTCTAACTTCTAATCTTTCTGAACTTGTAACTAACAGAGATTCAATTTTGTTTGATTCAATACAAGGGTTAAGGCTGCCAATACAGGGCTGAAACCATCATCAACGGCTCAAAATGCTGTGACAGTATTTGATGTATTTCCTTCAGGTGTTAAGGCTTCCAATACATGGGCAAAACAAGTGCAAGGGGTGGCTGAAAGTAAGCAGTTGACAACTGCACAAAACACTCTTGTATGCGATGTTGTGGACCAGACTTTTGCAAGTAAAAGGACTGGACAAAAAACTGATGGCCATAAACTGCTAGGCCAGACACTTGGTTAACATTGGTTTTTGATATACTTGAAAGGATGCTATGCAAAATTTACCACCAACACAAAACAGATAAACAGTACACAGTAAAGTACACAGTAAAGTGATGGAAATGTAATTGCACTATATATCCTGCTCAATGTAATTAAACGGCGGAATATTGCCAACAAATTCACTTTACAATGGAAGGCTAGCTTAACCTCTTGATCCAATTACTACTCAATTTCCAATTCAACAACTAAGCAAGAAAAAATATAAAGTAACGATACATGCTTTTATTCACTCAAATTAGATGTTGTTTTTCAAATGCCACTGCACAAGAAACATACTGAATTGGCTAATGTTTATACAATGTCAACTAGTGCAGGGCAAATGCACATTAAGTGATAAGCAGTAGACAAACACCACCCCCTTTTTGATTAAGTGATAAGCAGTAGACAAAGGCACATTATATGTCACACACTGACCAAATTTACTGCACAACCATTGTAGTTCAATCACTTTAAATTCTATCATCATTTCAGTTAACCATCCAAATTCAGTATCCAAGATGGAACTCCCTACAGTGCACGTTAGCTGGTCTACCTTTGAAGAAGGGAAGTGTACTGGGTGTTATAGCGTTTGCATAATCAACTTATATTGACAGCAAAAGAACGTCAATATGCATTCAATCTTTAAACATAGAATAACCTGGTCAGAATCAAAATTACATACCGACACAGCTTTTGCTCTCATTCTCGATAATGAAAGCTAGTCTAAAGGAAAGATAAAACAATAGGTGTAATCGACCAAACTCCTAGACTACCAGTGTATTCCCATCTAACCTTTTCCCATCTAGGAATTCTTACTTACACCAAAAAATGAAATAAGAGCAGACAACTCATCTTAATTATTTTGCACCTAATTACTTTCCATATTATTATGTTGCAGATAATAATTACAAATGAGAGGGGGACAAAGTGAGTGAGAATGAAAGAAAATGAAAGATCATATGCTAAACCAGTGAAATTACTTATCCCTTTGTGGAAAAAGCTTCTCTTATACCTGCCCTCCTCTTATTTTTTTATGAGTGCTCAAATCCATATTTGTTCTATTAACTGTATTATTGTTTCTACCATTTTCTCCTCCATTTTTTTTGTACAACTTCTTTAGTCTTAATTAAACCTCTATTTCTTTGCCAACAAAACAATTCTAGGAATTTCTATAAGGCTCATAGTATGAGGTTTTCGGTCATTCCCTTAAGATACCAAACTTCTCTGCTTTTTTACACTTTCTGAAGAAGAAAGTCCAATGGCATGACTCAGCTTTGTGTCTTTTGCCATAGAAATCCACAGACAAACATTTTTTACATGTTAAACTCATGGCTGAAGGTAAGAGGGTCATTCCCAGTTTTACCTTAAACTATAAAAAAATCAAATATTTACTGTGTCATTGTGAATAAAAATTTCTCAATCTTTAACTATTATTTTGCAGGTAGGAGAATTCTCAGACGAGTTGCAGGTATGAAATAAGAGCAGACATATAAATATAAGCAATTCTGAAATAAGAGCAGACATATAATTATATAATTATGAGTAATTCTTAACACCAACAAGAAGAAATTTTAAGTTCAGAGTTGCAATAAAGCTAAGGTTGCGATATACTTACAAGTCTCTTGCGATACTCCCCAGTGGTGACAGAGCCGCCTGTGTGAGTCCCAGTGGAGACTCCACTCCTACCGCCACGACGATTCTTTGCATTTATTTCTGACTTTTTAACACACTTGGGATCTTTCCAAAGTTGTTCCCAACTGCTAGATTATCAAATTTTATAGTAAGCGATAAATTTAGGGAAATGAGTGAGAAGTTAGACATCAAAGAATAGCAATAAATATAGATATATTCTCAATCATACCAAGGCTACAGGGAGATCAGTGAAATACTAATATTTCATATGCAGAAGAAAAGTTCTCATATACCAAACAAAGATGAAATTCGAAGCCAAATAGATGTAAATATCTACCAAAGATGATCAACTGATTCTACAAGGCAAATTTTGTTTGAATAACTTAAAAGAAAGTGACACATTATTTTACCTGTCAATAATGTTTTTAGAACATGCTTGCTGATATGGAGAAAAAGGAAGTGCAGGAACTACAGTTAGCCATAAATGGCAATTATTCAACTAAAATAAGAAAAAAAGCTCACAAGATCAAATCGCAGTAGAATAGCAGATACAGTAAAAACTAATCCACAGACTTTCTCAAATTCAACTTCAAATTATATAAAACAAACTAAAACTCTAGTAAGGTGAAGTGGGGAGAACAAAAATTACATACTCCAAACCTTCTTACAAACAAAGGAGATTGAATAATAAAAGGATCTTTCACTTTGGGAGATTTCATCAAGGGTAAAAAATGAAAGATTGCTTATCACAACCAAAGTCAAGACTTGATAGATACTATTCTATATCCATTTTAAGTCAAATTAAAACCCAATTTTGCTAATAACACATAACCTCTTCACCAAGACAAACACATAAAGAGTCAGTAAAACTGTAAAAGAAGCAAATACAAATATAGTGAAAACCTAATTAGTCACGTAAAAAAGATCCTATATTAAAAATTAAACCAGAAACACAAGTCCAACCATGAAAGAAAAGAACTTTACATACAAAAAAGCCTCCTTTTACAATTAAAATCTGATAAAGCTCCAAGCCCTAGCTACTCCAAATTGATGCAAATAAAATAAAAAGAAAACAATTAATTTGAAAATGTTCACTCATATTCAGTGTAATGAACATAGTATTCGTAGTCATTAGCACCACCATCAAGCTACTGATTCATAAGAAACAGAAGAAGAAACAAATTAAACCCATCTACACACCTTAGATTCACGTTGGCTACTAATTTTTGCTCTTGTTCTTGCCCTCAAGTGTGTTTTCCATTGATTTTGCTCCCAGCCACCTATATTTGCTCCCAGCGTTCTACCCTGTTAGAAAAAGAAGACACCGAACTTTTACCAATTTTGTGCCCTAGGATAAATAATTAAGTGGTATTCAGCGACGGATTTAGCTACGGCTTTTTTCCGTCGCTAATAATGATATTATTTTTTACTAGATATAACATTATCGACGGAAATTTCCGTAGCAAGGAGCTTAAAAAAATTTTGATAAAGAAATTAAACATAGCAACGGACATTTCGTTGCTAATGCCGTCGCTGTAGGTAAATAAATTTTGTCGCTCAGGTTTTGTCGCTAAATCTGTAGTTAAATTGAGGGCGCCAATATTTAGCGACGATTTTTCGATTTCATCTCTCCGTCGCTATATTATATACTAACTATTTTTTGGATTTTTTTTGCAACGAAACTATTATTCAGTAGCCAATCCGTCGCTAAACAGCGACAGAACTAAGGTTGTCGCTAAAATCCGTTGCTAAATGCTGTTTTTTTGTAGTGCAATTGTACTGATTTTGTAAAGACAATCACGAATCCGCAACTCAATACACAAGGCCTCTTACACAGAATGTCAATACCAACTTACTTGAACATTTGAATTTTGTATACGGTGAATCTGGGGACCTGATTTCCCTGTCATAGGGTCATCTCGCGGTCATGCTCCTCGAAGCTCGAAGCCAAGGTCGAGACTCACCCTCGGGGGTCGTCAGGTACCGGTCCGAAGGTAATCTCGTTCCAACGGCTATAGCAGGCTGCAGCATGCTAGAGGGGAGTTCCTAAGGAACACGACTTAATCTGACAAGGCTGACCTATCCGGGGTCTATTTCAAGATGTCACGTCCAACCATCCTATCTCCACGCCTTTAAAGTTAACACGTTTTGTACTATAACGGATTTTCCTCTTATATAAAGGGGATCCCCATCACTTTGTAAAGCTCTCGGCTGATGTTGCTCCAACTATTCTCCACAAGATCAACTTTTTTCTCTCTAACTTGTTCTCTCAAGGCCACTTTAGTATTTATCACTTTTATACTTGTTCATCATTTATTCCTTGGTATTGGCCATAAAGAGCCTTGTTTGATCATATCTTAACTGTTTCCCATTCCCGACTACCCCCGATAGCTCGAGATCGAGCCAGATATCGACCTCGAAGTCCTTCATTAACCAGTCCGATGCTCGGGCCGCAAGCCACTCGGTTTGATTTCTGCCCCGCTTTAGCTCATATTTCGTCGTTATACTTCATACTCTTAGCATCAACTGCTCTAAAAAACTAGCATAAAAATAGATCACGTATTTTTAGAATCCCATTTTACAAATTTAATTATTATTACCACTTTCACGGTAAATAGTTTGGCGCCCACCGTTGGGCTAAAAATAATAGTGATTATTTTCTTGCTAGTTTCATTACACAAACGCAAGTTATCTTTCACACTTTTTCTGGCCCAAGATCTTTGATTTCTTTACAGAGCGCCTAGATCGGTGAGTAAAATGGGTAACCGGAACCTCGAAAACAACAGAGAGAAGGACACAACTATCCTAGAGGCCGGTACACCACCGGATTCAACCCGGACGGAACGGAAGGTTCTACAACATAACGTCCACATGATTATTGGGGGAACCAACGTTCCCCAAGGACCCATGTTCAAACGAAAGAGAACTTCCTTTATAGAAGAAGGACTGACCCGAAATCGCGTACCCGAAGAAACCATCATATTTAGCGAGGAGGACCTCGAGGCTATGATGGAACCGCACAACGACGCGCTAGTGATCTTGTTTCTCTTAAACAACACCAGGATAAAGCGCGTGCTCGTGGATCCAGGTAGCTCGGCCAACATAATCAGGTTAGAAGTAGTAGAATAGCTGGGGCTGCTCAACCAGGTCGTTCCCGTCCCTCGAATCCTCCACGACTTCAACATGATCGGTAAAGTAATGAAAAGAGAGATCACCCTCCCGATCAACACGTCTAGCGCAATCTAGAACACCGAGTTCCAGGTCATCGACAACAACTTGAGATAGATCGCCTTACTCGGCAGGCCTTGGATACACAACATGAGGGTAGTGCCTTCAACCTTGCACCAGGTGATAAGGTTTCCCATAAGGGATGGCATCATGACCAAACATGGAGAACAGCGGGCAGCGAAAGAAATGTTCGCGGTCCACCATGAGACGCCAACCCCCACATGCCCGGTCTCGGACAAGGAGGGAAACGTACAGACCCTAAATGATGATGAGGAAGACTTCTTTGCCCCCCGAACCTTTGTCGCCCCTAAGGAATCGGATGCGACCAAATCAACAGTCGAAGAGCTGGAACAGACCATTTTGATCGAGCACATCCCGGATCGCAAGGTATACTTGGGAACGGGGCTGACCCCCGAACTCAAGATAAGGTTTATTCAATTTCTTAATAAAAATATTGATTGTTTCGCATGGTCCCACCTAGATATGACAGGAATCTTGCCGGAAATAACCTCCCACAAGCTGAGCATTGATCCCAAATTCAAACCCGTAATGTAAAAGAGAAGACCACAGTCCGAGATAAAACATGCCTTTATCAAAGATGAGGTAGAGAAACTTCTTAAAATCGGATCCATTAAGGAGGTAAAGTGACCCGAATGGCTGGCTAACATAGTAGTAGTGCCAAAAAGGGGAACAAGCTAAGAATGTGCGTAGATTATAAAGGTTTAAGTAAAGCGTTCCCCAAAGATTCCTTCCCGTTGCCTAATATCGATCGTCTAATCGATGATACGGCCAGCCATGAGACCCTCACTTTTCTTGATGCCTACTCAGGCTATAATCAAATCTAGATGAACCCTGAGGACATGGAAAAGCGCTCGTTCATCACAGAGTATGCTACATATTGCGATAACGTAATGCCCTTCGGGCTAAAAAAAATGTAAGAGCAACATACCAGCTCCTAATTAATAAAATGTTCGAGCAACAAGTAGGTAAATCAATGGAAGTATATATTGATGATATGCTAGTCAAATCCCTGCGCGTTGAGGACCATTCGACCCATTTGCAGGAAACTTTCAACATCCTCAGAAGCTACAACATGAAGCTCAACCCCGAGAAGTGTGCCTTCGGAGTAGGTTTGGGAAAATTCCTGGTCTTCATGGTTTCAAATAGGGGGATCGAGATCAACCCCGACTAAATAAAAGCCATCAAAGAGATCACGGTGGTGAACAATGTAAAAGTCGTCCAACGGCTGACAAGGCGGATAACGGCCCTGGGCGGATTCATATCAAGATCATCGGACAAAAGCCACCATTTCTTCTCCCTACTCAAAAGAAAGAGCAACTTTGAATATACTCTAGAATGCCAACACGCCCTAGAAGAACTGAAACGGTACCTGACTAGTCCGCCTTTGCTGCACATACCCAAAGAGGATGAAACACTATACCTATACCTGGTTGTGTCCAAAATAGTGGTAAGCGGCGTATTGGTTCGAGAAGAGCAAGGTACACAATTTCTTGTTTATTATGTAAGTCGAACCTTGGGGGACGCCGAAACCCGGTATCCTCATCTGAAAAAATTGGCTTTCGCACTGATAAGCGCCTCGCGCCAGCTGAAGCTTTACTTTCAGTGTCACTATATCTGCGTTCTGTCAACTTATCCCCACCGGAGTGTGATCAAAGCTAACACTGTACTACCACAAAGTAGCAAGAGTAGTCGAAGCAGCTTTTACCCAAGAAGGTCGGGATCGATTTCCACAGGGAGCTAGATATTGGAGTTGAGTTTCTATCTAAATTGGAGTTGCGTAATTGTTCCTAATTGCACTTCTAAACATTGTTGGTTTTGATATTAATTCTAAATTAATACTACTAAGATGCTCAATTAGACTAAGTGAAGCTAATAGTAAACTATTGAAGGTTGTTCAAATAGATAAAAGGCACTAGGGTAGTGACTTTCTCCTAGGTGGCTAATTGATGGATTCTTGAGTCTAAGGCTAGATTGTCATATTTGGGGAGTATGATATAGCCATTGCACGATTCTACTCACTCTATACCTCTCGGTAGTTCGAGCGATTTTTCCCTAATTTAATTTCTCAAGACCAATTGGGTATGATAACTTGTGCAAGTAATTAAGGTTCAAGTCGGGTATTACTATCTCAAGGTTTAACCCTTTAATTGGGGCTATCAATCTCTTGAATATGCCCCAATTCCTTATTGGACCAATTTCATAGACTTAGGCTCTCTTTCTCAAGAAGAGCCAAAGTCAACTAGGCATAAACTAGTATTTGCAACCACTAATTCAACATTAAAACCCTAAATTAGTCCAAATATCAAATACTCATAGACAATCAAGCAATAAAATACAAGACCCATCAATTACCCACACTAGGGTTGAGCCACAACCCTAGCTAATGGGTCTAGCTACTCATGATTATAGAATAAAATAAAGAAATAGATGAAGAAAAGCCCATAATAATTAATTGCTAGATAAAACTTGAAGATTCAATGATGAAACTAAGCTAAAATTACTAAAAATAGTAAAAGATAACTATTCATGACTGCAGCTTCGGTCTAAAATACAACTGATGACCTAAAAATGGAAAAAGAAACTCTTTATACTAAGCTGAAAATTCTGGACAAAAATACCCCGGCGGGGCTAGTGCGGACCGCACAAAATCGAATGCGGCCACACTAAGGCTCTTGGCTAAACTAATATGCTCTCTGAAGTTGGCCATTGCGGGCCGCACAAAATGCACCACGACCGCGGTGGCTTCTATTGCGGTCCGCACAAAATGGACTGCGGACCGCATTGGCTAGGTTCCTCCAAAATGGAACCTCTCTGAACTTGAGCTTTGCGGACCGCACAAAGTCGAGTGCGGCTGCAATGAAGTCAATGGTCCGCACAAAATACTCTGCGGCCGCATTGCTTGGCTGCCTGAAATGCATACTCTCTGAACTTCATGTTTTCGGACCGCACAGAATGGTGTGCGTCCGCACTAGTCCTGTTTTACTGAGCTTGACCTTGTTCTTAGTACTTGTGCATGTTTCACTCCTTTTTGAGCTGGTTTTGACAAATTGTCACCTTGTTGATCAAACCCTACAATCAAGTATAACATGTGAGTCTTTGGGACTATTTTGTACACATTTTTAATCAAAATTTAAGCAAGAAGGAGTGTAACATGCATCATAATCCCTAGTTATCAGAGCGTACAACATAAACCTTAGTTATCGGGTCGAGTGGCCAAATGAGCCATTGAACTCGGAGGGTATGATATGGAGTATCAACCTCGGACGGCCATCAAGTCCCAAATCCTGGCGGACTTCGTGGACGATTTCTCACCATCCCTCATGCCCGAGGTAGAGAAAGAACTTCTATTGAAATTATGCGTGTCCTCCGAGGTATGGACCCTATTCACAGATGGTGCCACAAACATAAGAGGATCCGAGATCGGTATAGTCCTAAAGCCGCCCGTTGGCGGCATAATCAGACAATCCATAAAAACCGCAAAACTAACTAACAATGAAGCCGAGTATGAGGCTATGATTGCAGGTTTAGAATTGTCCAAAGGTTTGAGGGCCGAGACTGTCGAGGCAAAATGTGATTCACTCCTCGTAGTAAGACAAGTGAATGGAAGCTACGAAGCCCGAGAGGACAGGATGCAAAGGTATTTGGACAAAATCCAAATCGCATTACGTCGCTTCAAAGAATGAACCTTAGTCCATGTACCCCGAGAGCATAACAGCGAGGCTGATGCCCTCGCGAACCTGGGATCTTCTGCTGAAGAAGAAGACCTGCTCCCTGGAGCTATCGTCCAATTGTTCAAATCTATGGTCGAGGAAGGTCAAGCGGAGATTAACTCCACCAGCCTGACATGGGATTGGAGAAATAAATATATCATTTATCTAAAGAACAGGAAGTTACCCACAGATCCAAAAGAATCGAGGGCCTGCAAACCAAAGGAGCCCGGTTCTCGCTCGACGAAAATGAGGCTCTATACAAGAGAACTTTCGATGTCCCCCTGGCGCTATGCTTGGGAACGGGCGACCCAGATTATGTGCTCCGACAGATCCACAAGTGCACCTGCAGAAATCATTCCGGGGCCGATTCTTTAGTTTGAAAGGTGATTAGAGCGGGCTAATATTGGGACAGCATGGAAAAAGATGCTATAGAATTCGTCCGAAAATGCGACAAGTGTCAGAGGTTCGCTCCCATGATCCACCAGTCCGACGAGCAACTGCATTCCATTTTATCACTATGGCCATTCATGAAATGGGGAATGGACATTATCGGCCCTTTGCCGATGGCACCAAGTAAGGCTAGATTCATTATGTTTATGACTGATTACTTTTCAAAATAGGTGAAAGCGCAGGCCTTCAAGAAAATAAGAGAGAAGGAAGTCATCAATTTTATATGGGATCATATCATATGCCAGTTCGGGATCCCATCCGAAATAACATGCGATAACAAGAGGTAGTTCATCGGGAACAAGGTAACACAATTCCTTTAAGACAACAAAATCAAGAGAATCCTGTCAACGCCTTACTACCCGTGTGCAAACGGCCAGGCCGAATCTACGAATAAAACCATCATTCAGAACTTGAAAAAGAAATTGGAGAGCGCCAAGGGAAAATGGAGATAAACGCAGCCCGAGGTGTTGTGGGCATATCGGACAACTTCAAAATCAAGCACCGGGGAAACACCCTTCTCTCTAGTATATGGCGCCGAAGCACTGATACCAATGAAAGTCGGGGAACCAAGCGCCAGATTCCAGCACATTAATGAGGGCTTGAACAATGAGGCCATGACAACGGCCCTCGAGCTGCTCGACGAAAGACGGGAAGCCTCACTGATTCGGATGGCTGCCCAGAAGCAAAAAATCGAAAGATACTACAACAGAAGAACAAATCTCCGATATTTCGAGATCGGGGACTTGGTCCTAAGGAAGGTTACTCTCAACACCCGAAACTCTAATGAAGGGAAGCTGGGCCAGAATTGGGAAGGGCCATACCGTGTCCTTGGGATAGTTGGCAAAGGATCCTATAAGCTTGGCACCATGGAGGGCGAATAGCTTCCGAGCAACTGGAATGTATCGATGCTATCACACCTTCTTTTTACCTACACCCCCGGAAAGGGTGTATAAGGGGAGTTTTTCCAATTAAAGGACAATCGAAACGAGATTATATTTATTAAAATTCAGAGTCGCCACTTGGGATATTTACGGTGTCCCAAGTCACCGGTTCAAATCCCGAATCAAGGAAAGGATTGACTCTGTATTACAGTCCATGAAAACAGAAAATCCGAGTAAGGAATTCTGTTAACCCGGGAGAAGGTATTAGGCATTCCCGAGTTCCGTGGTTCTAGCACGGTCGCTCAACTGTTATAATTGGCTTATTAACTGATTTTAATACACATTCAAACCTATGTGCATTTTTAACTTTAAACCCGCTTTTATCTAATTAATTTTTAAGAAAATTCAACGTTATCGAAAATACGTCTTGAACCACGTCACATAAATTCACCCGCGGCCCGCAACACATTTTGCATAACATTGTCGAGATTGAGATTTGTGTCACATAAATGCGCACCCGAATTTAGGAAGGTAAAAGTTATTAAAATAATGCGCTTAAAGCAACTAGCGTTTGCAACTTTGCGAGGGCCATGAGAATTCCACTAGATAGCACGCCTCGATTTCTAAGGACAAAACACAATTGATTAAACGAGGGCCATGCAATTAAAATTTTTGTTTGGCACGGCACACCTCGATTTATTCACTTCTAGACTTAACCATGAGGGCCATAGCTATTTGTTGTTAAATATGGCACACCTAAAGTTCATTTTAGAAGGTTTAATTAATTATGATAGGGAGGCAACCCCAGAGGATTCATTCTCTGCATCGTAGAGATGAATAGTAGGTTGGGGACAAATGAAATTCATTCGCTTCGTGAGGATTTTCTATGACCGGTAAGATAAATTGCAATGGTTGCAGATCCCGTCCTCAAAGGAGAACCCGGTAAGCCTCCTAATTTAGTATTTACGGTCTAAATTCTACACATGCAATCTCGAATAACAAGTTTGTTAGTATAGTTTTTTTTTTCTACAGAAAGCTCACGATGAAAATATTTTAATAATAATAATACTAAGTAAATAAATAATAAAATATATATAGTAATAATAATATAATCGGCTTACCTAAATGACAGTAAAATTTGCTTGCATGATACACTAATATTTTAAAGAGTATTGTGTATAATACACGTTCAAGAAAGTCACCTCTTTTTTCTTACTCCTATAAATAATTTATAATTTTTTTCTTGAACAATAAAAATATTTCCCATTGATATTTAAAATAATCTATATAATCTAAACATTGAGAGTTTAATGTTCTCGGGCTTAATTGATTGATACGACTGACTTCACATGGCACAATTTTTTATAACGCCATATGAAAATTTGAGAACACTCTATGCTGTTCACACGTTCACACTTTATACTGTTCACACGCACTTCTTTTCTTAAAATATTTATACTAATTAGTACAATAAGATGAAAGTTGAGTGAATTAGCCCTAAAATAGTTGCTCCTGGTTGACTTACTAATTGATTTGTAAGGTAAAATTTATCAAGGGAAGAAGGTTATATCAAGAGAATAAAGAAATAAAATAATATTAAATTTGATTTCTAGGCACGTCTGAACTTTGGACACGACCCCTTAATAATATGAAACACACAAATAGTCAAAACATACAAAAAGAAAGCACGCACTTGCTAGTTGATTTATTCATATTGAGAGAATTAGAGAATAAAAAGAATAATATTCAGGAGAGTAATGTTGATTAATTTAATGCACTTGCCATTTCAATAGGGCTTCAATAATATCATCAATCGGCACGTGACAATGGCTTAAATCAGCATTGCGCTGTGTAAACAGAAAGAGCGCTTATTTTGAATATGCGTTCTGGTTCATACACTTAAGCTTGGCAATTCAATTGGGGTAACATATTACCAATTAGCCATTTTGCCAACCAACTGTATGCTTCTTGTGTCAAATGAATTCCATCCCAGCTGATGTAAGCACTCGGGTCAACACACACCGAGACTCCTGGAGCACCACAGTTTTTAATATTATGTATGTCAAAATTATAGTCTCCTCCTCCTATTCCACAACAAGCTTTCTGTAGAGAGTTTTTGTCAAATCCTGAAAAAAAAAGTTTGTAAATACATATACTTTCTTATAAACACATAAGAATGAGGAGTACGTATTTTTAGCATCACTTACCAAGACTGACGGCATTTTGTAAAAGCCATATATAGGCATTGTAGTAGTCACCATAAATGAGTGTAATGTTTGGGTACTCTTTCTTTAACTCTTGAATGGCTTGTCGCAAATGATCATTGAAGAAGATTACTAAATTATTGAAATCTTTCAAGCAATGGTGCTCATCGTAAGCACTTGAATTGTCCGTCATGAATTTGGTTAGGATAATTGGAAAACAACCACTTGGGAAATTGCCAGGGACTACAATTCGAGTAGCCCCCAAAGTAATCACCCTCTGAAAGAGATAAACAGATCAATAGGTAATAAATATATAAAGTGACAATCTAGGCAAATTTCACATCGATAAAATAGAAGAGAGATACTGGGTATCTATATTTACTTAAAAGGAAGAAAGTCAGCCCTGAGATTATGCCAAGTGGCAGCGTAGGAGAATGCCATGTGTTCTTTTTTAGGACAAAACTTAGTTCATTTGTTCTTAATTAGTTTTAAATTTTAAATTAAAATATTTAAATATCTATTATTTGAAGAAGGGGTAGTTATTTACTCAATTCAAATAAGTAATTAATCATTAGGAAGTTACTATTAGAAATAATAACCGGTTCCAATTTCTCATGAGTAAACCGTTCCAACTTCTCTTCAGTTTTCTTATTTTTAAATTTTTTTCAATTATTAAATCATTTTATTTGAAAAAATGCGCCGACTTCCTCAAAAATATGAGTAGCCTTCAAAACCCTTCAGTTCACCATTTTGAATATGCAGTTCTTTCTCTTATCATATACCCCCCACGTTTTCCCACTCCCACCCAACAATCCTCACGTTTCAACCCTCTACTTCACATCTCCCTTCACAGATCATCCCCAGTTACCCACTATAACCACTTCTCCACTATACTAATCACATGATATTATAAAAGGACATAATAAGGGAGACGTTAAAACAAGAAAAGGTGAGAGAACAAAGAAAAACAGAAGAGACTCCGACAATATTACGTAACAAATTTTTCTGCAAAATCACGATAGCCTCAAGTCTTTAAATTTTCGCCCAATAACAACGGTATGAAGTTTAATCCACTGTTTGCAGATTTACGATTTACATAATTATTGGTTAAAGATGCTCTTTTATTTTCCCAATTTTTTTCTTACAGAGTGTCTTTTTGGAATAACAGATTTGGAAAACTGTTTTTTCAATTTAATTACTTTTTTTTTGTTGTAATATAGGATAGTATCATGGACATGAATATACTAAATTTTATGTGATCTACTGGAATTTATTATGTACAACTGTATTTATGTTGTCATCTTATTAGTATACTGACTTAAATTAGGCTGCGTAGCTAAATACTCATATTGGAATTTAGCATAATGTGGTTTCTGTTTTTAACTGAGCTGTTACATGTCCAGAATTGCTGAAACTTATAAAGTTTGTACTTTTCCTTTTAATTTTCAGAATCACAGAATTTGTCTCGCAATTTCTTCTCATCTCCTTTAATATTCGAAAGAGCTTCAGCAAACTTTTGTTTATTTTTATTGCATGTCGATGCTCAACCAAGGAAGCTTTATATCCACTACTGATGTTTGTCCTTCATTCAGTTGACAATATCTTATAAATAGTTGTATAAATCCATCAATATGTTCAAATAATATGCATGTCCTATGTTATCACAATGAGATGTTGTAGCGATTCTTATTGTTTCCTTAGTCCTATTTCAAATATGGCTGAACAAGGACACATTCAAATGACTCCAACTACGAGTTCTCAAATTCAACGAATGGGACAACGTAGAAGGGTACGTCGTCGCAACATTTATTCCTATAATGATTCTGACTCAAAGCCTGAAGTTATCAGGAATGTCCCAAGGGCGATACAAAATAAGTTAAGAGATCGAAGGGCTGAACGAAGGGACAGAGAAAAAAATTTAGAGAGCTTAGGCCTTCAATAGATGAACATATTGCAAATTATCAACTTACTCGAGATGCACTAATTGATGCTATAGACAAAATTATACTATCTGATTGGGAAGCCTTAGCAATTTTAGTAGATTCACTTGGACAACCTTTAGGTAGAATTTTAACTGACATTTATCACGAGGTTTGGCCAAGTGAACCTTTTTGAGTTTATGTTGTTAAATTTGAATCTGAGTGGGAGAGCCGTCTGTACAACTACCTTTAATTTTTAAAATTAATGAAACTTTGTTATTTCTTTGCAACATTACCTGTCATTTTACTCTATTTTTTTTCTTAAGAGTATTAGATAAAATAAAAAACATAATGGAATAACACTAAATTATTCCTTCGAATAAGGCAACTTTAACGAGATATCCAATGTCTTAAATGAGGAAAAACATGAATACACACATTAGTTTTCGCTCTGTACTTGATTATATATATCATGTGGTACAATCCACATTTTTGCAGTAAAAACAAGAATTGTTCCATCAATGTGGAAGGCCTTCACCTTATAATTCAGTGTTGGAATCAATGTAGATACAATCACAGTCTTACAAGACAACATTGGTGAGGGAAAGTAAAAGGACCATCTGATCTTTCTCTGCTACTCGGACCATTTGTTTTTTTTACTGCTCTTCGTTGATACTCTGTAAAAAGATTCAGCTAATATATCAATTACCAAAGATAAATACTTTATCTATCAGTCTTGAAGGCTAACTGAGGCAGCGCACAACCTCAGTTTGTCAACACCGACAACTTTGGTCAACATGTCTAACGGGTTCTTTGATCCTGGTATCTTCTGTAGGGAAAGAGTTCCTTCATTTATCAACTCTCGGATATGATGATACCTCAACTGGATATGCTTCGATCTTGCATGAAACACTGGATTCTTGGCAAGATGAATTGCACTCTGGCTATCGCTGAAAAGCTCACAATTGTCCTGCTCTTTACCTAGCTCTTTAAGAAAATTCTTGAGCCAAATCATCTCTTTTCCAGCTTCTGAGATTGCCATGTACTCTGCTTCAGTGGTAGATAGAGCAACACTTTTCTGAAGTCAGGACATCCAACTAACAGCAGTACCACCCAAGGTGAACACGTAGCCCGTGGTACTTTTTCGACTATCTAGATCGCCACCTAAATTTGCATCAGCAAAACCTTGTAAGATAATATTGCTCTTTTTAAAACAAAGTGCCATACCTGAAGTGCCTTTGAGATATCGCAATATCCATTTTACACCTTCCCAATGCTTCTTTCCTGGATCTGACATGTATCTACTGACAATTCTAACTGTATGGGCTATGTCAGGTCTAGTGTAAACCATAACATACATCAAACTTCCTACTGCTGAAGCATACAGAACTTTGGACATGTACTTCTTTTCTTCATCTGTCTTAGGTGATTGGTCCTTTGACAGATTTAGATGGCTTCCAAGTGGAGTGTTTCTGGTCTTTGCATCATGAAGACTGAACCTGCTTAGTACCTTCTGTATGTACTTTTCTTGAGACAACTTTAAGGTTCCTTCTGACCTGTTTCTGCTAATCCTCATCCCAAGCATTTGCTTAGATGGTCCTAAGTCTTTCATTTCAAACTCCTCCGCCAGTTGTTGTTTAACCAAGTTGATCTCATTTATGCTAGATCATGCAATTAACATATCATCAACGTACAACAATAAAATGATATAGGATTCATCAAGATTTTTGATATAACAACAATGGTCCATCTCACATCGTGTGAAACCACTTTTATGCATGAATCCATCAAATTTCTTGTACCATTGTCTGGGAGCTTGTTTCAAACCATACAAACTCTTCTTCAACTTACACACAAGGTTTTCTTTACCAGAAACTTGAAAACCTTCAGGTTGCTTCATGTAGATGTCTTCTTCAAGGTCACCATGCAAGAAAGTAGTTTTAACATCTAGCTGCTCCAAATGCAAATTTTCTGCAGCTACGATACTTAGCACCAACCTGATAGTAGTTAATTTGACTACAAGGGAGAAGATCTTGGTGTAGTCAATTCCTTCCTTCTGCTGAAAGCCTTTTACTACTAATCTTGCTTTGTATCTCTTCTTACCATCATGCTCTTCCTTGACTCTGTACAACCACTTGTTCTGCAATGCCTTCTTTCCTTTTGGTAACTCCGTAAGTATCCTTGTTTTATTCTTTTAAAGAGAATTCATCTCTTCTTTCATGGCTAGCTTCCATTTATCAGAGTCTATCACCTACATTGCTTCAACAAAATGCTCTGGTTCTCCAGCATCAGTAAGAAGTAAATAGTGAAGAGAGAGAGAGAGTTAATCTATCTGGAGCATTCGTGACTCTTTTAGATCTCTTCAATGTAGGTTCATGAGTAACAGAATCCGAATTTGATTCAGGTCCTGATTCCAGATTTGGTTCTGGATTTGATTCTATCTCTGGTTCCGCTTCAGGTTCGGCTTCTAGTTCTTCTTCAAATTCGGCTTCTGGTTCTTCATCTTCAATTTCAGAATCAGTTGTAATCCCTCTAGCTACTTCATTTTCTGAGATTTCTTCTAACTCAACTGTTTCAGACATTGTCTGTTTGCTGGTGTTGGTTGGTTCTACTTCAAGCTTGTCCTTGTACATCACATTTTTATTAAATGTGACATTCCTGTGTCTTAGGATCTTTCTATTCTGATCATCCCAAAATCGATAACCAAAATTATCATCACCATAGCCAATAAAGAAACATTTCTTTGCTTAGGATCAAGCTTATCTCTATCATTAGAGTTTACATGCACATAAGCAACACAACTAAAAATTTTCAGATGTGAGAGAGTTACCTCCTTTCCTGTCTATACCTCCTCAGGAATTTCAAAATTCAGCGGTACAGAGGGTCCCCTGTTTATGAGGTAAGCTGTCGTGTTAACAGCCTCAACCCAAAAATACTTCGGCAATCCAGAATGTATTCTCATATTTCTGGCTCGTTCATTCAGGGTTATGTTCATCCTCTCAGCAATACCATTTTGTTCTGGTGTTCCAGGAACTGTCTTGATCATTCTGATCCCATTCTCCGAGCAAAATGCTTTGAACTCTTGTCTATCATACTCTCCTCCATTGTCAGACTTCAGACATTTTAACTTTAGACTTGTCTGATTTTCAACTTCAGCTTTCCATCTTTTAAAGGTAACAAATACATTAGATTTATTTTTCAGAAAATAAACCCATACCTTTCTTGTGGAATCATCAATGAAGGTGACATAATAGCGTGAGCCTCCTAGAGAGGTTACAGGAGCTGGTCCCCACACATTTGTATGCACTAGTTCCAGCTTCTCTTTCTTTGGCGTCCTTCCCACCTTTGAGAAACTAACTCTCTTTTGTTTCCCGCAAATGCAATCTTTGCACAAACCTAATTCAACATGTTTTAGGTTTGACAACTTCTTTTTGGATGCCAAAAGCTTCATTCCCTTCTCACTCATATGCCCGAGCCTCCGGTGCCACAATGTTGTATCACGACCATGATCAACTGTTGCTATAGTATCTCTTTCTATTGCAGTTGCATACAGTGTTCCCCTTTTGAAGCCTCGTGCCACAATCAAATTCCCTTTGGTTATCTTCCACGATCCGTTGCCGAATGTTGTTGTATATCCTTCATCGTCAATCTGACCCAAAAATATCAGATTTTTCTTGAGTCCAGGAACATGTCGTACATTTTACAATTTCCATAGCGTGCCTTGTGAAGTCTTTATATGAACTTCACCTTTTCCGGCAATGTCGAGAGGTTCACCGTCTGCTAGATAAACTTTCCCAAATTTTCCAGCAATATAATTATGCAATAATTCTTTGCATGATGTAGAGTGAAAGGATGCACCTGAGTCCAGAATCCAAGATTCGACTGGACTGTCTGCACAACAAATTAGTGCATCACCGACTTGTTCAACAATTACATTTGCAAAATTTTCTTCCTTATTCTTCTTTGGTTCTCTACATTGACTAGTGTAGTGACCCTTTTTATCGCAATTCCAACAAGTAATGTCCTTGCGATTTTTGGATTGTCCTCTTCTCCTTGACTTTGATCTGCCACGACCATAAATCTGTCCTCTTTGGTTGATTTTCCCCCTGCTTTCGGTACTAAAAGCAGATCCTAGGGAATCACTTGATTCTCTTCGGCGAATATCTTCGCTTAGAACCAAGTCTCTAATATCATTCAATTTGAGTTTGGTACTTCCCGATGAACTGCTAACTGTAGTTACTGTTGCAGACCAACTCTCCGGTAGAGATGATAGTAGAATCAAAGCCCTGATTTCGTCATCAATTGTTATATTAACAGAACTCAACTGAGTTAATATTGTATTAAACTCATTGATATGTTCCGTGACTGATCCACCTTCTATCATTTTTAAGTTGAACAATCGACGCATCAAATAGACTTTATTTGAAGTAGATGGCTTCTCATACATATTTGATAACGCCTTCATCAGGCCTGCAGTGGTCTTCTCGTTAATGATGTTAAATGCCACATTTCGTGTTAGCGTCAAACGAATCACACCAAGAGCTTGACAATCTAATAGATCCCAATCCGCTTTGGACATAGTCTCCGGTTTCACCTCGGTCAGAGGTAAGTGTAATTTTTTCTGGTACAAATAGTCCTCTATTTGCATTTTCCAAAATCCAAAATCTTTGCCATTGAACTTGTCAATCTTAACCTTCCCTTCTTCCGATGCCATTTTTCACAAAAACAATTTATGTGAATAGTGCTTGTGAATAGTAACGATGATCAATAGTGTCGCACTATTCTTGTGAATCGTACCTGCACCAATACTGTACTTTTCTACCAGAATTACACTGTCTGTGCTTTGATACCAGTTGTTAAGGAAGCATGTCAAGATAATAGAAGGAAAAGGATATTTAGGAGAGAAACAATAAATTACACAAGACAAGACAAGACAAGATTTACGTGGTTCGGCAATTTTTGTCTACTCCACGGCCACACAAAGAATAGCTCTTTATTAATTGAAGAGAGATAGAAGAAGTTTTGGGATGTTCTACAAATGAAAATGTAGACCCCTATTTATAAGCATTTGAATGCCCTGCCGAGGTAAGCGCTTACATCATAAGAATGTCGATGTAAGCGCTTACATCATAAGAATGCTGAGGTAAGCGCTTACATCACAAGAATGTCGATGTAAGCGCTTACATCATATTTTCATCTCTTTTTGATTTTTGTTTCTTTTGTTTTGTCTACTTTCACATGCAACAACAGGTTTGGTCCTATCATTAAGTGTGCAGAACAATATTCGGTGAAGAACACTTGGCACGCATCGAAGCTTTGGATCAATTCAAATCTTCCTCAAGTTGTTGACTTTTGCTCCAGGTCTCTATAAGTTGGGCTAAATTTAAGTCTATTTCATCCTAAATTTTAGTCTTACAATTTATTAACGTATCTCAAGTTAAAAAATGAAACATAATGGTTTTTGTGCGTGGAGAAAGCTCACAAAGAATTACTCAAATTTCATCTCACAAAACTCGCTCTGTTGCTAATGAGCTAGCATCTGGAAGTATTGAAGTTAAAAATGTTGAGGATTTGGGTGACCGTAACCATGTCAGTACCTACTTTTTTTTTTACTTTTTAATTACTTATCTCATCTTTCTCTACATAACAATTGTATATATAATTTTTATGCGCAGCCAGGAAATTACTGGGTTGTAGCAACTATTGTACACGTTGAATTAGACCGTGGATGGTGCTATTTAGCATGCAAAAATTGCTCAAAGAAACTAGAAAAAGCGGGGAATAAATTCTATTGTAAAAAATGCGAGCAGATTCAATCTGTCATTCATAGGTATGACTATAATTTATACTTTCTTTACTATTATATGATTTTAAAAATACAAACTCTTTCCAGGTACAGGCTACAAGTTAAAGTGATGGATTGCACCGGTATAATTTCTTTGTTGTTAGGGGATAAGGATGCAACTAAGATTATCGAAAAGTCAGCAAATGATTTAAAGGATGTTGAATTTGAGGTATAATACAATTGCTCAGAAAAATAAGAGCATCAACGTTGAAAGAAGTGGTACCTGATCCATTCCCCTGCATCTCCTTCCCGTTTTATTGATGGGGTAGTTCACTTTGTGTCTATATGCATGTGAGGACTGATGTACTTGAAAGAACTTTAACTTAACCAAACGTCAAAGTTCTTTTAAGTTTAAGTTACAAAGTGATTAAGATATGATTTTTAAATTTCAAATAAACTTATTGCTAAATTTGTATGCCTTTGCTCTTATTAGATTTACTTGAGAAGTTTGAACTTTAAAAGTATGACAATATTTCTCTGTTTTTGGGTGTCCTTGAGTTTCGCTAAAGTTAAGATATTGTAGTTAAGGTTAAGTTCTGTTTTTATCTTACCCCTAAAGATTCATTTTGTTTTGAAGTTCTTTAAAATCTAGGTTTGTTCTTTTGCAGCTAAACACATAAAAAGCAACATAGACTCAAGCAAATCTACTTTTGTTTACAAGTATTGTATGAAATCTAGAATAATTTTGACATTAACACTACCTATTCAATCTTTATAAGATAGTGATTAACAAACAACAAGAAAAAATGGTTCCATCTCTGATGACGATGTTGCTGAATATGATGTTACAAAATATTATTAAAATGGTTGGAGTTTGGCGACAAAATTCAGGAATTGTTAATGAACAAAGAGGCATTTTGCATCAGAAAACTTATGCTTTCATTTTAGTTTCCCATCTTCTACTTTAGTCTTTTTATATTAATAGCTTTATTTAGTGTATTATTCCTCGCATTTAGCTTATGCTTAAAAACATAGTTACTATTAGAATTGAAGCATCGTCTTTTTTACAATATTCTTATAAGGAACAAACAAAATGTGTACACCGTATTACATTTATTTTTTACTTTTGTTGTTGTAGCTTCTATTAACCAGAATCATTATATCTTTTTGTTAGACTTCTGGTGCTGCAGACGACTCTTCATGTCCAATGGAGATAGAAAATATTGTTGAAAAAAGGGTCATGTTTAAAGTTGAGGTTAACAGTTCCAATAATCAGAATAAAGATGTAGTCTTAAGAGTTATTAGACTTACTGACGACGAGGAAATTATAAAGAAATATATTCCTTCTCCACAAGAAGAGACGTTCAAAGTATGTTTCTATACTCAATTTTTATCAGTTTTCCTATTTGTGATTGCATTAAATTTTAATTATGATACACATTTCTTTGTAGGATCCAGATTTCAATAATAACGAAGTCATTCAGGAAGATAACAAAATCACGGTGATTTTACAACTCATTATAAATATTATTTTACATAATTCATTCTTTTAATTTAATGATTTGCAAGTTATAAAATAATAAAGCAACAACAACTTTAGATTAAGTATTGATTTTCACATGTTTTTGTGTTTTAAATATGTAGGATTCTACTGAAGATAATGAGTTGATCGACGTTGCACATACACCTGCCAAGATAGTTTAACTAATCCTGTAGCAGTGGTTGAAGAAGATTCGAATGCACGGTTATCGGAAAATAAGATCAAGAGAGTATTTAAAAAAGAAGAAGATAGCATACGTTGTTTGCATATGTACGAGTTGTAGAAACTAAGAACTGTCTTATTAGTTAGTTTATTAGTTTTATTAGTTATGAACAACATGTTTGAATCATTTCATGTCTTTCTTGGTATTGAACTTTTCCTGTTTAGTTAATTTGGTATTTTCATCTGTATGGACAAGATATTTGAATCAGTTCATGGTTATTTCAGTTGTTAAAATTTTCCTATATAAATACGTAAGACAGTCCACAATCTTGAATTAATGTTAGTTAAATTATCTCATTTTTTTGATAGATTTTTATGTTAACCATTGATAGCTTGCATCTTCCTCCAGGGATGGATCATAAAGTTAGTTGACGAACATTTCAACTAAATGACTGAACTACTTTCCATAAAGTGCTAAGTTTGCTGAAATATTAATAATAATTCTACATGACTCGAAAGAAGGAACAAATTTATTCTCTTCATGACAGGTATATTTTCTTAGGTCGGGTGAGAGCGTTGGAGTCGTTACAATCAGTATCGATCTTAAGGCTACTGGATCTAAATTCTACTTAGTAGTTTTAATTATTTTGCTATTACTTGATAGGACCATATTTTGTAAAATCAACTTAGAGTTAGAGATACTCTAAGTTCCTCGTGACACCAAGAAAAATTATGGTGGAAATAGGAGAATCTGTTTCAAGAAATTCAATGGCAGCACATGTATACAACAACGAGCCAGGCCAATAGCTTGAATGAGGGTAAAAGTAAAGATAGTGACTTTTTGCATTCACAGTTGCTTATTTTATTCATCCAAAATACAAAACACCAAGAAAAAATATTTATCATATTTAAACCAGATAAATGAACAAAATGTAACCTTTTCTTTTGGATAGGCAACTAAGAATTGTAACAATTGAGCTTAATACAACATAATGGACACATAAATTCAGAATAAAACTAGCCAAACTCTTAGTTGAGCACAAGGCATCACTTTGAGATTATGCCAAGTGGCAGCGTAAGAGAATGCCATGTGTTCTTTTTTAGGACAAAACTTAGTTAATTTGTTATTAATTAGTTTTAAATTTTAAATTAAAATATTTAAATATCTATTATTTGAAGAAGGGGTAGTTATTTACTCAATTCAAATAAGTAATTAATCATTAGGAAGTTACTATTAGAAATAATAACCGGTTCCAATTTTTCATGAGTAAACCGTTCAAACTTCTCTCCAGTTTTCTTATTTTTAATTTTTTAAATTATTAAATCATTTTATTTGAAAAATGCGCCAGCTACCTCAAAAATAGGAGTAGCCTTCAAAACCCTTCAGTTCACCATTTTGAATATGCAGTTCTTTTTCTTATCATATACCCCCCACGTTTTCCCACTCCCACCCAACAATCCTCATGTTTCAACCCTCTACTTCACATCTCCCTTCACAAATCATCCACACTGCCCCACTATAACCACTTCCCCACTATACTAATCACATGATATAATAAAAGGACATAATAAGGGAGGCGTTAAAACAAGAAAAGGTGAAAGAACAAAGAAAAACAGAGGAGACTCCGACAATATTACGTAACAAATTTTCTGCAAAATCACGATAGTCTCAAGTCTTTAAATTTTCGCCCAATAACAACGTTATGAAGTTTAATCCACTGTTTGCAGATTTACGATTTACATAATTGTTGGTTAAAGATGCTCTTTTATTTTCCCAATTTTTTTCTTACAGAGTGTCTTTTTGGAATAACAGATTTGGAAAAATGTTTTTTCCAATTTAATTACTGTTTTTTGTTGCAATATAGGATAGTATCATGGACATAAATATACTAAATTTTATGTGATCTACTGGAATTTATTATGTACAACTGTATTTGTGTTGTCATCTTATTAGTATACTGACTTAAATTACGCTGCGTAGCTAAATACTCATATTAGAATTTAGCATAATGTGGTTTCTGTTTTTAACTGAGTTGTTACATGTCCAGAATTGCTGAAACTTATAAAGTTTGTACTTTTCCTTTTAATTTTCAGAATTATAGAATTTGTCTCGCAATTTCTTCTCATCTCCTTTAATATTCGAAAGAGCTTCAGCAAACTTTTGTTTATTTTTATTGCCTGTCGATGCTCAACCAAGGAAGCTTTATATCCACTACTGATGTTTGTCCTTCATTCAGTTGACAATGGCTTTTAAAATAGTTGTATAAATCCATCAATATGTTCAAATATGTTATCACAATGAGACGTTGTAGTGATTCTTATTGTTTCCTTAGTCCTATTTCAAATATGGCTGAACAAGGACACATTCAAATGACTCCAACTACGAGTTCTCAAATTCAACGAATGGGACAACGTAGAAGGGTACGTCGTCGCAACATTTATTCCTATAATGATTCTGACTCAAAGCCTGAAGTTATCAGGAATGTCCCAAGGGCGATACGAAATAAGTTAAGAGATCGAAGGGCTGAACGAAAGGACAGAGAAAAAAAAATTAGAGAGCTTAGGCCTTCAATAGATGAACATATTGCAAATTATCAGCTTACTCGAGATGCACTAATTGATGCTATAGAATAACGATCATCAATACAATTCATCTTTCTTCTAAACTCTTTCAAAAGGGCATACTAAATCTAGCTTCTCAGATCCTTCTCCATGGAAAATCAAAAAATCCCACTTTCTATACCAAGCAAATACACCATACAGAATCAGAAAAGGCGCAAAAAAAACTTTGTTACCAAAGGTATGTTCTTTGATTAGCATTATCATATCTGAAATACTTTTTATATTTTTTTTATTGCAAGCTTATAAGTAGTAGATAAAATTCTGGTTTAAGTTATGAAGTCTTTATAGTGAAACATCTACTGTAAAAGAGTAGATAGAAGTATTCATATAAATTTAGCTTCTAAAAGGACTTGACAACATGAAGTTGGTTGAAGAAGTTCAACAGTAATCGAGTTCTAACGTTTGCAATTCAATAGTTGCAAATTACAGAAGGGAGTGGAACTATAGTGTTAGGTTATTTCTACTCCATATTCATGTACTGAGACTAAATTTTAAGATAATTGATTTATTCTTGAATTTATATCCAAAATCATGCATTCCTTTGGACTCGTGTGCTAGATGCGGTAGCAATTTTTGCTGGTCTTTGAGGAAATCTTGATCATCTAAATATCTGCTTAAGTTTATTTTGTCGCCAAATTTCTTTTCCTATCATCTTCTACCTTGTGTAATTTATAATTGCTCTGAATTTTAGCATCTGTTGTTTTATGAGATTATAGATTTTCTAATAATAATCTTCTGGTGTCTTCAATTTTTGTGCTTCATTCTGTTTTGATGTGAGAATACATAAAAATAATTTAGTCCGAAGGATGAAAAACATGTGGTTCAAAGGAAGAAAAGGGTTAGAGGTACCGGTTCAACAAGAACAGCTAAAAGGAACGAAAAATTTATATAGCTTATATTTTGTTAGTTCTCTGTTTCACTGATCATTAGGAAAGTTGTGCATATTATTGCCTCTGAAGTTTCCTCCTTCAAAATTCTGCATTTTATATTTTTATATTTTACTAAAATTTATTCTTATTTGAATGTTTGGTTTAGTTAATTATTAGTTATATAACTAATGATGCATATTAAACATTATTTTGTAGACATGAGAATACATCATATTGAACCTTCCAATAATACAAACTATTCTGTCGGAAGTGAAGAAAGAGTTCCTCCTTTGTCCGATATAACAAATGGTGAGTCAAAATATCATCTATTTAATATATTAGTTGTGTTGTTACAACTTACTTTATCATAATTTATTCTTACTATAATGTTTGGCCAAGTTAATTAATAGTTCTACAACTAATGATGCATATAAAACTCATTGTGCAGACATGCAAATAAATTATCTTCTCCCCCGATTTAAATACAATTCCTGTATGGCAAGGTTAGTTCCTCAATGGTGTTATCTATTTAACACCTTTATTGTATACATTTTTTGTTGACTTATTTTATTCTATCTGTATTACTTTTAAAATTATACATTCTCATCATAGGTGCATACAGTGACAACATATTGCCTGATTTAAATGGCACTCCAACTGAAAAAGGTATTAAAAGTTTGATTCTCATATTAATTTTTCGTCTAAAGTATATCAAAAGTTAAAAAAATTATTATTTAATAGGAACTCTTTCAATTAATACTAACAATCCTACTACATTGTAGATGTGCAAATGCATAATTCTCTGCCAGATTTAAATGAAACTCCAATAATGCAAGGTAAGCATTTGAAATTCATATTGTTATTAGTTAAAAGTAAAATACAATGTTAAGATTAATGAAAATTAAATACTGCAACTCTCTTACTAGAAATCGGCGTTGCAATAAACAACACTGTCATTCTGTATGTTTCTATGAGATATTGGTTTACCTTTAAATAATGACCTTATACTAGATGTGGCTATGTGAATCTGAAGTTACTTAATTGACTATCTTCAAGAGAAATATTTTGGCATTGTTTCAAGTTCTAACACCCGTAATATAGGAACTATTTTTTTCAGAATGATAGTATTACTAAGAAGTGAACTGGCAACTAAAAGTTGTAAGTTTAGGAGTATATGTCAAAAAACTGTACGTTAACGCACTGTATCATCTTGATGTAATAATGGAGATTGTTGAGTTGTCTTTACCAATACTTGAATTCTGGATTCAACTTGCGCATCTCGTCCTCTAATGTTTATGAATCGTAGTAAATTAAAAAGAATGGCAGTGTTCCATTGAAGTCTTAACTGACTAGACAACTTAGTATGTCTGTATAGACTACAAGTAGAGTGTGCAATAAAGGGAAGCTTCTCTAGGAGAGCCTATGGATGATCAGGGGAGTAGAAGTAGGAGTAGTAATAGTCTTAGATCAATATACACTTACAAATTATACATGTAACAGGGCAGTTTCCAAATAACATAGGATATGAAGATGATGAAGAGTATCCAGGTATGACAACCATATCTTTGCACTTTTCTGTTATTATTAAAGAAAGAATCTATATTCACAAACATAGATGTATATATTAACAATCCATCCCTATTAATTGATTTAACTAATACTTTTCTTAGATGTGGATGTTGAATGTGACGAAATTTACACTGAAGGTACTTATCAGATACTCCTTATTCACTCAATGTAGTTGGATAAAATAAATCAATAATCTCTGTCTTTGACTTTGTATATTATTGCAAGTATAGATTACTGGGACATAGGAGATGCTACATATGAATGCAAAAAGTGCGGTGCTCTTTTTTGGTATGAAGAAAGAATCCGCAAGCATTACAACTCAAAAAAACCTATATTCACAATGTGTTGTGATCGTGGAAAAATAAAGCTTCCAAATCTTAAGAAGCCTCCTGAAGTTTTAAAACAACTTTTATTTGGATCAGGTTAGAGGAATTATAACTTTTAATATCAACATGTTCATATCGTCTTATATTCACATTTATCATTTTGCAATGGTTTTAATATAGGTCCTAAAAGTAGCCATTTTCGAGAAAATATTAGGAGTTATAACTCTATCTTCTCATTTACGTCAATGGGGGGTAAGGTTGATGTCTCTATCAACCAGAAAAGAGGGCCAAGAACGTTCAGATTATGTGGTTAAAACTATCATCAAATTGGGAGTTTACTACCTCCTAAAGGATCTACACCAAAATTTGCACAGTTATATATATATATACAGTTATATATATATGACACAGAGAATGAAGTTACAAATAGAATCAATGCTTTCAGGTTAGACTTATACCTTTATTATATAATACTATGCAAATAACATTTAATTTAAAAACTTTTATTGATATCTTTTTTTTAGTCGTGGCCAAGATATTAATAAACTTCATGCTAAAATTGTTTCTGATCTAAAACAAATGTTTGATGACAATAATGTTTTGGCAAAGACATTTAGGATGGTCAGAGATCGATTCCAGGAGAATATAGACTCCAATGTTAAGCTCAGATTAATAGGGAAAAGAGGTACTGATGGTAGAAGATACAACTTACCAACAATACCAGAAGTAGCTGCTTTGGTGGTTGGTGATTTTGAAGTTTCTGGAAGTGATCGTGATATCAATATAGAAACACAATTGGATAGCTACAAAGGATAAATGAACTAAATGCTGCATATTTAGGACTACAATATCCTTTGCTTTTTCCTTATGGTCAAGATGGATACAGAGAGGATATTCCTTTAAGTCATGGCGATAAATCATCGAGAGGAAGGCAATGTGTTAGCATGCGAGAATTTTTCGCTTATAGAATTCAGGAAAGAAAAGATGAAGTTCCCACCATTGTGTCTTCAGGAAGATTATTTCAGCAATTTTTAGTTGATGGTTATACAATGATAAAATCTTCTCGGTTAAAGTTTTCAGGACTCATCAAAAGCAATTAAGAGTTGATTCTTATAAAGTCCTAGTAGATGCTATTTTGCATGGTGACATCGATCTTTCATCCCAAGGTAAAAAGATAATTCTACCTTCAAGCTTTACAGGGGGTGCACGATATATGGTTCAGAATTATCAAGATGCTATGACAATATGTAAATGGGCCGGGTACCCTGATCTTTTTATCACATTTACTTGCAATCCTAAGTGGCCAGAGATTACTAGATTTGTGGAGAGCAGAAACTTGAATCCTGAAGATCGTCCAGACATTTTAAGTACGGTGTTCAAAATCAAATTGGACCACTTAATAAAGGATTTGAGAGATAATCAAGTTTTTGGACAAGTAAAAGCAGGTACACAACATTTACAATTTATTTTAAATAAAGATGATAATTTATATGAATCAGATAATTGTTTTTTTAATAAACTTGCTTAATTTCCAATGCAGTGATTTATACCATTGAGTTCCAAAAACGAGGACTACCTCATGCTCATATCTTACTTTTTCTTCACGAGCATAATAAATTTCCATCTGCGTCAGATATTGATAGAATAATTTCGGCAGAAATACTAGATAAAGTGGATGATCCTAATTATTACAATGCCGTTAAAAATTTAATGATGCATGACCCATGTGGTTCTGCTAGGAAATCTTCTCCTTGCATGCTGAATGGTAGATGTACAAAGCACTTTCCTAAAAAGTTTGTTGAGGCCACAACGGTTGATGAAGAAGGGTATCCTGTTTATAGAAGAAGGGATAATGGTAGAACAATTATGAAAAATGGTATTGATATGCATATCCCATGTGAAGCCACACAATCGCTTTTTATTATTAAAATATGGCGCTCATATCAATGTTGAGTGGTGCAATCAAACAAGATCCATTAAATATTTATTTAAGTATGTCAATAAAGGTCATGATCGTGCAACTGCTGCTTTTTCTCAAAGTACTCATGACAATGGTTCATCAACCGTTGATGAAATCAACATGTATTATGATTGTCGCTACATATCCCCATGTGAAGCTACTTGGAGAATATTTAAGTTTCCTATTCACCATAGAGAACCATCAGTGGAAAGACTATCATTCCATCTTCCAAATGAACAAAATAATATTTTTTCTGATGATGATCCAATTGATAATGTTGCCAATAGACCAACTGTGAAGGAATCAATGCTTTTGGGATGGTTTGAGGCAAACAAAAAAATTTCGGAAGCAAGAGATTTGACTTACGCAGAATTCCCTCTTAAATTTTGGTGGAACCAAAAATTAAAAAAATGGGAAAAGAGGAGAAAATCTGGATTTTCTATTGGGAGGATTTTCTTTGTTACTCCTGGAAGTGAAGAGATATATTATCTTAGATTGTTGTTGAATGTAATCAAAGGTCCAACTTCATATGAACAACTTAGAAGAATTAACAATCATGACTATCTTACTTTTAGAGATGCATGTTATGCACTTGGGTTGTTGGATGACGATAAAGAGTATGTTGATGCTATAAAGGAGGCAAGTACTTGGGGCATGCCATCTTATCTAAGACAGTTATTTGTCATGTTATTGTTATCAAATTCAATGTCACGACCAGAAATTGTTTGGCAATCATCGTGGGAGTTATTGTCAGAAGTTATTCTTCGTGAAGAAAGAACATTATTGAGTAATCCAGGTATTAAAAGATAAAATTATTAGATTAATTTTTTTTAGTGCTATATGTTAAACAAGGAAGAAATATTAATACTTCATAACTTCTATAATATTCTACTTTTTTAATTTGGTATTCATATAGATGAAGACCACTCTCTGTTTTTAACTATTGATAAAGTCAATTTCATTAATTTTATAATACCGATTTTTTCTCGCTACATTTTGTTTTTATATGTTCTAAACGACATCACAAATTTCAGCCTTTTCTTTTGAGTTATTGTAATACATATAGTTAAAAGAACTAAAATATAGTACTCCAGATTTATGCTTAGACATGTTATTCTATAACAAATTAATAATTTGTATGCAAAAGCAAACAACTTATATATACATAAAACTACATGGTTGAGTTTTAAATATGAGTATATATTTTATTTTGAACTTTAACATTTTTATGTCATGCAGCGGCACAGTTAACAGATGATGAATTGAAAAATCGTTGCTTGAAAAAGCTGGACAAGATTTTAAAAAGTTGTGGAAAAAGCTTTAACGATTTTTCGACAATGCCAAGACCATATTACAATGAGGAAGAATTTGATGGTGCTAACAGACTAATTAATGAGTAATTGCGCTATAATAGGCGCTCTTTGACACAAGAGCATGAACAATTAGTAATGAAATTAACAGTCGAGCAGAAGTCTATTTATGATAAAATCATATCTGCAGTGAATGAAGACAAAGGAGGGTTATTCTTTTTATATGATCATGGAGGAACTGGAAAAACTTTTATCTGGAAAACATTGTCTTTTGGCGTACGATCTAAAGGCGATATAGTGATAAATGTTGCTTCAAGTAGTATTGCTTCTCTTTTGTTACCAGGAGGTCAAACTGCACATTCAAGATTTGCGATCCCTCTAAATCCAACTGAAGATTCAACATGCAATATAAAACAAGGTAGTCCTTTAGCAAAGTTGATTGTGAAGGCAAAATTGATCATTTGGTATGAGGCACCAATGATGCATAAATACTGTTTTGAAGTTCTTGATCAAACTCTTAGAGATATTCTAAGATTTAAAGATCCGTCAAATTTAGATCGGCCATTTGGAGGTAAAACAATTGTTCTTGGAGGTGGCTTTAGACAAATCTTGCCTGTAATTACAAAAGGTACTAGGCAAGAGATTGTTAAAACAACTCTAAATTCTTCATATTTGTGGCCCCACTGTCAGGTTTTAAAGCTAACAACAAATATGAGATTGCAAGAAAATAGATCTGGTGCAGATTTGGATGATTTAAACAATTTTCTGATTGGATCTTGGCAATAGGTGATGGAAAGATTGGATGTTCCATTGATGACATTGAGAAAGTAGAAATACCCGACGATCTTCTCATACATAATTGTGATGATCCAATATCTGGAATTATAGAAAGTACATATTCTGATTTCTTGAGACATTTCACAGATATAAAATACCTTCAAGAAAGAGCAATTCTTGCACCAACTCTTCAAATGGTGGAATCGGTGAATGATTACATGGTTTCTCTCAACAATAGCCAAGATAAATCATATTTAAGTTCAAATACAATTTGTATGTCTGATCATGCATTTACATCTTTGGAACATGTACATACACCTGAATTCCTAAATAGTATTAAATGTTCAGGTATTCCAAATCACTCTATCACTTTGAAGGTAGGTGTTCTTGTGATGTTGTTAAGAAATATAGACAATCGTCGGGATTGTGTAATGGTACAAGATTGATCGTCACAAGACTTGGAAATCGGGTAATTGAAGCCAAAGTATTATCAGGAAAAATGGCTGGAGACAAAGTTTTTATACCAAGAATGACACTTACTCCATCTGATGCAAGAATTCCTTTTAAGTTCCAAAGAAGGCAATTTCCAGTCATTCTATCTTTTGCCATGACCATCAATAAAAGTCAAGGTCAATCATTATGTAATGTGGGATTATTTTTTAAGAAGCCAGTGTTTACTCATGGACAACTATACGTTGCACTTTCAAGAGTAACAAGTAGAAAAGGGTTGAAGATCTTATGTTATGATGAAGATGGGAAAGTAGCAAATGAAGCTACAAATGTAGTGTATAAAGAAGTTATCCAAAATTTAGAGGATAGAAGTTTTGAATGAGTAAGTATCAAATGAGTAGCAACAATGACAAGTTCAGTGTACATACTCAGTATATAGTTGCTCATGCTACAGAGAAAGATAAAGTTGAATGAGGTAAGCATTCTTCCAAATGTACTTTACATTGATATATCCTGTTGCAGCTTAGTCACATGTACTTTATTTGTTAAATTGTCTATCTATATTTGCAGTCAATCAATTCAATTAAATTGTGGACTTGAAAGAATATGGATTACCAACCATCATTTCCATTCATTGACCGCTACTAGGTATGAAATATTACTTAGAAAGAATTTTATTAAAAAAAACATATAATAGGAGTAATACTATCGCTTATCAATCACAGCTCCAAGCTCCTGGGGAACTAAATATTTTTCAATCTGGCATCAAATGTGGCACTGGTTATTTCTTGAAATCCAGTTCCAAGCATAATTGCTTCTATATCCATGTTAGTCACAATAGTTTTCAAGAATATTGAGAATTAATTTTATTCTAAGTTTCTCGAGAAACATATGTTTGTTAAATGTTAAACATTGAATTGTGCATTTTTTTAACGCTGGAGATCTAATAAAAGATCATGAATGCTGGACAAGGCCAGATAACATGAAAACACCACAAATTGTACTACTGATAGATCAAAATAAAAGATCATGAATGCTGGACAAGGCATGTTTGGTCTCAGTTCGTTAGCATATTTATCAATATGATGGTAATATGACTGCTAGCAATTCATGAAACCTATGACTATTTCTCAGGTCCTTTTTAATTTGTGGAGTAATCTCTTGAATGTTGCTTAACTTTGGTGCACTGATATTTTTAGATTGTTTTAGATATCTGTTTGATAGAAAAACTTATCATCATTATGCTTAATTGAGAAACCTGTTGTTATTTTTTTCAGATGTGTGAAACAGTACAAAAGAGAGTTGCTTTTTTCCTCTTTATTTTCTTTCTTTTTTCTTGTGATATGTAGAAGTACAAAAATTTTATATATAGTAGTCATTGGACAAAATTCTCCTAACTAACCTTTTAAAGGCAAAATTGCATCATTCTTTCTCATTCTCTTTATCTTCTTACAAACATATACAAGAATATCTTGGTTTGCAGAGTCACTTTACTACAAGCCAGCATGACATTTTATTATAGCTACTTCGGAAATACTTATGTATAGTCCAATTCTTGATTTGTATAGGTACTAAAAGTATTACTTTTTATTCTAAAATTAGTTACTTTTAGGTGTTCTTTGTGAATCTCTTTTCTTTTTTGGCTTGCATCATTACTATTACTAAGTAAAACAGTACAAAAGAGGGTTGCCTTTTTTTTTCTTTTTAATCAGTAGAAGCAGTACAAAAATATTATAGCATTCATTAGACATACTTCTCCTAATTAACTTTTTGAAGCAAATTTGTTGTGTTTTAACTCCTCTTTGATAATGGTTTTCCTTAGCTTAGCTTTTCATCTTGCAACTTAAGGACTGATAATAGAAATGAAATCTATACAGGGATTAAGATTGTACTGCTACTATTAAGAAACGTCTAGCCGTAAGAAAGGCGCGAAGTTCAAAGGTTTGAAGCTACATGGAAATATCATTATTCTTCAAACATTAAATACTTATAGGAGCTGTTTGACTTAAAATCTTCTATTGTTTTACGCCTCTTAATTTATAATTGTTCTAACTTCTAACATAAGTATTCAATAATTAATAGTGAATGATAGTTGAAACAGAGTATTCGATCAATAAGATTTAAGAATTTAACTTCCTGCTTAAAGCTTATGTTTACTTTTTTCTTTTGATTTTTTTTTCCTGCAAGAGGAATTGCTTATTATGATATACATTTGATCATGTAGGCTGTAACTATACATTCCTTATTTAAGATATTGTGGTTGTAGCAGTAATTGCTGACTTCTATTAAAGCAATTCATTTGCTTCATGTTTTTAGTATTTCACATAGACGAAGGTGATGTAAATCTTATATTCTAGACTAGATTACAAATGAAGTCTTATAGTATTTGTCCTTTAATCACGTTTTTTGCTTTCTACAAATTGCAGAGTATTTCTTCCAAACAAGTACTATTCTTTCAGCGTTAGTCGATATCCTTGATGAAGAAATGATCGGAAAGACAATTGTCAATGTTGGATAATTAACTAGAGATTCATCTTCTCCGGTAAATTACATCTATTCTTTGATATTGAATAGCCTCCATATGCCACTAGCAGCTTTTTTGGTTACAAGATTCAGAACATACTATATCCTTCAATACAACAGACTATAATTAAGTAGTTCTTATCCAATTTAACCTCCTGATAATTGAGGTTCTTGAAAACTCTATTGATGGTAATTCAAGTAAGTTGGTCGATTTATTAATCAACTAATCTAGAAGCATACTTTAACTCCTTATGGATTAGTAGGAGTATTTTTTTGGTGTCCGTTTTTTTTTTTGCCAGGTAGCTTATTAAAAGTTAGTGGCAAGTCATTGGATAAATTAGCAAAGCTAAATAAGTTAGTTGATTTTTCGCGTTACCAAGAAATTAATTTTTTTTATCATTATTATTATTATTATTATTATTATTATTATTATTATTATTATTATTATTATTATTATTATTATTATTATTATTACTTATAACTCATAATGAGGAATAAATATTTTACCAATCAAAAAGAAAATCAAATATTTCATGCTCAGGCCTTCTTTTAAAGAGCCGCTTGGGATCGGTCGGTGGCCCTTGATAATAATAAATATTTATCTTTTATTTTAATTATTTTGGTCGCAATTGCTAAAATTAATTTGCAATATGCATATGTTTTTGTTATCTCTCTTTGCTCTTTTTTTCTTTGAATCGATCCGCGCATCGCGCGGGGTATATACACTAGTATAAGTAAATAAATCACTAGTAGGATGGGCGCATAAAAAATAAAAATTAAATACCGTATAAAATCAAAAACTCACTCTAACACCATGAATGATGGCCTCGACAACTTCTGGCACCATTCTTCGCGACTCTTCTATCGTCTTACCTTCCAATAAGCCATGAGTGCATTCATTTCCTCCTATTTCTCCAACTAGGAAAAGAGACTTATTCAATTTTTCTGGGCAATCTAGCAAGCAAGAACGACAAAAAAACTATTCATCAATTCAACTTCCGTTAGATTAGATTACATTATTAATTACATATTTCCTAGGAACTTGGAAGTATTTAGCAAATTAATTATTTAATTACCAGTATAGCAGGTGGTTTCGAAATGAGAAGACATCCAATCAAGTTGCACACTTAATGAACTATTGGTTGATGGATTAACCATCTTCATATTTTCCAGAATTTCAGATGGTAAAGCAGTAGCTCCTGCTACTGCAAAATTTGCACCATGTCTAAAATTTGCATTTTGATCCTTGATGGGATTTAGGAGCGGAAGACCAGACTCCAGCGCTGTGTGAAAAAGAAAAGAAAGCATATACAGCACAATCAGTGTTACACCTATTGAGAGGATAAATTGGGATGCAGTCCGTTGGTAAAAGGTTTGAATGCACGAGTAGAGTACGTGTTTAAATAAATTCTACGCACTAATAGCGAAAACAAAATTCAAATCATTTAAAAAATAGTTATAAATATATTTCTATGATAAGTTATTAATAAGTAACCAAGCAAAAATGATACATAACCTACTATCACAACTTAAAATTTAATGATGGTGTAATTTTTTTTACAATATCAGTATATGTTAGCTAAAATTCATAAGGCCATATGAGCAAGTAAGCATTATATTGCATATTGTCCCATTTTTTATATATGGTAATCATTTTACTTCAAATACAAAGGAAAAAGACCTCAGAAAATATACTATCCCTTGAAGTTGAAATTATGAACCATCAACCATCTCTTGACCTCTATTTATACTATATTAAAACCACGAAGGTCCCTAGCAAGATGATATTCATTTTTTTTTACCCTTTAAATTTTGATTTTACATTAGACAAAATCGTCATTTACTCATTTTCATAATATTTAAGACTTAAAAATTAAATAAAATCTTGGCTTTTATGTCTTTCCTTATTTGGACTATATAAAAACTCCTAATATTTAGGAATTTAAAGTCAAAAAAATTTAATTTATATAAATATATTAGTTATTTCAATTTGGGTGAATTAACTATTAGCGTGTCATTACCGTTATCAATATATTTCTTCCATATAGAAAAGTGATCTTTAACTTTTAAAAATTTAATCCCTCACGTAAAATCATAGACATATAATTTATTTTACGAATATGACTATGTTTCTATCTCAAGACACAAACTCAACATTTATAAAAGTTAAAAATAGAAATAATGCCAAAAAATTTATTTATTGAAAATCGACGGGGATTTTTTTTGTCTTTGGACACATAGACTTACTTTTGAAAACTATCGATTTAGTTATCTATTATATGTCAATTTTTAAATTATATATTCTGAAAGTAGAGAAACACTATTAACGTTTTAGAATAAATCTAATAAAAGCACCTAACAACATAAAAATTATGGAGTAATCATGTGAAGTTAATTGCCCACAGAGTTGAAATTGGTTGACATATCCACTTTTATACATTTAAAAAACTAATTTTTTCCTTCAACAAATAAATTTATTTTAAAAATTAATATTAATATTTTTTTCTAATATTTAGATCTATTAAACAAATTAAATTCTACCATAATTTTGATGGAATGTGATTTATGGATCATACATTTGCATTAAAAGAATTTGATAATATATATATTATATAGTGTGTGCGATTTATGGATCATACATTTGCATTAAAAGAATTTGATATATAAAAATCCGAAATTGTAATATGAGTTGACATTAATTTTTAACCCTTCATAAATGCATTTTATGTCAATAACAACAACAACTATGCCTCAGTCCTAACTCCGCCTCTGTGAGATCGCGTACATTGGCTGTCCCAAGCTAGCATAAAGGAGGACAATTACGGTATCCAGATAGCGTAAAACTTGCTAATTCATAATGAATTCATGTAAGATAAAATCATAATTATAATTAATAATTAATTTTTGGCAGAACTAAAATTTAAAACTTTGAGGACTTCTTTAGGCAGAGCTTCTTCTTTTATTGAGTTAGTTAAATAGAATCGGCAATCATCATTCTCATGATTTTATATACATATATTTTTTTGTTAACTTTCACTGATATAACTTAAACTCTAAGACTAGTTCCACTAATTCTACATCCGCGGATAAAAAGGCATGTGACTGATTAGTACATTTGTTAGAGCAGGTTGTCTGATTATTTTCTAGACTAAATAAATAATTCCACATACGATATTTATATGTAGTTAAATCTGAAAAACACGTCAATAGTGACAGAGAATGAAGTATATATCAAACCTATGAAATCAATCATGAGCATGCCATTAGAACAACGTCCAGTTGCATTCTGAAAAAAATTCATTCCATAAGGAAATCTTCCACATACAGTATGAGCTCCACAAATTCTCTCTCTGATGCAGTTGCCTGTATCTGCAAATGAGTCACCCAATTGATATATTTTATCAAATTTGCAATTAATCAATCGTGGTTTTTGAAGCATTAGTACTTCTTCAGCATCACTTTCCTGCTGAAGAACCACGAAACTGATCAAGGAAATAACTAGGAGATGAAGAACTGATCTTATTATCAGTGCCATGGCCAAACTTATGAAAAAAGAAAACTGCACTAATGCAACCGAAACTTCAGCCTTACAAATACTACATGCAGTATCGACGATAACAAAATTAACTTTATTGTAAGAGGAGTATTAATTATGATGGGGTCCATCTCATTAAAGAGCCAAAGTAATAGACATGTGTGATGTGCCTAAGAAAAATACATGATTGAGAATTTGTTGCTTGGAGGAAACCTATGCAACTTGTGGAGGAAAATTAGCACTGTTTATATTTTTTTTGAGTGTTGTAGTGGTCATTGAAATATTTTACTTGGGTCTATAAAGTGTAAAACTTCTTGCTATAGTAAGTGATATAAGTTGCTCATTTCGGGACCGTAATTTTTCTCTTACTTAGAAGGGTTTTCTACGTAAAAATGTTGGTGTCGTTGTCACTCTTTTATTCTTGTTGATTACCATATCTCGATGATACCTTATTATTTTGCTTTTATTACCGTGAATATTATTTATTGTGGAGGGTTTATTCCCAATCAATTAAACTACTAATAAAAATGGTAGTATTGAAAAATACTGTATTTAAATGCCAGTTAGATATTATATTATTATGACTAACATTCCTAAAAGTATTGCATGGTACAGTTTTAAGTAGTCAATTCTATAATTATCTCTCCTGTTTTCTGTATATAAATTATTATTAGATTTCCTAGTGTTATATTGAAAGTTTAAAATTCGTTCGGATGGCATGTACATAAGGGAGGAGCTAAAAGTCCAGTTGCAAGTTCGATCGAATCCAATAGTCCTGTTCGACCAGTATATCAAATCATGAAAAAAAAGTTTGTAAATACACATACTTTCTTATAAACACATAAGAATGAGGAGTACGTATTTTAGCATCACTTACCATGACTGACGATATTTTGAGTAGCCAAAAATAGGCATTGTAATAGTCACCATATGAACGATCTCGAAACTTCGTAATCATCCTCCTCGTCCACTTCTCGTTCCTCCGTTTCGCCGAGACAATATCGGTGATTGCTATTTAATCTCTTCCTTTCTGGTCGGCTTCGCATTTCTTGATGCCAAAACTGCTGGTACCGAGATTACCTCGTCAACTGCGAACATATCTGTTGCGATCGACTATTCTCCGTAGATCGTCTTGACTCCTCCTAGCGTAGGGAACTTTAATGCCTGATGTAAGGTCGAGGGTACCGCCCTCATGTTGTGAACCCACAGCCTTCCGAATAGCGTGTTGTACCTCATGTCCCCTTCGATCACGTAGAACTTCATCTTGGATCATCCCGGTGGTGTTCACTAGTGGGGTTATCTCCCCTTTAGTGGTTTCACATGCCATGTTAAATCCGTTCAACCCCCAGACTGCCGGCACTATTTGGTCCTGTAACCCCAATTGCTCTATGACCCTCAGTCTGATGATGTTGGCTTAGCTACCTGGATCAATCAACACACGTTTAATTCGAGATTTATTGATAAATACGGATATTACCAGTGCATCATTGTGAGGTTCTACGATACCCTCGGCATCCTCATCACTGCAAGAAATGGTTCCCTCCGGGACATAATCTCGGGTGCGTTTTTCCCTGTGATAGATACTGTAATGTGCTTTATCGTTGGGCATTGGGGGACATCGACCCCCCCAATGATCATGTTGATGACGTGCTGAGGCTCTTATTATTCGGCCTATTTGTTGGCATCCCTGTTCCTGAAGTGGTTTTTGGCCCGATCACTTAGATATTCTCAGAGGTGCCCGTTATTGAACAATTGGCCAACTCCCTCTCTCAATTTTTGACAATCCTCGGTCCTGTGGCCATGAGTGCCATGATACATTCACATCAAGTTAGGATCCCTTTGGGTAAGGTCGAGCTGTAATGGTCGAGGACACTTGGTTTCCTTGATGCGCCTTATAGCTTATACGATATCTGCAGCATCAACGTTGAAGTTATACTTTGATAATCTTGGTGCTTTCCTACCCCCGAACGGCCTGTCGAAACTATTTTTGCTCATCATACCTCGGCCATTGGGCCCTCGATCGTTTCTCTTTTCGTTCCTTGTGTGGTGACGCCCGGCCGCATTTCCCCTTCGATCCGCGCTATATGGTTGGTACTGATCCCAGATCGGCCTTGGATCATGCATCGACAACTCGCTTAGACCTGCCGTTGGCTTTGATTGGATAAACAAACCTAGAAGGGGTTCCAAGTTAGTCATCCTCGACCATAATATTTGACTGGTACCTATTGTGGATGTCGACCCAGGTTACCGCCGGGTACTATACCAAATTTTGTTTCAGCTGCTATGAATCCAAGGAACTTCGATGGTTAAGTCCTTGAGTGAATGCCTAAACGGCCTAATCGTCTACAATCGGAGACAGATCCATCCGTTCTATCTGGAATCTTCACACAAAATCCCTGATCATGTCGTTATCTCTTTATTTAACTTTGAAAAGGTCTGATTTTCTGGTCTCGACCTTGATGACCCTTGTGTGGGCCTTCACAAAAGCATCTGCAAGCATAACAAATGAGTCAATGGAATTTGGAGGTAAGTTGTGATACCATATCATTGCTCCTTTTGACAGAATCTCCCTGAACTTCTTCAGTAATACCGAATCGATTTCATCATCTTCCAAGTCGTTCCCTTTGATGACACATGTATAAGAGGTCACATGCTCATTCGGATATGTGGTTCTATTATATTTTGGAATGTCGGGCATACAAAATCTCTTTGGGATCGGCTTTGGTGCCGTGCTCGGAGGGAAAGGCTTTTGGATTAAATTCTTGGAATCTAGTCCTTTCTATGTCGGGGGTGCTCCCGGGATTTGATCGACCCTGGAATGGTATGTTTCCACCTTATTGTCGTTGGCCTCAATATTCTTCTCACTCGATTCCACCTGCTTTGTCAACGCTTCAAGTATTTTCATTATCTCGGGATTGACCCTTAGCTCAACTTCACCCGATCTCTCGGTGGTTTTTTCATTTCATCGGGTGTTCTCCCGAGACCGTTGGGGCTCGACCCTGCCAGAGGCGTGGCCTTGATTGTGTAGTTGCGCTATCACTGCCTGTTAAGCTTGCAACATTTCGAAGATGGTTGCAGGTTTACCCCATCACCTTCACCCTCGGACATTTCTTGAACTGTTGATTGGGGTCCTCCACGAATGTTGTTTTCAAAGTCAGTTGGCAGGTTTACATCGATAGCCACCTATGAGTTGGTATCGGTTGGATCGGACAATTGGGACTCTGTTAGGATCAGCAGGGAGCACCTCATTGCTAGGCACCAGATTATTATTTTTGCCATGATGGCCTGACTCAGCTTCAATGTTCAAGTGGGCAGACTGAGAATTTGACATTTTTAAGCTAACCTGAAATTAAGACTTTAAAGAACAAGCGTACAATAGAGAGTGTTATGGAGATTTATCAAACCACTACTATTATTCGTAGCCCCACGGTGAGCGCCAAACTGTTAAATCTTAAAATGGATAACAATTAAATTTTAGGCTATGAAATCAATCATGAGTTACATAATCGATACATTTTAGGCTATTGCATTTCCTTTCATAATTTGACATAATCGATGACGGACATATATTGTATACGGTGAAATCGGGGGACCCAATTTCTCGTTAATAAGGTGTCTCGAAAGATCAACTCGAAGGCTCGAGACCATGGACTGAGTACCCCCCCATCGAGGCCTATCTTCACCCTGCCTGGGGATAATTTTGGCCAAGGCCCCAACGGGCATAGGGAGTTTCCGAAGAGTGCAGCCGGGGTCGGTAAAATCTGTCAGGCTAGTCTGAGCCTGCATCATGAAGTTAGTCAGTTGTCTCATCCCTTTTTCTTTATCATTAATGTATTTTGTACTATGTTGGGATTTCCCCTCATATATAAGGGGGGATCCATTGCACTTTGTAAACTCTGTTGTTCCAACTACCCCACAAGAAATATACATGAACATTTTCTTTTCTCTCTAGCATACTCTCTTGATATTGTTGCTTTCAATTATTATCTTCTTACATGTTGATGAGTGGTGATTTTACCGCTCATTCTAGTCTCTATTCTTTAGTTTTTATGTCCTTTAACTATAATATGAGGTTGTTGATGGTGTGTATTGTTAGATTTTCAGGTAAATGATGCCACGAAGTGATTTGAATTCAATTGGAGTGGAATCGAGCAAAAAAGGGGTGAAAACCATGCAAAACCTCTCTGTGATTGCGCATCTACGGAAGATTGGTTGCAGAAGAAACTCTGCTTCTGCATGAATAGGCCCGTATCTGTAATACTGAGTGACTGTGAAAGAAACTGCATCTGCGGTGGCGCTTCTGCGCTCGGTTGACCGCTTCTGCGGTGGCAAAAGATAATTGATTCTTCGCTTCTATGATGGGCTATCCGTATTAGCAAAGCTGCACCTGCGAGTTTTCTTCCGCAGGTGCAGTCAACGGGCATCAGACCTGGGCATTTAAGGTATTTCACATGTTCTCAATCCCAAACCCACAAATACTCGTCCTAGCAGATATTTTGAGGATCTTTGTCTCATTTTCAGTTCCAAGAGACTAGAGAGAACAAGTTTCGGAAGCTAGGTTTTGCACACACACTTGGGTTTTGAAGATTTCAAGCTTGTGATTAAGGATTTCTTACTCATTTATGTTTATTTCTTTATTTCCTTTCTTTGTATTGAATATTTAAGTGTGTAGTATTTATTTCCAACACTTGAATCTTGTTTATGGAAATATTCATAGTTAATGTATATATTAAATACCTTGTTGAGCTTATGTATTGAATGATTTTCATTTATTTATGAAGTGAGTTGTTGTTTCTTTAATTATTCTTGTTCTTTAATGTTTCTAAAAGGATTAGCTAACCCTAGTACTCGCCCATTAACTCTAAATTTGGAAAAGATAATTTGGGGTTGGGAAAGATTAATTAACAAGAACTTGAGGTTTTAACCCTCATTTTATAGATTCTACCTAGGGATAGGATTGAACTACTTGTAGCCATTCTGGGTGTGCTTAATCTCTTAATTATTTTAGGGATAATTCAATTAGGAAGTCTTGTTGGTGTTAGGAAGAAGCTAATTAAGAATTATTATCCGTGGCTAATTAACATAAACTCGCTCGTATTTGTAAAATCGTGAAATACATTGGATCGTTACTTGAGTGTAATTCCGGATGCATCCATAGTTGTAGCCATTGATCATTTTACTTGCTTTCTAGGTTAGTTTACATTTTCGCATTTAGGTATAAAATATTTTCTAAACCAAAATCTAAATGTTTGGCATTGCATAACAAGTGATAATTCTCTTATATTCCTAATCGCCTACATATTGTTCTCTGTGGGATTCGACCCCGACTCATAGTTGGGTAAAATATATTGCATGCTACCGTGTCCATTTACTTTTGAGTAGTGGATTTGGACATCATCACCTGTTGATCATTTATTGTTTGTCATTGGCCATAAAGAGCCTCCGTCAATCTTATTCTAATTGTTAGTTATATTTCAACCCTCCTCGATACCTCGCAGTCGAACTCCGGAATCGACCTCGAGGCCCCGATAATTGGCCTACCGGTTTGGTTATAGTTCTATCCTTAACTCTATTCGTTTCTAAACCTCGCATGCTTAGCATCAACTGCTTAACAAACTAGCATAAAAGTAGATCACGTATTTTTAGAGTCCCATCAACAAATTTAATCGTTATTACCATTTTCACGGTAAACAGTTTGACGCCCACCATGGGGCTAAAAATAATAGTGATTATTTTTTTGCTGGTTTTACTACATAACGCAAGTTACCATTCACGCTTTTTCTTGTCCAAGATATTCGATTTCAGGATAAAATGTCCAACTCGGTAAATGAAGATGAAAACAACAATCTTGAGGACCATGAGGAAAACGGTGTGGCTGTTCCAGGTGTTGTGGTGCCACCACAAAACCCTGCGAATGCACCGGGACCATTCCTCGTAGATGTGGTCTCACGCGACGCCCAGCGCATCGACATAAGCTCCCACACTGACATGAGCGTGCACCGAGGGGATCAACAAGAAGCACAGGAAACCCCAATTAGGGAAGAACGTGAGGTTAGCTGTCATGTTATTTTTTAAATGTTGCAGGCACAATAGCTAGCTATTGCTCAGCTGCAAAGTCACTAGAAAACTCCTAGCACGGTAGCACCGGGGACAACTCCCCCAGCCGAATAGGTACCTGAGAGGTCGAGCAATAACGGGTCGATATCCGACCCTGTCATTGTAAAAAGGCTCGAGCACCTCACCAAAAGGATCGAATCAGGTGAGAAAATAATAGAAGCCAACAAGAAAAAGGTCAAAACTTACAACTCCAGGGTCGACCAAATTCCGGGCGCACCCTCTATCCAGAAAGGTGTGGATTCAGAGAAGTTCATACAAAGGTCGTTCCCCGAAGAAGCGGCCCCGAAACCTATTCCGAAGAAGTTCAGAATGCCGGAACTCCTAAAGTACAATGAGACCTCATATCCCAATGAACACATTACTTCCTACACCTACGCAGTGAAGGGCAACGACATAAAAACGACGAGATCGAATCTGTATTACTAAAGAAGTTCGGGGAAACACTCTCGAAGGGGGCCATGATGTGGTATCACAACTTAGCTCCTAACTTTATAGGCTCATTCGCCATGCTAGAAGACTCCTTCATAAAGGCACATGCCGGTGCCATCAAAGTAGCAATGAGGAAATCCGATGTTTTCAAGATTAAGCAAAGGGAGAATGAGATGCTGCGAGAATTCGTATCTCGCTTCCAAATGGAACAGATGGAGCTACCACCAGTCTCCGACGACTGGGCAGTGCAGGCTTTCACTCAAGGCCTAAATGAACGAAGCTCGGTGGCTTCAAAACAGTTGAAATAGAATTTGATAGAGTATCTAGCTGTGTCCTGGTCGGACGTCCACAACCGGTATCAATCGAAAATCAGGGCTGCAGATGACCAGTTGGGAGCCCCCTTGGGCTCAGTATGCCCAAGAAGGCTCCTGGTAAAGGAGCCAAAACCAAACAAAGAAAAATATCAGTCATACATTGAAGACAGGAAGAACGCCTCGAGGCATAACCCGCCTTGCAATGATTGGGGGATAGACTGAGGACAAGATCCAAGGGGACCAATCAATAGAGCCAGATTCGATAAGAACACGGGGCCAACAGGGGCACCTTACTTATCAGAATACAACTTCAATGTCGATGTGTCGGACATCGTGTTTGCCATCAGCAAAATCAGATACGCCAAGTGGCCCAGGCCTGTACAATCGGATCCTTCACAAAGGAATCATAACTTAGTGTGCGAGTTTCACAACATTCACGGCCACAGGACCGAGGATTGCCACCAACTCCGGGAAGAGGTAGCTAGGCTACTCAATAAAGGTCACCTCCGAGAATTCCTCAGTGACCGAGCCAAGAATCAGTTCCGAGAAAGAGAGACGGTTAGGAAGAACGAAACAAATGAGCTACAACATGTCATCCACATGATCTTGGGTGGCGTAGACGCCCCGCAGGAACCCATGATGAGAAGGACAAAAATATCCATCACCAGAGAAAAGCGAACCCGGGGTTATATACCCGAGGATGCGCTCACATTCAGCAAAGAGGACACAGAGACATTGTCTCAACCTCACAACGATGCACCGGTAATCTCTTTCCTTGTAAATTCTTTCCAAAAAAAATGTGTACTCGTGGATCTAGGTAGCTCGGCCAACATTATCAAGTCGAGGGTTATAGAGCAACTCGGACTGCTTGAGCAAATCGTGCCCGCTACTCAAGTCCTCAACAGATTCAACATGGTAAGTGAAACAACAAAAGGAGAAATTACCCTCCCAGTCACCGTGGTCGGCATGACCCAAAATGCCAAATTCCATGTTATCGAAGAAGACATGAGATATAACGCCTTATTCGAACGGCTGTGGATACACTGCATGAGAGCAATACTGTCCACTCTATACCAAATGATGAAATTCCTGACAAAGGACAGGATTTAAACCATCTACGGGGAACAACATGTGGCAATAGAAATGTTTGCGGTGCATGACGTGGCACCGACACTCACTCTTATACTCGCAAAAGAGACCAAAGGGTAATCAAGCCACATCTTTGATTAAGCCCGAGTGAAATGTACAAGTAGTTCAATCCAGGTTTGGTTCGAGAAACGGGAAAAGATCCCCTGCGAAGCCATTTTTATCAACCAAAGGCCAGAAGGAATACTCACATCCGGGTTCAGTATTAGCAACAACAGACAAATTCGTGCACGCAGAATCTCCACAAATGCAATAGAATACAACAAGAATCAAAGATCAAAATTAAGGAAATATCTCTGTATTCATGAATATTCAATTACAAAAGGCCGCGAGGGGTCCTTACATATGATTACAAAAGCCCACGAGGGGTCCTTACATAAAAACAAAGAACCAGGAAGGTGTACATATAATAAAAGCCTAAGAGCCTAGCCTATTCTCAAAGGTGCGCCCATTTTCGGGCATCATCTCCTAAAGCACGCATCCTCAAAGACAATATCTTCCAAGCACAATCCCATCGGGAGTCTTATCTCGATTCCCCAGAATGGCATCTTCTAAAGGGGAGACGACGAAGAGGAAAGCGTTGGAGAAGAGAAAAGTGACGCGGAAAGGGTAGAAAGGAACGGAGAAGTGGCTGGGTGAAAAATCTGGCTAGTATGGATTTCGCTAGGCATTACTGTAAAGCCACTTCTTGAGACGTTGCCCCGGTATGGGATGCAACAGTTAGTATATAGTACCACCTCACTCCATGGAAAGTGAAGGGAGCGAGGCGCCGCACTGGATAATCGTGGGAGGTAAGCTGTGATCGAAGCCAACCCTGTACTACTATAAAGTAGCAAGAGAGGTCGAAGCAGCTGTCACAACCCAAATCGATGGGTTGTGATGGGCATCCGGTACCTTACTCGGCCGAATACCAACATAACGTATCTTTCTTATTACATCATCATATACACGTGACATACGGGCCTAATATGCCAACGTAATCATTTATAAACTCAAAACATAGGCCGACAAGGCCGTACAATCTTTCACGTATATGACATATGTCTACAAGCCTCTAATAGTACATAAATATCATAAAGGTTGGGATATAATCCCGCCATACAGAACAATACACGTCTAAATCATACTAACCAAACAATAAACTTTGAAGCAAATAGAGTGCACCAACATCTTCCGCTGAGTTGATAGCCTACTTGGAGGGCTCTCGACCTATCTATCGAGACCTGCGGGCATGAAACGCAGCGTCCCCAGGCAAAAGGGATGTTAGTATGAATAATGTACCGAGTATATAAGGCACATAAATAAGCACATAAGAGACATAGAAAAAATATAGAGTGCATGACTCAACCTGTAAGTCTAAATAACTTTGTAAATCATACATTACTTTTAGCGTCATGCATATGCATAGGAATGTCATTTCGTGCATAGGTACATGTTTCATAATATCATCAACCTCTGAGGGCATCCCATCACATCATATCAGCTATTGTGGGTAAAATCATCATCGTATACCAGCTGATCAGGTGGTGGTGCGTATATAACGCCATAAACTTTCCCATATCCCATATATATATCATACATATATACGCGTATATAACGCCATTTGAATCATATTTCAGCCACTGTGGGCAACATCATCATCATATACCAGCTGATCAAGTGGTGGTACGTAAATAACGCCGTAACCTTTTCTCATATCCCATATACATACATTTTCATATATACGCGTATATAATGCCATCTAGTCATGGGTCAGTACACATGTATAAATGAGTAAAATGCATGAAAAATACATAATAATCTCGATATTTCCTTCCGGATAAACTTTTCCAACTTCGTATTATTCTGAAACCCATGAACAGAAGATAATAATAATTCTCATGGGGAATCAAGAATATAGACACCCCTACTATTTCTATGAATAGAATAATTTATAAAAACTGTGTATTTGCTCATTTCTTTAGTATAATTTGGACTATGCCAAAAGAAAGAAGGGAGAGCCTTAACATACCTATTTCTGTAAAATTTACACTTAGATTTCTTGAACTCTTGGACGAATTTGTTCTGCTTCTAACGTTTTGTGTATTGAAGATAGAAAGGAATTAAATCTTAATGGTTGAACTTTGAAATTTCAATTGAAATCTTGGCAAGATTTTGGACGAATTTTTTTTCTATTTCCAATTTGGGAATGATGAAAATGTTTCGTGTTTCCTTGAGTCTTTGATAGGAAAACGTTGTTTTCCTTTGTGGTTCCTTGGGAATTTGAAAGGAACAATGTTTTTGTTCTTTGAAGTCTTGGAATAAACAATATTGAATTCATTTTGATTTGAATCTTAGCAGATACCAAATTAGTCATTATCTCTCATTTATGCCTAGGTTGCCACCTAGGCATAAGTGACTTCTTAGTCACACTCTTGACGTGGTGAACTCTTGCCACGTGTTTGGGGGAATGATTATTAAGTTTTTATCCACTTATTGGTTAATCGGGTAATGTCCTATTACCCGGTAATTAACCAATTACCCACATAATTTAAAAAATAACCACAAATTACTTAAAATTTTACTCACTTCCCACATACCTTATACACCTTACTATCATGGCCATGTAGTACCTTGTATGGCACTAATCCATAAATACGGGTATTTTAGCTCAGGTCGTATTTTATCCCAAAATACCAAACTTTGACAAAATTGTTTTCCTCGATTTTACTTCCCTCTTACCTTCACGAATTTACTCATCACTTAGGAGCTTTATAATCCCCAAATAATATTTTCCTTGGACTGATGTCAATTACTTTACGACAAATTCAACGTACAATACTGCATGGTGCAACACTGTCGTAACTTATTATTGTGAAGGGTAACATCACCGTAATGTAATACTACAGGGTAGAACACTATCGTAACTTAATACTACTGAATATAACATCATCGTAATATATTACCGCATATGGTGACATCATCGTAACATATTACTGCAGAGCATAACATTATCGTAATATAATATTGCGGGACGTAATATTGACGTAATATTGCAGGGTGTAACAACATTCCCCCCTTTGGAACATTCATCCTCGAATGTTGACTAATGCTCTTATCATTTTCTTAACTTATATCTTCCGAATACTTTAGGAATTTCCTTGCCATTTAGGCGACTGTTCTGTGAATAAGTCCAAAGTCTAGGGCATCCCCCTTAGGCCTCCTTCTCACACCACAACTTGTAGTCGGAATCCTTCCAATCTCGTAACTGTTGCTACTTTTCATCATGCAGCCTGTATAGTTTTAATCTTGTAAGTGTGTCCGATCTCTAGGCTTCACATGTAGAGCTTGATAAGATGTCCCTTTGGGCATTTATGAGTATACTGAAGTTCTTCGCTCGGTACTTGGTTGAATTCATGAATATTGTTATATCTCATCGCACAGGTCCGTTTAACCATCCATATGAATTTACTGCCATAACTCTTACTTTAATTTATTGTTGCGGAGGTGTGCTACCAAATCCCAGATTACTCTCGTTGCCCATTCCATATGTATAAATTTAAATCCTTTAATGCTTCTTCATTACTGTTCATCTTAGAATGACGACCTAATCTTATTTCATACTTTATAACTTTTGTCCATCCATTGTTGATTCACCTCAATATTAATCTACAATATACCACTGATAACTTAACCTTTTTTGTAATATTGCTGCTAGGATTCATGCTTTATCGGGGAACGTCTAAAATGATTAGATTGATCCCCCTAGGCGATATCTTGCTTTCATGACTGTACCTCATAGCATCCCAATGTGATTCACCTTGCGTGGGTACTTTAATCATATCCAATTCATAAGATCCATTTCTTTTCTTCGTTGAATCATTACTCAATCGAAGGCCCAAACGTCATCTTTTATCTATCACAATTACACCCTCATTCTATTACCAGGGTGACATTCTAAATGCTACTAGTCTTAGACTCCTTTGAGTTCATTCAGGCAATAGAGAGCTTTGCATAATTTAGAGAAACCATCTGCTCTTCTTGTTTTCATGGGCTTAATCCTGGGGACTTATCCATTTTTGTTACCTTCTCACTTGCCCTTTCTTATCCTTACTCTTGTCTTCTAGAACCTTGTCATTTCACCACACAATGGCTTGCGACCTACACAACTCTATTTATATTACTTGCAACCTTTCAACTTGCTTGCATCATAGATTTCCTTATGTCATTCTGGGACATCAAGCGAGACATCACATCGTCTCTAACACTTATTTACTGTCTTAATTAGCCTCCTCGATACCTAGAAACCATAGGCTATGAGATATGCCACTGACTATGCCGCTATCATTACTAGATATTGAATCCCAACACTTCTAGCCTTCTATCCGAAGTATGGACTATTCACATATTCTGCCTTTGAGTATCTCGTACGATGTTCACATTTACCTTACTTACCTTAAAATCTCGCATCGTATCTTCTATCTCTTTCATGACCTCCCTTTCACATAGGTATAATTCACGTCCATAACTTGAAGCTCTATTATAATTCTTACATCTCTGGTGCATATACAATCTGGTGGGAGCTTCGTACTGACTTCTTATGAGGCTGGTACTCTTCAGTTGGCTTCATCATAGAGCTATTATAAAATATGGCTACTGTACTATCTTTCTTATACCTCTGCTACTTAAGAGTGATCCTGAGTTCGATAATTCTCTTGGTCCCTCATGTTTTGCTTAGTCGATGTAACTCTTTAGTTTCCTCTTCTTTCTGATTAGCCTCTATGTAGGCTTAAGATATCTTCCGACCTACGACTCTTGGTATTAGTTATTACTTTAGCATTTCATAGGCACTGAGGAATATTTATGATAAAATCCTTTAACAATTCAATCCTTCATCTATGACCTGGGTTCAATTCTTTATTTTAACCTATACCAGAATCTTCTATGGCTGTATATGATGTAGGTATAAAACTCCAAACTCTTAAGTGTGTTCATAACGTCACCAACTCGGGATCATTGATCGAATAATTTCTTTCGTTTCTTCTTAGCTTTCTTCAATGTAAGCTATTAAATTTCCTGGTCTTTTTTGCCTCTTGTTGTGTGCATACTTAGCTTATCTTAGTTTCCACGTATGCTAGAGTTTTCGTGCAACTCATATGACCTTCAAATATTAATTTTAATTTTTCTTTCCGTTCATTATCCACGGTAGGGCCACTTTCCTTTGGAGTGCGTACAATATTGTGTGAGACTGTTGTTACACGACCCTTTCCTCTTTAGGTCGCTGTGCTTAGGTTGAAGCCTTCTTCCTTATTTCCTTAGCTAGTCTTTCATTATAGTACTTAGGGAGAACCCTTGATTACTATAAAGTTGTGAGCTTATTATGGACCTTTTGATGTCCTTTCTTGCTTATAAATATCCGTAATTGCTTACCTCCATTCCCTTTTGCTTGTAGGGTTGCTTCTAAACTGATATTTTGACTGTCTTCCTAGTGGCACTCTCTTTTATTCTCATAACATTCATACGGTACCTTTAACTACCCCTGACTCATATCTAAATATATTTCAAGTATTACAATAACATTACTGCATAGCTGAATTCACTATATTGGGTTTTACTATGTTTATCTTGCACGATCTGTTGATTCGTCTGTAACTTCCTGTCTAGCCATAACTAGGCTCTTCCTTAATCAACTGCTAACTACTTATTATCCCATTCTCATATAAATATTGCACATAATCTTTCTTGGGTTATTTCCTTTGTCTTAACTTACGTCTCGCACTGGCTCCTTATTTATCCATAACATTCGGGGCAGGAACGCCTCACTTCTTCTGATTAACGTCGTGTTTGCATAATGTTCTAGGATCGTAGCCTACCTATAGGTTTTGAATAGTGCAATATCATCCCTTTCTTATTTTTATTACATTCTCCCTTTACCATTTCGTAGCTACTGGAACCACTTAATTCTGACTTAACACCACATCACTCCATGTTCATCCCTTTAGGGGAGTACTAAGAGTTGAAGACACGAGGATCTACCTGTAGATGTGTTACCTCTTCATCTTTGGCGTCTTTTCACATCATCAATGACCCTTACTCTCATTGCGGCAATCCTTCTGTACCAAGGATAACAAAATTCCTCACTCACGAGGGGTGATACTTAGTGTAACTGGCACATACAATCCCTTAAGCTTAACTTTGCTCACATTGCTTGCTTTAGGGAAGCGTCTTCCTGAATAACCATTCTCTAAGTTTCTCATGAATCTTCCTCTGTTGTCCATTCTATTATCCCCGGAATGCAATATGAAGTTCTCATGATGCCGACCACCATCAAATCACTTAGTCCCTAATTCATGTTTAGTTTATCTTTTTCCACTAGCCCATGCCGACTTCTATTACCCTGGGGTCTAACTTTTTCTTCTGAATCACATTAGCATCGCGAACTTGTTTCTCGGTGTGACGACCCGACCCGTCGTCATGTGAGTTACCACCCCGTTTCCCCCATTTTATGCTTTTTCATGTTTCATTATCGGTATTCGGCGTGTTAGAGTTTAATCGGATTGGTTTTAATAAGAAATAAGACACTTAGTCTCTTTTAAGAAGGCTTAAGTTGGAAAAGTCACCCAGATGTTGACTTATGTGTTAGAGGGATCAGATGTGAGTTCCGATGGTTCGGTTAGCTTCAGGAGGTGATTTGTGACTTAGGAGAGTGATCAGAAGTGGTTTTGGAGGTACGGTGTAGAATTAGGCTTGAATTGGCGAAGTTAGTATTTTGGCGAATTCCGGTTGATAGGTGATATTTTGATCCGAGGGTCGGAATGGAATTCCGAGAGTTTCTGTAACTTCGTTATGTCATTTTGGACTTGTCTGCAAAATTTGAGGTCATTTAGACGTGGTTTGGTTGGGTTTTTGATCAAAAATGGAATTTGGAAGTTCTTGAGATTCATAGGCTTGAATTCGATGTGATTTGATGATTTTGGTGTTAGTCGAGGTGTTTTGATGATTGGAACGAGATTGAATAATGTTTAGGATGCATTGGTGCTTTTGGTTGAGGTCCCGGGAGCCTCGGGCGTGTTTCGGGTGAGTTTTGAGCGAGTACGAACACCCCGGAACTTAGAAAATGGAGGGGGCAGTAGTTGTGGCGTGGACCGCGCTCCTTTTCGCGCTGGGCGCGCTGGCCTAGCGCTGACCGCGTCAAAGTGGGCGCGGCCACGGTCACTGAAGACTGCGGGTTACTGGTCCTACTTCGGAAGCTCATATCTTTTGATCCACAAGGGATTTTGAGGTGATTCAAAAATGAAAGTTGTAGCCCTTTCTGTCTAGTTTCCAGAAAGATAAAGATATCGTACTTTGCACATATGTAGAAAAAGTTATGGCCAAAATGTCTAAGTCTTTCCCTGTAGAGCAAGACCTGCGCGACCGCGGTCGTTTTAGCGCGGACCCCGCTGGTTTTGCGCGGACCGCCCTCATTTTTGTGCGGTTAGCGATGTCGGAATCCGAGGGGTACTCTATAAATACGATGTTTTGGGTTTTATTTGATATTTTAACCTAGAGAGCTCGGATTTTGGCGATTTTTCGAAGGTTTTTCAAGAAATTGGTCGGGATAAGTGATTCTAACTCAGATTTGGTTAGAGTATGAATCTATCACTGAATTCATCATTTAATTCGTGATTTGAGATGGAATTTGGGAAGAAAATTGTGGAACCTTTCAAAAATGTAAAATGATGGTTTGAAAGACCAAATGATATCGGAATTGGATAATTTTGGTATGGTTAGACTCGTGAGGGTATGAGGATTCTGAAAATGTAAATTTTACCCGATTCCGAGACGTGGGCCTGGGCTCGGGTTTTGCTAATTTCGAGATTTTTGATATTTTTCGAATGTTTTCGCTTGGGCTTTGTTTCCTTAGCATATTGTGACATATTCGTTCTGATTTTGGATAGATTCGACACGCAGGGAGGCCAATTCAAGGGGCAAAGGCGTCGTGAGCTAGAGAATTAGCCAGTTCGAGGTGAGTAATTGATGTAAATGATGTCCTGTGGGTTTGAAACCCCGGAATTTCACATCGTAACGCTATATTGAGGTGACTTGCACGCTGGATAACGGGCATGGGGTAGAGCACCGTTGGGGATTGTGACTTGGTCCGTCCCGAGAGATATTTTACTACATTTTTGGTTGAGACGTATACTTTATTATTGTGAATTGGGCTTGTTTCTATGCTTGGGGCCTTGTGCCGACCTGTAGAACCCTTAGGGGATTTTTGACTGGTTTTCCTCACTTATTTTGTTAAAGAATTTATATCCTCAGTCATGTTTCCAATTGTAGGCTTCTTGCCAATTATTTGAATCCTTCAAGGATTGACATCACTGCTTTCGCATATTTTGCATATCATTTGACCTCAGTCCAAGATTTTAAATACAGTTTTGCAAACTCAGCCATCTTTCTAAGATTTGAAAACTTAAATGATATTTCGGGCTGAGAACTACTGTTTTACAAATGCCAAGGGGATTATGATCCTGCGCGCCGCAGCAGTGTTATATTGATAATGAGGCCGATAGCCTGGTTGATTACATTGATATTGAGGCTAAGAGTCTGGTTGATTACATTGATATGAAGGCCGAGAGCCTGGGTGATCATACTGAGATTGATATGAGGCCGAGGGCCTAGATTTGCTGCCACGAGATGGCTTGATATTGCGCTTGGGCTGTAGGATCCCCTCCGGAGTCTATACATACCCCCAGTGAGCGCCGTCGACGATTAATAAATATGGATGGCTCGGGCTGCACGCCGCAGTGGGTACCAGAGGGTATCGTCATATACATTGCATTGCACTCATGCATTTATTCTTTATATGCATTATCTGCCATAATAATTATGTGCTCTTATTTCATTGACTGGTTTCTTTGTACTGTTCTGAGCCTGAGGGGCTGATACTGTTCTGAGATACTGAGCCCGATGGGCAGATTTCTAGTTATTATTTTGATACTAAGCCCGAGGGACAGATTTCTACTTGTGGTTTTAATATTGAGCCCGAAGGGTAGATTTCTACTCGTCATTTTACTGCCAAATTACCTGTTTTACCAGTTTAAAAGAAATTTCACATGATGTTTCACTGAATTGTTATTTTAAATGGTTTCACTGCTTCTGTATAGAATGTTGTGTGCCTTAACGTGTTTTCTTACCTTCAGTCATTATTTTTATTTATTACTCACTGGGTCGGAGTACTCACATTACTCCTTGCACCATGTGTGCAGGTACTGGTATTCCTAAAGCATAGAGCGAGTTTCTCTGCTGTTCAGTTTTCATCGGAGTTATCGAGGTAGCTGCATGGTGTTCGCAGACCCGTTTTCTCCCTTATCTTCTGTCATTTATGATATCTTCAGACTTTGTTCTTAATTCTATACTTTATAGAATTTTTAATAAACTCTGTAGTAGCTCATGACTTGTGACACCCCGGTTAGGGCTGAGTTGGGTTAGATTTTCCGTATTTTATCTATACTTTCCGCTATTGGATATTATTAAACCATGTTTATACTATAATTGTGTTAATTAATTGTTTTAAAAAGATGAATTGGGTTGAATGAGTGGCCTTGTCTCCATGAGAGGCGCCATCACGACCAGGTTCGAGAATTGGGTCGTGACAAGTTGGTATCAGAGCCTAGGTTACTTGGTCTCGCGAGTCATGAGCCGGTTTAGTAGAGTCTCGCGGATCGGTATGGAGACGTCTGTATTTATCCTTGAGAGGCTGCAGAACCTTTAGGAAAACTTCACATTCTTGAATTATTATCGTGCGTCCTTGATTCATCTTGAAAAGAAACTTTTGAAATTCCTTCCACGCGTTCGTATGCGCGCATGGGTGCTCAGTATCAGTTGTGCCTCAATGGCTTGTGATTCCCCGATCGAGGGGCGAGGTGTTATCCCTGTGAGTTTATGGTGGGCCAGTCTGGAGGACTTGAGGTTGGATATTTGCCTATGGCGGGAGCACCGAGTTGCTGATTGTGTGAACAAGTGTTTTTGAATTTATATGTTCGGTAGTGTCCCTGTTAGAGGAAATGATGGTTGTGGCTATGTGATAAGTATGTTAGTACTGCGAGGCGTATCTATATGATTTGGAAGCGACGAGGAGGGTCTGCTGAATGATGGAAGAACTAATAGATGCTTGAAGTCCATCGCGATTCAAGTTATAGCTCGAGTTATGGGCGTGTGAAGAATCTTTTCATGTCTCCTAGTTGGGAGTGAAATAAATTTCATGTTGCGGTATGAGTATAGACTCAGGAAGATGAAGTGACTACGTAATGCTTATGGCGGTGGAAGGTATGCAGAAATGTTAGTTGGAGGCAAAGCAGGTGGGTCATTTCCTGCGGGGTGTTCTAAAGTTGTGTTATCCTTATGTTATCTATTAGAAGACCTCAATTGCAAGTGAATAAAATGTGTTGAAATTTAAATTGGATCGCCTAGAGAGTGGGCTTCACTGTTGTGTGAGTGAATGTGAGATTTGCAGAAGAGTTAAAAATTCTAAATGATTTGTGTTTCCACAAGCTTATGAAGGATCGAGTTTAATCTCACTATGGTATTGAGGTAACAATGGAGTATATGTGTTATAAGTATAGTGTGTTGTGATCTATGGCTTCGAGCCAAGTTAGGGAGCTTGCTATTGGTTAGCGGATTGTGCAGTTATGTACTATGTTAGTTCCGATTTGATGCATGTTGATGAATCAGTTCTGGTTGTGGTTATTGGTTCAAGAATGGCATGAGTGAAGGAAAATTTTGACAAGATGTCATGAGCTCGGATGAGCAGGAGATAAGTTTCGATGTTTACGGTAAGTTGGTATTGTCTTCAGCCTCACCTAAGATCGGTGTTTTGTAAAATGGGTTTTGCATCCTGGTTAATGATTCTTGATCACTCTTTAGCGTTAGTGCGACCGGTGGTTTGGAGGTATGCTCCAGATATTGTTGTGGTAGGTTGTGGGAGTGTGTCCCACGGAAAGATTATATAAGTGTGGCATGTGATCACTTGATTGATTAAAGATGTAAACCAAGTATGAAGTTTGTGATGGTGTCGTTAAATTCCAAGGTCTTGTGCCTGGAGGGCACTTTGCTTATTGGGTTGTGAACTGGGGAGGATTACTCCGATTGTGATGGTTGTTCTTGTGTGTTATGAGAAAAATGGGAGTTATTATGGACCTTTAAAAGGTTATCAGACTAGTCAGTGTGATCAGAATCAGCTTTCAGTCGGTGGATAGATTTAATGTGAATAATGGCTCTATATCAGGCCAGATGTGTGCATTTTAGTAATGCGGTCCTCATGGAAAGTAGTTAGGTTGATGTTTCGTTGTCAGATATTTCGCGTAGTAACGCATTGCACCGTGTGAGTTGTGAGACAGCTTGAGAAATTGCTATGTGTTGAGAATCCGCGTAGGAATGACGTTATATGAGCATCTTGGCTCTTGAAATTCAGACTGTACATCGCACCTCAGTTGTGCTTGAGTTTTGTAGCTTATAACGATATATGTCCCTCAGAGATATTATTATGCACTTATCATGCTTACGACCGATACTCGGTATTTTGTTGTAATGAGCAAATTTGGCTCGATGTGCATCTCCTTATGTGAGATCTATGTGTGGATTGGGTGGCACGCCGCCATGGGTATGTTATCTAGATCGGGTTGCACGCCGCAACAGTGTGATGTTGAGTATAGTTTTCTATATGCTATTTTGTATGCCTTGTTTCCTGTTTTCTAAGGAAAGTCAGTATTAGTGCGTGGGATTGGTAATTCCTTCCAGAGCTCGTTTTTTTTTGTATCGCGTTCGAATTGGTAGCCTATTGGCATATTGGGGGCATCATATGCGGCTTTTGATTATGTCTGGGGTGGCTTATTGCCTGAGTAGTTCGTAATGGGTGAGACGAGATCATTGAATTCGAGATCAGTGCAATCTGAGTATATAAAGTAAATTAAGGGGCTAAGACCATTGTTTGGTTCATAATGAGGTGATAGTTCTTTCTAGAAGTATAGACCCAATGAATTATTGATTCGGCGGTGTTATGAATTTATACAGATCTCATCCGTCGTGTCGGTATTGTAAGAATTTGAACAAGACCTATGTATGTCATGCGGAGCATGGGATGTGTAATGATTTTTCTTCTAGATGGGATCAATGGAAGTTCTTGACTAGTTGAGTACGTAAACGTTCATGGTTCGGAAGGGAGGTGAAGTCCTCATTTTACCTTAGGATGATATGGTATATGCGATATATTGTGAAGGATTGAGATTTGCGTGTGTAAGGTTATGGTTCAGTTCTAAAGGGAAATTCATAACATTCTTAGGCAGTACAGGCAGCTTTAGGTGATTAGAGGGATGAGCTTCAGATGATTAGGGTGAACGATCTTCAGATGATTAAGGAAATTGTATTTCTAATCATAGTGATTTGTAGAGGGTATATGTTTCAGAAAAAAAAAAGCCAATGTGATTAAGTTGATGGCACTTCAATAGTATTGCGGCAATTTAAGGCTGGATCAACTGCTGATATTCGAGTTTCTTGTATGGCACATAGAAATTTTAGAGTATTTATCGTGGAATGATTGGATATCAAAGGTGTGCATGTATTCGTACGGTGGAAATTGGAATCAGGTATGATGATTTGTGTGCCATATGGAGTTGGAGACTGGGAGTTCTCATGTACAGGCTAGGTTGTGGTGGTGGATCGTGTGTATTCGGCACCGTTTAGTGGCAATCGGGATTTGGAGGCTCGAGTGGATCTTTGTTTGCTGGTATGTCAGATTTTGGATGTGATGTCGGAATTCAGACTGGTTGTCTTAGTGTTGAGTGATTCTGAACTATTGCGCTATGGGCAATACCGAAAATGCCACGGGTTGAGTGATGAAGTGCATTGGATTATGTTCTAGCAGAGTGGTTTGTATTTCAAAGGATCAGCGGACGGTTGAGAAGGATTGCTTTCTTAATTGGGCATTCGTGATGGATGTCAGTGCAAAGGTTGCTATCATTAATTCAGTTCCGGTGTTGGGGGACTTTTCAGATGAGTTTCATATGGCTAGGCATGTCGCCGGGAGAGGTTGTTAATTTCGGTATTAATTTGTTGTCGGGCACCAGATCGTCTGGCTCCAATAGGAGTTGTAGTAGTGGAAGTCGAGCGGGATGAGTAATTAGGTGTTACTCGGTGAATACCGTACCAGTTATGTTCTATCAGGTTTGCGTGGTGTGTGTTATTTGTTTCACCCTAGGTGTAATGATTTGCTTTGGATCCAGACATCAATTGAGCATTGTTGTCGATTTCAAGCATAGTGACTTGAGGTGTTTCATGTGGAGTAATATTTGGATAAGATCACGCGTTGCAGCAAAGCTGTGTGGAAACATGACATTGCGGGTCAAATTTATGTGTCCTGTTTCTATGATGTGAGACAAGGTCTCAGCCTTGTGTTGTGGCAGTACTGGTGAGTTTGAGGTACAACTCTCTCAGTTGAGTCATTTTCATGAATTGAGTATGTTCGGATCGTTTCTTATTGGTGCACGCATTATGCAAGTTGTGGCTTAGGCATGTATTGATGTGTCATGTCGCCAAAGTAGTGTGTTTGGTCAGAAGAGATCGTTGAAATCATTAATGAATGCGAATGGTTTCGATTTCAGTATGTGTGATGGGTAAATATCGAGATTCGGTTCAAAAATTTGTTATGGTAATTGCTAGAGGAGAAATGGCCTCATGAATGGTTGATCTGAGCAATAATTATGGTTTATTGCGTGTTTTAATTACCGTTGGCAGTATATGAAAGTGTTGGAATGAGACCTTGGCTAATAAGAGATTTCTATCGGTATTTGGTTCTTGTGGGCAACTGCTGTGAATGGAAGTTATCGATGCATGTGTTTGAGTTATTGGTATATCATATAATTGCACCCGAGGTTGCAGGCATGGTCTATTGCAGCTGGTTCAGACTTATTCTGAGTATAGGTGTGAGGTTCTGATCTTGTGTATGATTCCGAAAAGTGAAATGTGGTTCTATGATTTATGGGCTAGACTGGATTGTGTGATTTAGTTAAAACTCCTTATCGGACTCATGTGAGATAGGACGACGTGGGATCATCCCCGAGTTTATGCTCGATAAGGTCATTCAGCTTTCGGTTGGCTTCTAGGACAACTCTGGGTACGCTCGAGGATGAGCGTTTGTTTAAGTTGGGGAGAATGTGACGACCCGACCCGTCGTCACATCAGTTACCACCCCGTTTCCCCCATTTTATGCTTCTTCATGTTTCGTTATCGGTATTCGGTGTGTTAGAGTTAAATCGGATTGGTTTTAATAAGAAATAAGACACTTAGTCTCTTTTAAGAAGCTTAAGTTGGAAAAGTCACCCAGATGTTGACTTATGTGTTAGAGGGTTCGGATGTGGGTTTCGATGGTTCGGTTAGTTTCAGGAGGTGATTTGTAACTTAGGAGAGTGATCGGAAGTGGTTTTGGAGGTACAGTGTAGAATTAGTCTTGAATTGGCGAAGTTAGTATTTTGGCGAATTCCGGTTGATAGGTGACATTTTGATCCGAGGGTCGGAATGGAATTTCGAGTGTTTCTGTAACTTCGTTATGTCATTTTGGACTTGTCTGCAAAATTTGAGGTCATTCGGACGTGGTTTGGTTGGGTTTTTGATCAAAAATGGAATTTGGAAGTTCTTGAGATTCATAGGCTTGAATTCGATGTGATTTGATGATTTTGGTGTTAGTCGAGGTGTTTTGATGATTGGAACGAGATTGAATAATGTTTAGGATGCGTTGGTGCATTTGGTTGAGGTCCCGGGGGCCTCGGGCGTGTTTCGGGTGAGTTTTGAGAGAGTACGGACACCCCGGAACTTAGAAAATGGAGGGGGCAGCAGTTGTGGCGCGGACCGCGCTCCTTTTCGCACTGGGCGCGCTGGCCTAGCGCTGACCGCGTCAAAGTGGGCGCGGCCGCGGTCACTGAAGACTGTAGGTTACTGGTTCTACTTCGGAAGCTCATATCTTTTGATCCACAAGGGATTTTGAGGTGATTCAAAAATGTAAGTTGTAGCCCTTTGTGTATAGTTTCCAGAAAGGTAAAGATAACGCACTTTGGACATATGTAGCAAAAGTTATGGCCAAAATACTAAAGTCTGTCCCTGCAGAGCAAGACCTGCGCGGCCGCGGTCGTTTTTGCATGGACCCCACTGGTTTTGAGCGGACCGCGGTCATTTTTGTGCGGTTAGCGGTGTCGGAATCCGAGGGGTACTCTATAAATACGAGGTTTTGGGTTTTATTTGATATTTTGACCTAGAGAGCTCGGATTTTGGCGATTTTTCGAAGGTTTTTCAAGAAATTGGTCGGGGTAAGTGATTCTAACTCAGATTTGGTTAGATTACATGAATCTATCACTGAATTCATCATTTAATTCGTGATTTGAGATGGAATTTGAGAAGAAAATTGTGGAACCTTTCAAAAATGTAAAATGATGGTTTGAAAGACCAAATGGTATCGGAATTGGATAATTTTGGTATGGTTGACTCGTGAGGGTATGAGGATTCTGAAAATGTAAATTTTACCTGATTCCGAGACGTGGGCCTGGGGCTCGGGTTTTGCTAATTTCGAGATTTTTTGATATTTTTCGAATGTTTTTGCTTGGGCTTTGTTCCCTTAGCATATTGTGACGTATTCGTTCTGATTTTGGATAGGTTCGACGCGCGCGGAGGCCAATTCAAGGGGCAAAGGCGTCGTGAGCTAGAGAATTAGCCAGTTCGAGGTGAGTAATTGATGTAAATGATGTCCTGTGGGTTTGAAACCCCGGAATTTCACATCGTAACGCTATATTGAGGTGACTTGCACGCCGGATAACGGGCGTGGGGTAGAGCACCCTTGGGGATTGTGACTTGGTCCGTCCCGAGAGATATTTTACTACATTTTTGGTTGAGACGTATACTATATTATTGTGAATTGGGCTTGTTTCCATGTTTGGGGCCTTGTGCCGACCTGTAGAACCCTTAGGGGATTTTTGACTGGTTTTCCTCACTTATTGTTTTAAAGAATTTATATCCTCAGTCATGTTTCCAATTGTAGGCTTCTTGCCAATTATTTGAATCCTTCGGGGATTGACATCACTGCTTTCGCATATTATGCATATCATTTGACCTCAGTCAAAGATTATAAATAATGTTTTGCAAACTCACCCATCTTTCTAAGATTTGAAAACTTAAATGATATTTCTAAATGATATTTCGGGCTGAGAACTACTGTTTTACAAATGCCTAAGGGGCTTATGATGATTTTTGGACTGAGCATGGATCGGGCTGCGCGCCGCAGCAGTGTTATATTGATATTGAGGCTGAGAGCCTGGTTGATTACATTGATATTGAGGCCGAGATCCTGGTTGATTACATTGAAATGGAGGCCGAGAGCCTGAGTGATTATACTGAGATTGATATGAGGTCGAGTGCCTAGATTTGCTGCCATAAGATGGCTTGATATTGCGCTTGGGTGGTAGGAGCCCCTCCGGAGTCTGTACACACCCCTAGTGAGCGTCGTCGACGATAAATAAATGTGGATGGCTCGGGCTGCACGCCGCAGTGGGTACCAGAGGGTACTGTCATATGCATTGCATTGTACTCATGCATTTATTCTTTATCTGCATTATCTGCCATAATAATTATGTGCTCTTATTTCATTGACTGGTTGCTTTGTACTGTTCTGAGCCTGAGGGGCCGATACTGTTCTGAGATACTGAGCCCGAGGGGCAGATTTCTAGTTATTATTTTGATACTGAGCCCGAGGGACAGATTTCTACTTGTGATTTTGATATTGAGCCCGAGGGGCAGATTTCTACTCGTCATTTTACTGCCAGATTACCTGTTTTACCGGCTTAAAAGAAATTTCACATGATGTTTCACTGAATTATTATTTTAAATGATTTCACTGCTTCTGTATAGAATGTTGTGTGCCTTAACGTGTTTTCTTACCTTCAGTCATTATTTATATTTATTACTCACTGGTTCAGAGTTCTCACATTACTCTCTGCACCATGTGTGCAGGTACAGGTATTCCTGAAGCATAAAGTGAGTTTTTCTGCTGTTCAGTTTTCATCGGAGTTATCGAGGTAGCTGCATGGTGTTCGCAGGCCCGTTTTCTCCCTTATCTTCTGTCATTTATGATATTTCAGACTTTGTTCCTAATTCCATACTTTGTAGAATTTTAGTAAATTCTGTAGTAGCTCATGACTTGTGACACCCCGGTTAGGGCTGAGTTGGGTTGGATTTCCGTATTTTATCTATACTTTCCGCTATTGGATATTATTAAACCATGTTTATACTATAATTGTGTTAATTAATTGTCTTAAAAGGATGAATTGGGTTGAATGGCTGGCCTTGTCTTCATGAGAGGCGCCATTACGACCAGGTTCGGGAATTGGGTCGTGACACTCGGAGTGAGGATATGACTTTATGGCCTATACTCTTTTGTTATCTCAAGGCCTGTCACTTCTCGTCTTTTCCTTCACTTGACTATCGACTCTGGAATACTATCATCTTTTTGGACTACTGTTCTCATCCATATATCACATCTTACTCTTAATGCTTCATTAGATCTCTTCTTATTTCCTGCGAACATTTCTATCTATCACTTTATTCTGAAAACTTCAACAATATATTCTTTTGCTTTTAGCTCCCCTTTGCACCATCCATTGGCTCTTTGGTTTGCCTAGCATTATCTCTCTACTAGGGACGGGAGCCCTACTAAGATAATATTTATCCTTTTTAGGCTTCCAGTGCCTGTCTTTGTAGTACTCATGTCTAGCTGTACTATTTTATAGTGCACCATCTAGGTATCTCATAAGGAGATCTATTATCACCTTTTTAATATCCTTCCGAAATGTAAATTAGCGCAAACCATCCATCCATCATTTTGGGTTACTCTAACCCCAGTCGGATCCTGCTATCCCATCCTTCTCTTAAACCATATCCTTTAGCTCCCATAGGGCATGACTGAGATAGGTGTGGCCGATTGTACGTACATCGGTTACTGTTTAAGGTAACTCAAAATGCTTATATCTCCCTTCCTGAATGGTAAATAATGATAATCTTTATTAACTGGGTACCTCGTACCCTTCTTCACCTTGCTTCTTTTACTTGCTGAAACTTGTGTCTAACTTTGAGTCTTTGAGAGGAAAACAGTGTTTTCCTTTGTGATTCCTTGAGAATTTGAAAGGAACAATGTTTCTGGTCGTTGAAGTCTTGGAATGAACAATATTGAATTCATTTTGATTTGAATCTTAGCAGATACCAATTTAGTCGTTATCTCTCATTTATGCCTAGGTTGCCACCTAGGCATAAGTGACTTCTTAGTCACACTCTTGATATGGTGAACTCTTGCCATGTGTTTGGGGAATGATTATTAAGTTTTTATCCACTTATTAGCTAATCTGGTAATGTCCCGTTACCTGGTAATTAACCAATTACCCGCATAATTTAAAAAATAACCATAAATTACTTAAAATTTTGCTCACTTCCCACATACCTTATACACCTTACTATTATGGCCATGTAGTACCTTGTATGACACTAGTCCATAAATACCGAATATTTTAGCTCGGGCTGTTTTTATCCCAAAATGCCAAATTTTGACAAAATTGTTTTCTTCGATTTTACTTACCCTCTTACCTTCGCGAATTTACTCATCATTTATTATCCTTATAATCCCCAAATAATCTCTTTCTTGGACTGATGTCAATTACTTTACGATAAATTCAACGTACAATACTACAGGGTGCAACACTATCGTAACTTATTACTGCAAAGCGTAACATCACCGTAATGTAATACTACAGGGTAGAACACTATCGTAACATAATACTGTTGGACGTAAAATCATCGTAATATATTACTGCAGAGGGTGACATCATCGTTATATATTACTGTAGAGCATATTATTGTCGTAATATAATACTGCGGGACGTAATATTGACGTAATATTATGGGGTGTAATAGCAGCTTTTACCCGAGAAGGTCGGGATCGATTTCCATAGGGAGCTAGATAGGAGTTGAGTTTCTATCTAAATGGGAGTTGTGTAATTGTTCCTAATTGCACTTCTAAACATTGTTTGCTTTGGTTTCATTTCTAATTTTATATTACTACGATACTAAATTAAGCTGAGTAAAGCTAAGGTTAAACTATTGAGAGTTGATCAAATAGGTAAAAGGCACTAGGGTAGTGACTTTCTCCTAGGTGGTTAATTGACGGATTCTTGATAAGGCTAGATTGTCACATTTGGGGAGTATAATATAACCATTGCACGATTCTACTAACCTATACATCTCGGTAGTTCGAGTGATTTTGTCCGAATTAACTTTCTCAAGACCAAATGGGTATGCAAATTTGTATAAGCAATTGAGGTTCAAGTCTGTTCATGTTTAGTGGAGAGGTCAACCTGCTGAGGCATCGACCCGGGAGTCTGAGTCCGATATGCGGAGCCATTATCCCTATCTTTTCCCCGACTCAGATACTTCCTTCTTCTGTCCAATCGAGGACGAACAGTTGTTTTCATTCTATCTATGATGACCCAAAAGGTCATCACTTATTTTAAAAATAAATTATATGTTCCAAGGCCTTAAAAACCTCTTTTTGTCTCACCTCGATTTGTGTGCGCAGTCCAGGCGCGTAGCCGGAAAGCCATTATGTGAAAATCTGTCGAAAATGATGAATTTTGACTTTAAAATAAATTTAAGTTGACTTCGATCAACATTTTGGGTAAACGAATCCAGACTCATGATTTGACGGTCCCGGAGGGTCCGTAGGAAAATATAGGACTTGGGCATATGCCCAGAATCAAATTCTGAGGTCCCAAGCCCGAGAAATTAAATTTTAAACAAAATTATTTTCTGGAATTATTTATGAGTTTTGGAAATGAAATGTGTTTGAAATTCGATGGTATCGGGCCCGTATTTTTGTTCTGGAGCCCGGTATAGGTCTTATGTGTGATTTAAGATGAGTCTGTGAAATTTGGTAAGAAACGGACTTGAAATGACGTGAATCAGACCTTATTTGAGAAAAATTTGAAACTGTGATGTTTTTAAGAAATTTCATGATTTTGATGCTAAATTCATAGTTGTTGATATTATTTTGGCGATTTGAATCTACGAGCAAGTCCATATGATATTTTTAGGTTGGTGTGCATGTTTGGTTTGGAGCCCCGAGGGCTCGGGTGAGTTTTGTATAAGCCACAGGGTGGAATTTGGACTTGGGAAAATTACAGGTTTCAGCTGATATATTGCAGGCCTGCATGTTTCACATTTGTGAAGCTTGGGTGAGGGCTGAGTTGCAAATGCAAAATAGCCCAGGCCAGCCTTTCCTCGCAAATGCGAGTTATTCATCGCAAATGTGTTGTTCTCCATCTTGGCCAGTCGTCGCAAATGCGACTATTTTCTCGTAAATGCGATTTCGCATTTGCGAATGGTCTCTTGCAAATACGAAGATGAACGGAAAGCTGATTGGGTCGCAAATGCAATATTTTCTTCGCAAATGTGAGCTTAGCAGAGTCTGGATTCGCAAGCAATTGCGATACCTGCAACCTGTAAATTCACACTTAGACGTATTTTCAACCATTTTTCATATCTTCTCAAAACATAAACTCTCTTGGGCGATTTTCCAAAGAAAACTTCTTCTCCAAATCAATTGTAAGTCATTTCTAACTAGGTTTCTTCAATCTTTAACATCTTTTCACATGATTTCAACTCAAAATCAATAATTTTCATGAGGGAAATTGGGTGTTTTGGGTAGAACCTAGATTTTTTCAAATTTTAGGGATTGGACCTCGATTTGAGGTCCGATTTATAAACAAATTATATATTTCAGTTCGTGGGGGAATGGGTAATCGGGTTTTGGTTTGAACCTCGGGTTTTGACCATGAGGGTCTGGGGTCGATTTTTGACTTTTTGGGTAAAACTTTGGAAATCTTATTTTCATGTATTAGAATTGATTCATTTAGCATTTATTGATGTAATTAAGTAACTTGTGGCTAGATACGAGCGAATTGGTGGTGGAATCAAGGGGTAAAGCGATAGTTGTGACTTGAATTATGTTCATGGCATCGAGATAAGTGTTTGGTCTAACCTTAGCTTGAGGGATTAAGAGTCGAGTCCTATTTGTATGTTGTATTTGTTGAGTACGACATATAGGCATGGTGACGAGTATCTATACGTTGGTGTCAAGCATGCCCCTGAGTTTTATATTATGATTATCATGATTTTGTTGTATTATTCATGCCTTGGTGATGATTTCTATTATTGGTCAAAGTTTGTGGAAGTAATAGTGATATTTGTACATCGAGGAGCGTTGGCTCAAGTTGTATAATGAAAGGTAAAATTATAAGTGTTAAATGAACCTTTTAGAGCATTGACTCAAATTATGAAGTGAGTTGTGAAGTAAAAGTGAAAAAAAGAAGAGAATCATTATATTGCCTCCCTTGTCGGGATATTGTTACTTTTAATGTTATCTCCCTTGCCAGGATGTTGATTTTTTTGATGTTGTTCCTTTGCCGGGACTTGATTGTTGAACTATTATTCCCTTGTCGAGGTTCTTATTGTAATTTCACTTATTTCCTTGCCCTATTGCTTGTGATTGTTGTTTGGATGAGGAAGAGTGTTAAAGCACAAAGGGTAATGCCGTGTATTGTTTTGGTGAGAGAGTGTTAAAGCACGAAGGGTGATGCTGTGTATGATTTGTGAGGATGAGTGTAAAGCACGAAGGGTGATGCCGTACCGCACGATGTACAATTTCGTGTCAATTCTATTGATTATATGGTGAGGACGAGAGTAAAAGCACGAAGGGTGATACCGTGCAATTTATATTGATTCTTTGGTGAAGCCGAGAGTAAAAGCACAGAGGGTGATGTCGTGTATTTATTGATTCTTGATTCTTGTTGATAACTGAGATATGGTATTCCTCTGATTTACCCGTTGTCTTTCTATTTTTAATTGATATTCCCCCACAGCATGTTTCCCCATCCCATACTTGACTGTACATTTATGTTCTTCTTTCCGCTATTTATAGTTAAACTGCACAGGTTTATTGGTAGTCTAGTCCTAGTCTCGTCACTACTTCACCGAGGTTAGGCTAGGCACTTACCAGTACATCGGGTCGGTTGTGCTGATACTACACTCTGCACTATGTGCAGATCTCAGAGCAACAACTTTTGGACCTTAGCTTGGGTGGCTGCCTTTAGTTCATACGGGGATCCAAGGTAGTCCTACATGCATCCACAGGCCCTGGCGTCGCCCTCTATCCCTTTATCCTGTTTCATTTACGTATTTTCGAGACAATGTATTATTTATCTTTCAGACATTGTTTGTAGTACTCTTTGACCGTCTGTGAAGCTGTGACTCCAGTTCCAAGTAGTCTTATATACACAGTTGTATTGGATATACTCAGTAGTTTTATTGTATTTTTTTCCCTTGTTTCAAATTCCGCTGTCTTTAAGTTATTGCTCATAATTGTTAAAGGATTAAAATGGGAAAATAGGTAAATTATTCAAAAAGTCCACTTGTCTATCTCACATTAGTAGGCGCCATCACGACTCCCGATGGCAGGAAATTCGAGTCGTGACACTATCTTGTTTCATTATATTTATACCAGTAGGGCCCTGACCTGATCTCGTCATTCCTCGACAGAGGTTAGGCTTGGCACTTACTAAGTACCATTGTGGTGTACTCATGCCCTTTCCTGCACATATTTTTCGTGTGCAGATCCAGGTACCGTTTTTCAGCCGTGTTATCAGTGAGGCAAGTCAACTGTAGAGACTTCAAGGTATATATATACCGCGTCCGCAGGCCTCGGAGTCCCTATCTACTCTTCCCTATGTCAACCAGTTCTTGTGTTCCCTTTTGATAGATTCTGGAGCGTAGAAATACTGTTTTCTTTCTGTAGCTTGTGACTTGCGATATTTCGGGTTTTGGGAGAGTTTATGCACACTTCGAGAGTGGTTATTATAAATGCCGAGTGACATCTTAATTTCCTATTAAAAATTTACCAGTTAGTTGTTACCTTTTATGTTTTTGTTTCATTTTTCAAAAATATTAGACTTACCTAGTCGTCCGTCACGACAGTTCAGGGAGGGAGATTTTGGGTCGTGAGGTTTTTTCCGGCACTAGAATAACTCACTCCAGGATCTCTAATTCTTTTAAAAGTTACTGCAGGTCCAGTTACTCAATTCTAAGAACTTGGTTCTTAGTACATATACATAACCTAGTTTTATTAATCGTTAACACATTAAATCTCAACAATTTCTGTTTAGATGGTTAACGTTTAAATATAAAAACCTACGTCACGTCTGTTACGTGAATAACACTTTCTTGGACAATATTTTGTTAGAGTTTGAAAAAAAAATTAAGTTGAAATTGAAAGTTGTACTATGTATAATGTATTCAGTAGTTGATTCAATTATTCTTTTTGTAGTATTTCAACACTGAAGTTCAATGACAATACTGACGACCAAAACTGACTGAAATAATTATTATTTATGGCTAAACCTACTTTGGAGGCCTCAAATATTAATATGTGAATGAGACCTCTCTTTGGACAACCATTTAGGAGTATCTACCCATGGTCCAGATTATTTATTACAACAGAGACATGAATGACAACTTAACTAAGGCTTATTGATTTGGCAAAAGCGAAATAAAAGAAGAAAAAGAAGAAGAAGATGATCTACAACAAATGTGATATTTAGCTATAAAACTTTTAGCTACGATACAAAATTCGTCACTAATTATTCACTTTTCATTATGAAAATTATATTTCCTGTTTAAATACATCATCCACACACTTTTAGTGACGAAACACAAAATTTCGTAACAAATATTTTGTCCGCTAAAATTTTCCACCAAAAAATAAGTTTGTGCCATTATTGAATAATATTAGTATCACGACCCGGAATTCCCACCATCGGGATTGTGGTGACGCCTAACATTTCACTTGCTAGGAAAGCCAATATTAGAATAGCTTTTAGCCATTTTTAAGAATTCAAATTAAATAATAATCAAGAAACTGAATAAACTAAATAGAGTGAGCAAACCATAACAACATCGATATCTAGATGCAATCCCAGAACTGGTGTCATAAGTACACGAGCAACTAGAGTACTGCAAATAAAAGTCTGGATGAAAGCATAATTGTCTGAAATGCAGTAAACAACTAGAGAGAGATGAAAAAGGGACTTCAGGGCTGCGGACGCTGTGCAGCTGTACCTCAAGTCTCCGTAAAGCAATCAATCCGATCAATCTACCGACCACTGCTAGGACCGACTCCAAAATTTACAGAGTGTAGTATGAGTATAACCGACCCCATGTACTCTGTAAGTGCCGAGCCTAACTTCAACAAAGTAGTGACGAGGCTAAGGCAGGTCACTTACAATAACATGTACGCTGTATAATAATAATAATAACAGGAATGGAAACACAGAAAAGTAAGGCAGTTAACCTATGAAAAAAATTCAATCCTCGAAAATCAGTAAATCCAGAAACATCAGTCTTCAGAATCTCGTATGACAATACTGAAAGCTAACACAATGCAACAATGAACACAAAACACACAATCCATTATGGCGCGCAACCCGATCCGACCGTACAAACACGATCTTCCCTAATTTCACCATACCAATATCAAGAATATAAAATATAAATTCCATTTCATCGCGCAACCCGATCCCACCATATATCATAATCAATATCATAATCCTCCCTTATTTCAACATATCAAAATCACATATAAAATCCATTGCGGCGTGCAACCCGATCCCACAATATCAATATCAATCCTCCCTTATTCCATCAGTTGCGGTGTGCAACCCGATCTCACCATATCAATATCAATCCTCCCTTATTCCACCCGTTGTGACATGCGACCCGATCCATAAACAAAATAAATAAATGGAATCAATTCAACAACTCAATTCACAAGAATCTCTACGATTAAAAAAATATGAAAGCAAAGCCAAAAAGAGACCTCGTACCAAATCAAGGAATGCTACAATTAATACAAAGCAATAAGACAAGCCAAATATATGACAATTAATGTGTACATGTAAGACAAGCAAGAGAAGTAGCAATTAATCATGGAACCGTGGAAGAAATGAGCATTTTAGTACAAGAGTAAATAGATGACAAGTAACAAGTTACAGCAGAGAAAGCAATTAATACATGTAACAGCTAAGACACGGAATAAGATAATTAATGAAATATAGAAAAGCATGAAAACAACTATTTTGATGGTGTATATACACTTGTCACCTCGCATATACGTTGCTACACATGAAATTCACATAACAAATAGCTCAAAGGTTCCTAATTCCCTCAAATCAAGGTTAGACCAACACTTATCTCGCTCCACAATCAAATCAAAGCTCAATCGGGGCCTTTCCGCTAAAATTTACTTCCAAACCAACCGAATTTAACCAAAATCGACTTAATACCAACAAACAATGCTAGGGAGATCAATTACAATACATAAAGTTAAGATCTTTACACTTTTCCCAAAAAGTCAACAAAAGTCAACCCTTGGCCCGCTTGGTCAAAACCTGAAATTCAAACCAAAATCCAATTACCCATTCACCCCCGATCCTGATTATGTGATTAGTTTTGAAATTCGACCTTAATTTGAGGTCTAAATCTCAATTTTACAAAAACATCCCAATTCTAGCCAAATCCCTAATTTTTTACCATGAAAGAGCATAGATTAAGGTTAAAAATCAATGGATATTGATGGAAATGGAAGAAAACGAGTTAAAGTATACTAACTTATGAAATAGTGATGAAATTTCTCTTCAAAATCGCCTCTAGGCCGAGCTCTAATGAGAATATGGTGAAAAATGAGTGAAATCCCGTGTTTGGAACATTTTAAAGTCTGGGCGTCAGGTGTTCATCGCGTTAGCGAGATACCTAACGCGATCGCAAAGCAACAATGGGGAATAGTCTTCGCGTTTGTGAGCCAGTCGTCGCGTTCGCGAAGGCTTACTCCCCCTGCCTTCGTTATCGTGAACGCTTTCGCGAAGAGTAACTAACAGGCTCCCTGTAACGACCTGGCCGTTCGTTTTGATAGTTATATGCATGTTCCCCCATTTACTGATCCTTTTGTATTCTACATCTGTTATATGACTTACCAGGTTAGTTGGTTCAGGTCCGGAGAGATTTCAGAATGAATTAAGACACTTAGTCACTTAATTGAAAGTTTAAGTTGGAAAAGTTGACTGGATGTTGACTTATCTGTAAACAACCCCGGATTTGAATTTTGATGGTTCTGTTATATCCGTTAGGTAATTTTGGACTTAGGAGCGTGTACGAGTTGTGATTTGGAGGTCCGTATTAGAATTACGCTTGAAATGACGAAAGTTGAAAATTTGGAAAGTTTGACCGGGAGAGGACTTTTTGATATCGGGGTCGGATTGGATTTTCGAAAGTTGGAGGAGGCTTGTGGTATCATTTATGACTTGTGAGCAAAATTTGATGTCAATCGGGCGTGATTTGATAGGTTTTGACGTCATTTGTAGAATTTGGAAATTTCAAAGTTCATTATGCTTTAATCCGTATGTAATTCATGTTTTTGATGTTGTATGAGGTGATTTGAAGGTTCGACTAAGTTTGTATCATGATTTAGGACCTTTTGGTATATTTGGTTGAGGTCCCGAGGGCCTCAGGTTGATTTTGGGTGGTTAACGGACTTGGTTTTGAGTTGGTGAAATAGCTGAAGTTCCTGGTTTTTACTTATCTGGTTTCCTCTTATGTGTTCCCGATGGAGGTCTCGCGTTCGCGAGGTGTACTTGGAGACTGATGGAAGTTTGTTCTTCGTGTTCGCGAAGAGGAGCCCGATCACAAAAACTCACTCGTGTGATCAAAATAACACCTAGAAGTAGGAAGCAGACACCAAAACGAATGAAATTTTCAAAGAAACTTAAGAACTTTCAATTTTACAACCGGACGACTGAATCTCATCAAATCAATTCTGTTTTACACCAAATTTTGTAGACAAGTCATAAATACTGAAATGAACATATACCAAGTTTCGAAATTGAAATCCGAATGCGGTAACAATAAAGTCAACCTACGGACAAACTTAGAAATTCTTTAAACCTTTAAATTGCTAGTTTTTAACCGTTAAATCAAGTTAGGGACTTCCAAAATTCGATCCCGAGCATATGCCCAAGTCCCAAATCACATAAATAAAGGCTAAAACTGAAAATGGCCTATCGGGTCATCACAATTAACCAAGGACTTTATATTATTGATGACATATTATTTTGTCACTAATGATGTACCCAAGTTGTAACAAATCGTAATTTGTCTTAAAATTGGTAAACTTTGGACACGAAAAGGTTTCGTCACAAAAAATATGTTATTACAATAGTAACAAATTAAATTTATAGTTAAACATTGTAAACTTTAGCTACAAAAGTTTGTATATAATTATGACCTTAGTTTTTATCACTAATAGTTCAAACAATTAGTGGCAATTATTTAGTTGTCTCTGATTAACCTACAATTTAGTCACACCAAAATTTTTCACGAAAACTATAATTTTTAAATGGCTACAACTTAAATTTTGTAGTTGAATAATACAAATATTGGCGACAAAAAAGATTCATAGTTAAAAACTAAAAGACATACTTTTGTTCATACATGATACAAAAAATTATCTTAGGACTAATTAACCTTATGGCTGAAGCACTTACCTTGAAAAATTATCAAGTTCGAAAAACTTGAATTCCATTTTGTAAAGTTCTATTATAAAGTCTATATGGCCTGCAAAACTGAAAAATATCAAATTAATACCGTACTTGTAATTACCCGACCAGTCATTTTGAGCTTTTGCACTTTGCTCGCTAGTTCTCGTGTATGACTTGCCCCGTGTGATGTATTATGACTCATGTAAATCATTGATTTTGGTTTCAGGTTAATCAGAATGAATTTGGAAGAACAATTTTCAGTTTAAAGTTTAAAAATTTGAAAGGTTTGACCAAGATTTGACTTGTTTGTATGCGATCTCGGATTGGAATTTTTATGATTTGGTTAGCTCCGTTAGGTTATTTGGGACTTAGGAGCATGGTCGGAATGCATTTTGGAGGTCCGTGGAAGGTTTAGGCTTGAATTGGTGAAATTGAGATTTCGGCATTTCCGGTTGATAGGTGAGATTTTGATATAGAGGTCGGAATGAAATTCCGGAGGTTGCAGTAGTTCCATTGTATTATTTGGGATGTGTGTGCACAATTTCAGGTCATTCAGACGTGGTTTGGTTGGATTTTTTATCAAAAGCCTACTTTAGAAGGTTTTGGAATTCTTAGGCTTGAATCCGATGCAAATTTAGTGTTTTGATGTTGTTTTGAGCGTTCCAAAAGTGGGAAAAAGTTTGAATGAGGTTTTGAGATATGTTGGCATGTTTGGTTGAGGTCTTGGGCGCCTCGGGTGAGTTTCGGGTGGTCAATCCGACCATTTCATGAAGTTTGGAATCGTAGAAATCTGTTGTTCAGTGTTGCAGACTTTTGACCTTCACGTTGATTTGGTTAGTTCCATTAGGTGATTTTGGACTTGGGAACACGTCCGGAATGTATTTTGGGGGTCGTGAAAGATTTAAGCTTGAATTGGCGAAGATGGAAATTTGGCATTTTTTTCGATCGACAGTGGAAATCTTGATATCGAGGTCGGAATGGAATTTCGGAAATTGGAGTAGGTCCATAGTATCATTTGTGATGTTTGTGCAAAAATTTTAGGTCATTCGGGCGAGGTTTGATAGACTTTTTGATCGAATTAAGAATTCGGAAGTTTTGGAATCCTTAGGCTTGAATCCGAGGGTGATTTGGCGTTTCGGCATTATTTTGAGTGTTCCAAGGGTTGATATGAGTTTGAATGGTGATAAGTGACTTGTTGGCGCATTTGGTTGAGGTCTCAAGGGCCTCGGGATAATTTTGGATGGTTCCCGGAAAGTTCCACTTAGAGTTGTGCTGCAAAAAATTTGTTGCTTCTGTTGTTTCCGCACCTACGGAGTGGGAACCACAGGTGCGATGATCGTAGGTGCGTGGAGGCAGTGACAGGAGCGGATGATTTACCACACCTGCAAGCCTGTAGGTGCAGATGTTTTTCCCTTAAGTGAAAAACCTTAGGTGCGGCTATTTTGTCATAGAAGCGGTCTGCAGATGCGGAATTGGAGTCGCAGGTGCGAGATGCATGGGCAGAAGTATAAAAGCTCACCTTCGCGATTTTAGCCAATTTCTCACCATTTTTGCTCGGTTTCGAAGATTTTTGGAGAGGATTTGAAGAGGGATTCAAGGGAACACTTGGACGTAAGGTTTTTGAACTCAATACTCGAATCTATGGTTATTTCTATCTAATTAGATATGAAATTAGTGGGATTTAAAGCTTAAAATGGAGGATTAGGGAGAGCTTTGAGTAGTGATTTGAGGGGCCATTTGAGGTCCGATTTTGATGTTCTTGGTATGTATAGACTCGTGGAAGGATAAGGATTTTAGTGATGTGATTTTTATCGAAATTCGAGACGTGGGCCTGGAGGTCGGGTTTGACCACTTTCAGAATTTTAATGTAATTTGATTATTTTTGCGTGGGCTTTATTTCCTTAGCATATATTGATGTTATGATTCTGATTTTGGTTAGAGACGAAGCATTTGAAGGCCAAATCGAGAGCCAAGGGCATCGCGGGCTAAAATTTGGCTTGGCTTGAGGTAAGTAACTATTCCAAACTTGGTTTTGAGGGTTCAAAACCCCGAACTATGTGTTATATGATTACTATTGAGGTGACTCAATGCCAAGTGATGGGCGTGTGGGCGTGCACTATGAGAATTGCGGCCTGGATAATTCCATGGCACTGCTTAGTGACTCTTTCTCGCTGATATCTGTGTTGTAATTATGTGATTAAGTTAATCAGCTGTAAATCATACTAATTATCATGTTAAGGCTTCATGCCAATACTATTGAGATCGGAGAGGTCGTTTCTTACTATCATATCATTAGCTTCATTGATTTCTGTACTCAGTCTTTTTCATGCAAATTATATCATGCCTCAGTCTCGATTATTGTTATTTGACATATCATATCCTTGTTTGGGATAGTATCATGACATTTTCTGCCCCCGTGTGTGAGACTGGAGAGTAATGATTGAGTGAGGCTGAGAGCCTGATATTGAGTGACAATATGGGATCGGGCTACGCGCCGCAACAAGATATTGAACATGCTTTCGTTGGCTTGTTATAGAGCTTGGGCTAAGAGAAGCCCCTCAGGAGTCTTTACACCCCCAGTGAGCGCAGTTGGTATTATTGTGGGATGGATCTTCCCTGGACATGGATCTTTTCTGAAGTATTTATACCTAGAGATGGATCTTCTCCATAGGCTGGAATGGCCTTCCTCAGTACTGGATGACTGTTGTCAGTGATGTGTGTATATTTCGGGATGGATCTTCACTGGGCCTTATGAGCCATATGTACTACCGAGTGGTTGTGAGGCTGTTATTGTGATTATTTGGAGATGGATCTTCTCCAAAGGCTGGAATAGCCTTCCTCAGTACTGAATGATTGTTGTCAGAGATGTATATATTCCGGGATGGATCTTCCTTGGGTCGTATGAGCCATATAAATACTAAGTAAATGAGCATTTGAGATTGTAAGCACATGAGGCACTCAACATGGTGCATTTCATACAGCATGTGTATTGACATGTAGATGTAGCAGAGTTACATTTCTTTACCTGGTTCATACTTGCTCTGTTTTACTGTTCGAGCTATTTATTTAACTGAAATCATGCCTACGTTTCTGTACATTATTTATGTTATCTTTGAAGAGGTTGAGTTCGTCACTACCTATCAGTCCAACGATTGGACTTATTACTTGCTGAGTTGGTGTACTCACATTACCCCCTGCACCTCGTGTGCAGATTCAGGCACTTTGGATCCAGTGGCGGATATTCGATCGAGGCTTCCGACATAGAAGATTATTGAGGTACCTGCATGGCGTTCGTAGGCCTTGGCTCTCCACCTTACTTTCCAGTTGTATTTCAGTTGTTCCCTTAGATATTATATGAGATTATGTATTTTTCCTTAGACGCTCATGTACTCAGTGACACCCCGATTTTGGGCTGGATTTTATCTATTCATGGAATTTCTTATGTTTGAAATAGTTCTTTAACTGTTAAAAGCTTCTGTAAATATTTTCAAACTTCTATTTTTCGTGTTGATTGTTGAGTTGAGGATAAAACTATAAGGTATGACTGTATAAGATAAGTATTAAGGTCGTAGACTAACACTAAGAATTTAATACAGGAAAAACAAGGAATTCAATAACTGAAACAGAGGAAAAACAATCACAAGGAAATAACCGGGGATCTCTTAGTATCCCGAGGATCTCTTAGTACCCTCAATATATGCCGGGAATCTCTTGGTATCCCGAGGATCTCTCGGTATCCTCAATATGTGCTAGGGATCTCTTGGTATCCTCAATATAAGTGCCAAGGATCTCTCGGTATCCCACACCTCAGTTCAAATTATAAATACGTACAGGGGATCTCTCAGAATATCGTCCCGTAGTCCCAAAGTAAAACACACAGCAGTAACACAAGAATACTCAATTAAGCTCAATTTAGTATCAAGTAAACACGTAATTATAATCTAACATGCTTTACATAATTCAATTAAGGCAGTTTAAGCAACTAAATAGTTAAATCAATTAGACATACTTTTTTTCTAAGCTAACAACAAGTTTAAATTGCAAGTAAAATGAAATAGGAAGAGGAACACAATTGAAATTACATAAAGAAAATCGGATTTTCAACAATTAGCTCAAGTACACCCATCACCTCACGTACAATGCATTTCATATATCCAATATACCGAATCCTAAAGGGAAGGTCTCCCACACAAGGTTAGAGAAGCCACTTACCTCGAATCAGCTCAATCATCAATCTGAAACCACACTCTTACCATGAGTACTCGACTCCAAATGTCTCGAATCTATTCAATTCAATTTCAAAATGTAAATAACACTTCAATTAACTGATTCTAAAAAGAAATTCTAAGCTAATAAGCGAAATTAGGTAAAATGACCAAAACGACCCTCGGGCCCACATCTTGGAATCAGGTAAAATTTATATTTTCAGAATCCTCATACTCTCACGAGTTCATGCATACCAAAATTATCCAAATCTAAGGTCAAATTCACAATCAAAAGTCGAATTTTAGGTCTAAGAATTTTCTTCCAACTTTTCCCCTATTTTCATCTCCAACCGAATTTTAATGATGAAACTAACTATAGATTGATGAAATATAACAAGAAAGGGTTAAAGAATTTTTACCCACTAATCTCCTCTTCAATTTCCTCCCAAAATCTCCCTCTCCCGAGCTCCAAATCGAATTTCCAAATTTTGAAACTAAGCCCTCGAAATTTCATATTTCTGTCCAGCTGTTACCGCATCTGCGGTACCGCTTTTGCGGAACACTTGTCACATCTACAACTTCTCACTTAAACCCATCTTCCGCATCTGCGACGCCCCTTCTGCAGATGCGGTACCACTCATGCGGAAACTCTACCGCCACTGCAGTCTCTACTGAACTCCCCCAATTCCGTTTCTGTGGTTGGTCTGCCGGTTCTGCGGCTCCACACCTGTGGTCCCACACTCGCAGCTGCAATTATGACAGAAGAACAGCTGAAGCTGCAACTCCAACTCCAAAAATCTTTCCGTCAACCATCCAAAATTATCCCGAGGCCCCCGGGACCTCAACCAAACCTACCAACATATCCTATAACTTCATTCAAACTTGTTCCAACCTTCGGAACGCTCTAAAAAACATCAAAACACCAATTTTTTCATCGAATTTTAGCCTAAGAATTCCAAAAACTCTAAAAATATACTTTCGATTAAAAGGTCTATCAAACATTATATGAATGACCTGAAATTTTGCACACACTCCACATTAAACACTACGGAGCTACTCCAACTTCCGAAATTCCATTCAGACCGTCGGATCAAAACCTCACTATCGAACCGGAAACTTCAAAAATTCAACATTCGTCATTTCAAGCCTAAATCAGTTACGGACCTCCAAAACACAATCCGAACACGTCCCTAAGCCCGAAATCACCCAATAGAGCTAACAGAACCATCAAATTTCCATTTCAAGGCCTTCTTCACACAATTCTAACTACGGTCAATTTTCTAATACTTAAGCTCTCATTTAGGGACTAAGTATCCCAAAACTCTCTGAAACTCAAACCCGAATATCCCGATAATCAAAATAGCAGAAATAAACTAGGAGAAAGTAGTTAATGGGGGATCGGGGTGTAAATTCTTAAGACGACCAGATGGGTCGTCACATCCTCCTGCGCTTAAACATCGTTCGTCCTCGAACGAGCATAGAGACATACCTAAAGTAGTGAAAAGACGAGGGCAACGGTTGTGCATAACCTGCTCGGTCTCCCAGGTCACCTCCTCGACCGGCTGACCCCGCCACTAAACCTTTGTTGATGCAATGTTCTTTAACCTTAGCTTTCTAACCTGCCACTCCAATATTTCCACGGGCTCCTTAATATAGGATAGATCTTTGTCCAACTGGACTGAACTAAAATCCAACACATGCGATGGATCACCGTGATACCTCCGGAGCATTAAAATATGAAATATCGGATGAACTCCCGCCAAGCTTGGAGGTAAGGCAAGCTCATAAGCAACCTTTCCAACACGTCTCAATATCTCAAAAGGGCCAATAAACCCCGAACTCAACTTCCCTTTCTTCCCAAATCTCATAACGCCCTTCATAGACGAAACCCGAAGCAGAACCCGCTCTCCAACCATATAGGAAACATCACGAACCTTCCGGTCCGTGTAACTCTTCTGTCTAGACTGGGCTGTACAGAGTCTATCCTGAATCACCTTAACCTTCTCCAAAGCATCCTGAACTAAGTCTGTGCCCAATAATCTGGCCTCACCTGGCTCAAACCAACCCACTAAGAATCTATACCATCTACCATATAAAGCCTCATACGGTGCCTTCTGAATGCTGGACTGATAGCTATTATTTTAGGCAAACTCCGCTAATGGAAAGAACTGATCCCAAGACCCTCCAAACTCGATCACACACGCACAACGCATATCCTCAAGAATCTAAATAGTGCGCTCGGACTATCCGTCCATCTGAGGGTGAAATATTGTACTCAACTCCACCCGAGTACCCAACTCATACTGAACGGTCCTCCAGAACCGTGATGAGAACTGAGTACCTCTATATGAAATGATGGACACTGGAATACCATGCAGACGAACAATCTTCCAGATATAAATCTCTGTCAACCGCTCCGAAGAATAAGTAGTACATATAGGAATGAAATGAGCGGACTTGGTCAGCCGATCCACAATCACCTAAATAGCGTCGAACTTTCTCAAAATCCGTGGAAGCCCAACTATAAAGTCCATGGTGATCCGCTCCCACTTCCACTCCGGAATCTCTATCTGCTAAAGTAACCCACCCGGTCTCTAGTGCTCATACTTCACCTGTAGATAGTTGAGGCACCGAGCTACAAATCCAACTATATCTTTCTTCATCTATCTCCACCAGTAGTGCTGCCTCAAATCCTGATACATTTTCGCGGCACCCAGATGAAAGGAATACCGCGAGATATGGGCCTCCTCTAGAATCAACTCTCGAAGACCATCAACATTGGGTACACAAATCCGACCATGCATCCTCAATACCCCATCATCACCAACAGTCACATCTCTGGCATCACCGTGCTGAACCTTGTCCTTGAAGACAAGAAAATAAGGGTCATCATACTGCTACTCCCTGATAAGATCAAATAAGGAAGACCGAGAAATCACGCAAGCTAAAACCCGACTGGGCTCCGAAAGATCCAATCTCATAAACTGGCTGGCTAAGGCCTGAACATCTATCGCCATAGGCCTCTCCGATGCTAGTAAATAAGCCAAAATCCCCAAACGATCTGCCCGGTGACTCAAAGCATCGGCCACCATATTGGCCTTGCCCGGGTGATACAAAATAGTGGTGTCATAGTCTTTCAGCAACTCTAATCACCTCCTCTGGCACAAATTTAGATCCTTTTGCTTGAACAAGTGCTGCAAGCTCCGATGGTCAGTATAAATATCACAAGGCACACCATATAAATAATGGTGTCGGATCTTCAGGGCGTGAGCAATGGCAGATAACCCAAGGTCGTGGACCGGAATTCTTCTCATGTACCTTCAACTGTCTGGATGTGTAGGCAATCACCCTACCGTCCTGCATCAACACCGCTCTGAGGTCAATCCTCAAGGAATCACCAAAAACCGTATAAGACCCCAAACCTGTAGGCAGGATCAAAATTGGGGCTGTAGTCAAAGCTGTCTTGAGCTTCTGAAAGCTCGCCTCACACTCCTCTGTCCACTAGAATGGAGCACCCTTCTGGGTCAACCTATTCATAGGGGCTGCAATCGATGAAAACCCCTCCACAAAACGACGGTAGTATCCCGCCAAGCTAAGGAAACTACGGATCTTGGTAGTTGAGGATGGTCTTGGCCAACTCTACATGGCCTCTAACTTCTTCGGATCTACTTGAATACCCTCACTCGATACCACGTGGCTTAAGAATGCCACTGAATCCAACCAAAACTCACATTTCGAGAACTTAGCATAGAATTTCTTCTCTCTCAGAGTATAGTCCTTAGGTGCTGCTCATGATCTTCCCGACTCCGGGAGTATACCAGAATATCATCAATAAAGACAATGACGAACGAGTCAAGATACGGTAGGAACACACTGTGCATCAAATGCATAAAGGCTGCTTGGTATTGGTCAGCCCAAATGACATAACAAGGAACTTGTAATGACCATATTGAGTCCTGAAAGTAGTCTTCGGGATATCTGGCTCCCGAATCTTTAACTGATGGTAACTTGAGTGCAAATCAATCTTAGAAAACACTCGTGCGCCCTGAAGCTGGTCAAACATATCATCAATACGAGGCAAAGGATAACGGTTCTTCACTGTAACCTTGTTCAACTGGCGATAATCAATACACATATGCATAGAACCATCCTTTTTCTTTATAACAAGATAGGAGCATCCCAATGTGATACATTGGGCCGAATAAAACCCTTATCAAGCAATTCCTGTAACTGATACTTCAATTCTGTCAACTCAGGAGAAGCCATATGATACGGAGGAATAGAAATGGGCTGAGTTCCCAGCAACAGATCAATGCCAAAATCAACATCTCTATCATGCGGCATGCCCGATAGGTCAGCTGGAAACATATTGGGAAAATCCCGTACTACTGGGACTGAATCAACTAAAGGGGTATCAATACTGACATCTCGCACATAAGCTAAATACACATCACACCCCTTCTCAACCATACGCTGAGCTTTAAGAAAAGAAATAACTCTTCTGGGAGTGTGATCTAAAGTAACCCTCCACTCAACATGCGGTACACTTAGCATAGCCAGCGTCACGGTTTTGGTGTGACAATCAACAATAGCATAATGGGGTGACAACCAGTCCACGCCTAAGATAATGTCAAAATCTACCATGTTGAGTAACAATAGATCGGCTCTGGTCTTAAAACCACTAAGATCAACCAAACACGAACGATAAACGCGGTCCATAATAAGATAATCTCCCAAAAGAGTAGAAACATAAATAGGGGAACTCAAAAAATCTCGAGATACACCCAAATGCGGAACAAAATAAGAAGACACATAAGAATAAGTGGAGCCTGGATTGAATAGAACCGATGCATCTCTATGACAAACCAGTATAATACTTGTGATGACAGACTCCTAGGCAACAGCCTCAGTACGGGCAGTAAGGGCATAGTATCAGGCCTGGCCTCCCCATATAGAGTGACCTCTACCTCCCCGACCTCCACCTCTGGCTGGCTGAGCAGGTGGGGTAGCAACTGAAGCTGTAACCATTGCCTGAGAACTCATACCCTTAGCACCTATAAGATACCAGAGGTGCATAATAAGGCTCCTGAGGTCGAGGAGGAGCTGGAATACCACTGACTACTGGAAGAGCTGAATGAATAGGGCAAATCATATAACCCCGACCATGACAACCTACTGCAGGGGCACGGGCACCAGAGAAATGGCCCGACTCTCAAGACCTCTTAGCCTCCCTCTACTCTCTCTCTCTAGCATGCATACCCTCAATTCTCCTAGCAATGCTCACCACCTGCTGATAAGAAATATCTATCTCCGACTCACGAGTCATGCTAGACCTAATACTAGAAATAAGTCCCTCAATAAACCAGCGAACAGTAGAAACCAAGGCTGGAGCATGCCTAGCCAAACTAGTACAACGGACAGCATACTCGGATACAGTCAGAGCACCCTGGTGCAAATGCTCAAACTCTGTATGTCATGCGTCCATGAGGCTCTAAGGAACATACTCTCTCAGGAACAGATTTGAAAACTGAATCCAAGTCAGTGAAGCAGCCTCATCCAGATTGTCTAACTCATAGGTGTGCCACCACTCATAGGCGGTTCCTCAAAGCTGGAAGGTAGTGAAGGAAACCCCACTAGATCCTGATATACCCATGGTTCGGAGAATACGGTAACTCTCATCTTGAAATCCCAGAGAATCTTCCGATGCTAGACTGCTAAATACAAGAGGTTTGTACCTCAGAACCTCTCCGACCCCACTTTCTCCTTCTCGGAAGTTGCTGCCCTGCCCTCAGACTAAACTGGCACTACAAGCAGTACAGAAATACTCTAAGGGACCTGCTCAACATGAACTTGCTACTCAGAAGTGCAGGCGGCAGGAGCATGTGCTCCTCCCCCGGCCTTAGATGTAGCTACAGAAAGGGGAAGCAACCCTACCTGAGCTAGAGTGGTGTACATGCTCATGAACTCTGCTAGAGTCTCCTGAAGAGCTGTAGTAGTAGTACCCGTAGGTGTGTCAGGTGCCTGGACTCTGGCTGGAACTGCTAGTGGTACCTCAGCGACAGCTCGTGTAAGTGCTCTGGCTGCACCACATGTGCATCCTTGGCCTCTACCCCGGTCCCGGCCTAGGCCCTGACCTTGGCCTCTAACGGCTGTAGTAGGGGCGTGGGTGCCTTATCATCTCGGGTAGCACGTGTCCTCACTATCTGTGAGAGAATAGAAGACAAAAGTTTAGAATCGTGATGTCAAAATATCGCACGACAAGGAAATCAAATGAATTGGAAACTTTCCTAACAGCTACATTGCCTCTCATAGATAAGTACAGATGTCTCCGTACCGATCTGCGAGACTCTAATAAACCAATTTGTGATCCAAGACTCCTTTAAACCTAGAGCTCTGATACCAACTCGTCACGATCCTAGTTCGCCCTTTGTGAACCATAGTGACGGCACCTAGTCCTCTACGACTAGGTAAGCCTAAATTACGGAAGATAACCAAAGTGTAAAATAAAAACAAATTAAAACATAATGAAGAGTGATACAACAGTGTTTAAAAGTTCCACTCGACATATAGAATATTTAAATTTCAAACCAATACATACTTCCAAGGATTCAACTCAATGCAGTCTGCATTACTTTTTGTGCGGACCGCACTAGAAGCCTCCGCGGTCGTAGTCCATTATCTGCGGTCCGCAATGCCTGAGTTCAGAAAGTCAGATCTTCAGATTCAGAGCCCTAGTGTGGCCGCAAACCATTTTGTACGGTCCACACTAATCCCATAGGAGCATTTTTGTCTAGAATATTCAGCTTAGTAGAAATAGATTCTTTTCTATTTTTTACGGTATCGATATTATAATTAAGCAGCTGCACTCGTGGGGTCGAGATTCTTAGCTATTTTGGGCAATTGTATATACTTTTCATCATTGAATCTTGTTATTTAGCTTAGTAATTAATTAAAATGAGTTGTTCTTCATCTATTTCTTGTTTTTCTTCTTCAATTATGAGTAGCTAGACCCATAAGCTAGGGTTGGCTCAACCCTAGTGTGGGTAATTGATGGTTCTTGTATTTTTGAGCTACATTGACTATGGGTGTTTGATATTTGTGCCAATTTCATGGTTAATTGTTGAATTAGTGGTTGCAAACACTTGTTTGTGTTTATTTGACTTGGGCTCTTCTTGAGAAAGAGAGCTTAAGTCTCCGAAATTGGTCAAACAAGGAATTGCGGCATACCCAAGAGATTGATAGCCCCAATTAAAGGGTTAAACATCAAGAGAGTAATACCCGACTTGAATCCTAGTTGCTTGTGCAAATTTGCATACCCAATTGGTCTTGGAAAAGTCAATTCGGGCAAAATCACCAGAACCACCGAGAGGTGTAGAGTGAGTAATATCATGCATCGGTTATATCATACTCCCCAACTATGTCAATTGTGCCTTGGTATCAAGTACCCACTAATTGACCACATAGGCAAACGTCCCTACCCTAGTGCCTTTTAAACCATTCGAACAACCCGTAGTATTAACTCTTAGCTTAATCTAGTTGCATTTATCATTTGTAGTTTGATAATAGTGGAAGTAAAACAAAAACCCCCAAAATGATTAGAAGTGTAATTTGGAACACATACGCAATCCTAAGCTAGATAGATACTCGATTCCAAATTCTAGCTCTCTGTTGAAATCGATCCCGACCCTAAATCGGGTAAAAGCTGCTCCGACCCTCTCTCGCTACTCAATAGTAGTGCGGAGTAGGCTGTGATCACCTTTTGGTGCCGTTGACGAAGAGCTAATGGTTTTGGCTATCTATTTAGTTAGTTTTGTGTATTTTTCTTCTTTACTTCTTTGTTACTAACTTGTTTTTGTGACAACTTAGGTACCTAATGGTAGCGAATAACGCTAATGACCCTCTTGGAAATGTGATTGAGGGGGAGGAGGTGGATGATGTCGGGGAAGATGAGGTTCCTTTTATACCTCAAGGACAACGTAGAGGCCGCAATGCCAATGCTAATCTGAATGGTGATATTCCACACCCTCCTCTTCCACCTCCAAGAGTGGCTCCCAGAGTACTTCTGAACCAAGGCTATGCAAGTGCTATTGTCCCACCCCGAATCCAGGCGGGCAATTTTCAGATAACCAATATGATGTTGACCTTACTAGAGCAGCGTGGATATTTCACAGGAGCCACAAATCAAAATGCCTACAAACATCTCAAGGGGTTCGTGGATACATGTTAGGGGAGCAAGCAGATGAATGTGTCCGGGGATGCTGTTATGTTGAGACTCTTCCCATTCTCACTTAGAGGGAAGGCATTGGATTGGCTCGAGCGACTTTCCAACCATTCTATCACAACTTTTGATGAGTTGACAGATAAATTCATTACTAAATTTTTCTTGTCAGGGCATATGGCGGCATTGCGTGATGAGATATTGGCTTTCAAGCAAGAGCCCACGGAACCTTTGCATGAGAACTGGGAGCGGTATAGAACTATGGTGAAGGAATTCCCCAACAATGATATGACCGAGGCTATGATCCAACAAACCTTCTACCGGGGCATCAATACAACAAGTCAATGCATAGTGAACCAACTTTCTGGGGGCAACTTTATGAAGCTGTCATATGATGAGGTATGTGATGTACTGGACATGATGGCTAACACTTCTTCTTCATTGAAAAGTAGAGACAATGTGCCTCAAGGCGACCCCACGGTTATTCATTTTCACAAGGAACTACATGATAAAATCCTCACCAAGTGAATGCCATGAAGGGTGTTAATATGCTTGTTAACAAAAGAAGGCAACAAAACCAAGGGAATTCTGAGATATTTGATGATGACTGTGATGGGTTTCAAAATGATGGTTATGATAAATAAAGTGAAGAGGTTCAATATGTGAACAATTATCAAGGCCAATGGGGCAACTCTTCTAACCAACAATAGTGGAGACCTCAAGGAAATTGGGGAAATCAACAACAAAATAGTGGTAATTGGAGGAATAATAACCAAAACGACAACTGGGTAATCAGAACAACAATCAAGGTAACCAAGGGAATTGGAATAGTAATAACAACAATTGGGGTGGCAACAATAATCAACGAGGATGGAACAGTGGAAGCAAAGGAAACCGGGGGCAAGGCTTTCAAAAGCCCCCAATGTACCAACAACCGAACAATCCACCCCCTTTTCCTTCTCAAGGTCCTAGTTCTTCTAGCAATGATATAGGTAGAATTGAAATGATATTCGAGCAGATGATGAAGAAGAATGCGGATTCTGATGCACAGTTAGCTTCCCACAATACCTCTATCAGAAATTTGGAAGCGCAATTAGGCCAAATCTCTCAGTCTTTAAATACTTGCCCTAACTCTACCAAGTGATACGGTAATGAAACCGAAGGGTGGGAACAATAATGTTATGGCGGTTATAACAAGAAGTGGGAGAGGCGGTGATGTGAATGCCTCTAAGCAAAAGCAAGTTTTGGGTGATGATGTTGAGTTGCAAGAAGAAGAAGTCTCTTTGGTAGTTGATGATGTGGTTGATGAAAATGTGAACAATAAAGTGAGGATTGATATTCAAGATGTCGAGGTGAAAACTCAAAATGATGTGAAATCGTCTAGGGAACACGTAATAGACATGCTGGAGCCGGTTGTGCCTAAAGCCAATGCACCTTTGCCAAGGTCACCTCCACCTTATCCTCAAAGGCTAGCAAAGCAAAAGAATGATAATAAGTTTAAGAATTTCATTGACATGATGAAGAGCTTGTCCATTAACGTCCCTTTGGTGGAGGCTCTTGAAAAAATGTCAGGCAATGCAAAATTCATGAAAGACTTGGTCACAAAGAAGCATTCTATGGATTGTGAAACTATAAATATGACTCACCAAGTTAGTGCTATAGTGCATTCAATGGCCCCGAAGCTTAAATATCCCGGTGCTTTCACCATTCCTTGCACCATTGGGAGTGCAGATTTTTGCAAGGCTCTATGTGATTTGGGAGCTAGTATTAATTTGATGCCTTACTCAGTTTTCAAAACTTTGGGTATTGGGTAACCTAGACCGACTTCCATGAGGTTACAAATGGCGAATAGATCGATGAAGAGACCTTTGGGTATTATTAATGATGTGCTTGTCCGTGTAGACAAATTTATCTTGCTAACTGACTTTGTCATCTTGGACTACGAAGTTCCAATCATATTGAGAAGACCTTTCCTAGCTACGGGGAAGGCATTGGTAGATATAGAAGCAGGGGAACTCAACTTCCGGGTGGGTAATGAAAAGGTGGTCTTTCATATGTGCAAATCTATGAAGCAGCCCAACAGTACTGAGTGTGCTCTTTTGTTGACCTCGTTACAGCAGTGATAATTGATGACATCAGTGCAATGATCAATGTGGAGGACCCATTGGAGGCCGTATTGTTAAATCTTGATGTCAATGAGGATACAAGCTGAGTGGAGTGCATGAATGCTTTACATGGAATGGGCTCTTATTCTTATGAGCCTAGAAAATTGTCTTTGGATCTCGAGAATAGAGAGTCTCCACCAACTAAAGCTTTAATTGAGGAGCCTCCGGGGTTGGAGTCGAAACCACTTCCTCTACACCTCAAGTATGAGTTCTTAGGCTCAAATTCTACTTTGCTAGTTATTCTTTCTTTTTGCCTCACTAACATGCAGGTTGATGCCACATTGGCGGTGCTTCAAAAGCGAAAAAAGGCAATTGGATGGATTTTAGCTAATATTCGGGGGAATAAGCCCTGTATTCTCTATGCACAATATTATTCTGGAAGTTGATGCAAAGCCATTCTTGGAGCATCAAAGGAGGTTGAACGAGGCAATGCAAGAAGTTGTGAAAAAGGAGGTGATGAAGTGGTTGGATGTCGGGGTTGTGTACCCCATCTCTGATAGCTCTTGGACTTCACCAGTGCAATGTGTACCGAAGAAGGGTGGCATGACCGTGGTGACAAATTCTAAAAATGAGTTGATTCAAACAAGAACAGTTCACCGGTTGGATGGTATGCATGGACTACCGCAAGTTGAATAAAGTGACCCGTAAAGATCACTTTCCTTTGCCATTTCTGGATCAGATGTTAGATCGACTTGCTTGGCGTGCCTTCTATTGCTTCTTGGATGGGTATTCTGGGTACAACCAAATCTTGATTGCTCCAGAAGATCAGGAGAAGACCATATTCACTTGTCTGTATGGCACATTTGCTTTCTCTAGGATGCCTTTTGGGTTGTGCAATGCACCAGCTACATTTCAGCGGTGTATGATGTCCATTTTCACCGATATGGTGGAAGACATTTTGGAGGTGCTTATGGACGATTTTAGTGTTGTGGGGGACTCATTTGATGAATGTTTGAAGAATCTTGATATGGTGTTGGCCCGTTATGAAGAAACTAATCTTGTTCTCAATTGGGAGAAATGCCACTTTATAGTGGAAGAAGGAATAGTTCTTGGGCATAAAATTTTGAAGCATGGAATTGAGGTGGATAAAGCAAAGATAGATATGATTTCAAGGCTCCCTCCCCCTACATCCGTCAAGGGAGTCCGAAGTTTTCTTGGGCATGCGGGGTTCTACCGGATATTTATCAAAGACTTTTTGAAGGTAGTGAATCCTTTGTGCAAGTTGTTGGAAAAAGATGCTAAGTTTGTGTTTGATGAAAAGTGTATGCAAGCCTTTGAAATTCTCAAGCATAAGTTGACCACCACTCCTATCATTACCGCGCTTAATTGGAGCTTGCCCTTTGAGCTCATGTGTGATGCGAGCGATGTCGCGGTTGGGGCGGTTTTGGATCAAAGAGTGAACAAAATGTTTCATCCGGTGTACTATGCGAGCAAGACAATGAATGATGCTCAAGTGAACTACATGATGACCGAGAAAGAACTTTTGGCTATTGTGTTTGCTATGGAAAAATTCCGGCTGTATCTTATGGGTGCTAAGGTTATTATTCATACCTACCATCCCGCACTCCGGTACTTGATGACGAAGAAGGACTCCAAAGCTAGACTAATGCGAAGGGTTTTGTTACTTCAAGAGTTTGATTTGGAGATTGTGGACCGGAAGGGTAGTGAGAACCAAGTGGCAGACCACTTGTCCCGCTTGGAGGAGGAGGGGAGGCCTCGTTAAGGCCTAGAGATCAATGATTCATTTCCTGACGAACAACTCCTTTCAGTGTCGATGAATGATATGCCATGGTTTGCTGATGTTGCTAATTTCCATGTGACACGGTATAATCCAATGTGAGCTCTCTTCTAACCAAAGGAAGAAGCTCAAGAGGGATAGTTTGGACTTCTATTGCGATGAGCCGTACTTGTTCAAGATTTGCATGGGTGGTGTGATCCGAAGGTGTTCCCCGAAAGATGAGCAATTGAATATCTTGTAGGATTGTCATTCCTCTCCGTATGGTGGCCATCATAGCGGGGCGAGGACGGCTTCTAAAGTTCTTAGTTATGGGTTTTATTGGCCAACCTTGTTCAAAGATGCGGGTGATTTTGTGAAGTGATGCAAACAATGCCAAAGAGCGGGTGGAATTTCGAAGAAAGATGAGATGCCTCTCAATACCATACTTGAGGTTGATATTTTTGATGTATGGGGCATTGATTTCATGGGCCCATTTGTTAGCTCTTGTGTGAACACTTACATTCTTGTGGTGGTTGGCTATGTTTCAAAGTGGGTTAAAGTCGTGACTTTGCCCAACAATGAGGCCCGAAGTATTGTTGCATTCCTCAAGAAAAGCATTTTTACAAGGTTTGGTACTCGGCGTGCAATCATCAGTGACGGGGGGGGGGGGTCTCATTTTTGCAATAGAGCTTTCGACACTTTGCTTTCAAAGTATGGTGTCAATCACAAAGTTTCTACCCCCTGATCATCCTTAAGCAAGTGGTCAAGTTGAAGTCTCCAACAGGGAAATCAAAAGCATATTGTCAAAGACAGTCAATGCAAATAGTAATGATTGGTCGAAGAAGTTGGATGATGCTATATGGGCTTATAGGACTGCTTACAAGACTCCGATTGGTATGTCACCGTATCAGTTGGTATTTGGGAAAGCTTGCCATTTACCGGTTGAGTTAGAGCACAAGGCCATGTGGGCTTTTAGGAAGCTAAATCTTGGGTGGGATGTTACAGGCAATCTTCGTGTGGAGCAGCTCAATGGAACTTGATGAATTCAGATTCCATGCCTACTCTAGTTTGTCCTTGTATAAGGACAAGATGAAGTACCTTCATGATAAATATGCTCGTGGAAAGGAGTTCAAAGTAGGTGATTTGGTTCTCTTGTTCAACTCTTGGTTACGTCTGTTTCCGGTTAAGCTCAAGTCAAAATTGAGTGGCCCATTTAAAGTGGTGTGTGTGACCCCGTTTGGTGCTCTTGATTTAACAAAAAATGATGCAGTTTTCAGAGTTAATGGGCACCGGGTAAAGCATTATCTTGGAAAAATTGATGGCAGCCACGTGGTGACACTTTTTCATTTTAAATAATGTGATGGTAACCTGCGTCGTGCCGCGACGTTAAATCAGGCGCTTCTTAGGAGGCAACCCATGTGTTTTTCTTCTTGTTTTTCTTTGATTTTCATTGTAGGATAAAATTTATTTTTGGTCTAACTAGTTGTGAGATGTTACATGATTGTTTTGGTGCAGTGCAGGACATAGTAGAAAAAAGTGCCAGGTCTCTGAAGTTGTTAGTGCGGCCGTACTACATTTAGTGTGGACCGCACTAGTGAAGGGTGAAAGAATGACCTCTCTGAAGTTTGCCACTATGGATGCATTACATTTTGTGCAGTCCGCAGTGGGTTACTTGGTAAAACTTGGCAAAAACTGTGTAATGCGGTCCGCGGTCGATTTTGTGCAGTCCGCACTGGTTGGTGAGACTGGGCCCCAGTTCCTTTTCTATAAATAGGGCCTGAGGCCCTCCTTTTATCCTTTTCGAACCCTTGAATCTCAGATTAATTCAAACACTGTTCATCACTTCCCTTTGCTCGTAATTAATTGTTGGAACTGATTAGCTTCATTTCATCTCACATCTGGTACCATTACTTGCCTTTTAATTGCTAAATTTTGTTAATTTCTTTTAATTTTACTTCTTCTTGCTTCCATCTTTATATTACCCATAGTCTCTTAAATTATTTAGGTTATGGTAGTTAAAATTTTGATTAATGTAGACTTAGGTAGTTCAATACAATGGGAAAGCATGTAGGGTCACTATGTAAGTGTGAATTAAGCTTAAAATCAGAAATTCTTGGAACCCTAACTTAGTGCCACAACTGGGCACTTAGTGCGGACCGCAATAGTTTTTGTGCTATCCACAGTGCCGCTGTATGGTCCGCAGTACCATTTTGTACGGACCGCATTGATGAAAACCTGAAAGCTGAACTATGGGCAGTGCGGCCGCACTACATTTTGTGCGGTCCACACTGCCTAGATATAGAGGGTGGGTAGTCTGAATCCTACCCCTATGCGGACCTCATGGCCATTTTCTGCAGTCTGCATTGGCCCCTGTGCGGCCGCACACCATTTTGTGCGGTCTGCACTGGGTACCTTCTGCAACATGTCTGCAACTCTTTTCTTCTGTTTGCAATTCTATTTCTTGCCTGAAGCTATTGATACTAACAAAGTCATTTGAATTGTGTTTGCAGACAATGGTAAAACAACGAGGCAAAAGATCTAAACTACCGGGTAGAGGAGGATCCTCTCGAGGAGGGAAACAAAAAATGGTTAGACTCACTCCCCAAGCTAGGAAAAACATCAAAAACATGCGGAAGGCGATAAAAGCTACTAACAGAGCCATTAACATGTCGAGGAGTGAGTACGAGCCCTCCTAGGAGATCTCTTCAGACTCTGTGCCAGAATACATCCCTGACTGACTGGAGAGACATAGACTGAGAGATACACCTCCAGCATCCCCCACTGCCCAAGCATCAATGAACATCTCTTCTGGGTTATCTGAGGTCTCAAGTGATAGTAGTGGGGAATACTCCACCTCTCCCACAGCTTCATTATCTGGAGAGGGTGCAGTAGGTGATGAAGAGGAAGTAGGAGGAGATGAAGAAGTAGGAGAAAGAGGTGAACCACAAGTGGGGGGTATTGCCCGAACTAGGAAGCCGTGGGTATGGAAGGACCGGTTTGTTAGTGAGGTAGCGTACCACAAGTTCCGGGAATGGTGGTCGGTGAAGAAGTTAATCTCGGAGCTGAGTTTTATTGATAGAGACTTGTTACCTCACAACCCTAATGTGAGGAGGCAATTTAGGACAAGAGTGGGCTGGGAACATTTTTTAGATGAGTGTGGGGATGCCAACGAACACTTGGTCAAGGAATTTTACAGCAACGTAGCCCACATCAAAAAGGGTTCCAAAGTGACCAAGGTCCAAAATTTGAAGGTGTTGTTTGGCGGGAAGACAACCAATGACTATCTTGGGTTTAATGAGGAAGAAGAGACCCTGTACATGGCAAATATGGAAATGGGCGAAGAGGTTCGTCCCTGGCTAGCACAGTACCTGGAAATCCCAGGTACCACCCCCAACTGGTTGACTATTGGAGCCAAGATCTTGAGACGGAGTTTGAACTTTGAGGCACGGGGGTGGGAGATCTTTGTATGTAGTAGGTTTGACCCCACGACACATGACAACTCCCTCCCTCTCCACCGGGCTATGTTAGTGGCTTTTATTATGGCGGGGTACCCCATCAATGTGGCCATTATGATGCCGCGAATTATTACTATTATGGGTGTCGAGCATGATAGAAACTATTCGTTACCCACTTACCTCACTATGTACTTCTGGGATTTGAAGGTGGAAAAGAGGCCATTCGACATCAAAGTCAAAGCGAAGGCCCCTTTTCCTTGCTATAACATGCAAGGGGATGATAACCTCAAGAGCAAAAACTTAAAGAGTATAGTTACTGCTCCAATTGGCCAGTTTGAAGAGCCAGTTATGGTAGTTACTCCAGCTAAGCCTGCCTCTACTTACACTGCTATCCCTCGTAGTCCATCCACCTCAACGGACCCAGAGATTCCATCTTTCCGGGACCATCCTATTACTTCCCACTAACTGAGCCAGGCACTTATGAGTATCAACAACTGGATGCAGACTGCCTCATCTAAGTTGTCCATCCTGACTACCACGGTAGAGGCTCAATCGGCACCTCCAGCCCCATAGGTTTCCCCGTCGATAGAGGATGCTTTGAAAGAGATTTTAGACAACCAAAAGAAAATCCTCGACACTCAGAAGGTGCTCAAAATGCAGTTGCTTCACAAAGCCAGTCTCTCAAGGATCTTTCTAGGAAGCACAAGAAATTGAAGAAGACACAGGCTACCAAGGAGTCCGTGAGGGCGCTGAGGGTTGATGTTGACCGGTTGAAAGCAGACCAGCTGCCTTTGTACTTATTGCTCAACGATCCTATGCCAACAGCTCATCCCCAGCCAGAGTATCACAGAGGCCTCCCATGAGGAAGAGGATGATTCCTAGAGCGGATGATGCAGTCAGCCAGTTGGCCGACCCACCAGAGGCTTCCTCTAGTCAGCCTCTGGATGCACTTCAGGAGCCTGTCTAGGTCCAGGCCCTGGTCCCAGCAGCACAGTAGTAGGCCACCGGGAACCAGTCTAAGGTTCTCGAGCATAGTTAGGACCCTAGGACCACTCAGGAGCCTATGCAGACAGGCCATACGGAGTCCCTATATCCTTTTTCCTATCTCTTTTTGGTGCTTTATTTGGTTTAGTTGGCATTGTGGACAATGCCAACTTACATTTGAGGGATTAGGCCCTACTTTTTATTCATTCGGGTGATTGTTTATATATTTGATAATTTTTTATGCTTTCTTGATTTTTCACCTTTGGGTTGTATATAATTTTAACATTTCGTACATTTATCGCACTTTTATTTTACTTTGGGTATGTACATAAAGTTATGTTACATTGTATATATTCATCCCATCTATTGTATATTCAATCCTCTCTTGTATATATTCATTCTACTTTTCGCAAATTTTTCGTTCTTAGCTTCTTATTTGTGATTCATAGCTTGGAGTGTTGTGTGAACCGGGTGGCTCTTACCAATGATGGATGACATGACAACCTTCTTAAGGGTTTGAGTTCGTTTTCCTTTTTGTTTTTAGTAGTTAATAGTTAAGGGTGCCTCAAGCAAAGCTTCACTTGGGCCTAGCACATTTGCCTTTGATCTTATGGTCAAAAACAAATTATTATGTTTAGGATGGTGAAAGTAGTGACCTTGAGACTCTTGTGTAGACCGATAATCATCAAGTGGTTTTTTCGGGACCATTATGTGCTCAAATCTTATCTAAGGTCATTGTGGGCCCCGGCTCTGTGTCTTTAGCAATCCCACATCTTGTGTGGTGAGTAATCGTATTGAAAGTCCATGTCCTAAGCAATTGGTCTAGAACTTGCCCTGAATGTTTGTTGAGGCGAAATCCTAAGTGAATTTTGACTTGAGACATGATTATAGGCTCTCCTTGGTCCAAATGATAGCTTGAACACTTCCATAACCTACCAATGATAAGATCTGTAGTCAACCCTTTTGATCCTTGGACCTTATTCCTTCAAGAACCATGATACAAGCAAATACCCATTCTAAAAGATACCCTCTTTTGGCACCCGATCATTCCTTTAGCACTTGGCAAAAGTATAAGTTTGGGGGGAGAGACAAGAATTGCAACAAAGTGGTAAAAAGGCACAAAAATGAAGAAAAGGAAAGGCAATGAAAAAGAAGAAAATCAAAAAGACAAAAAGAATGTTCAATTTGAAAAAGAATAAAAAGGGATTCAAGAAAAGCAAAGAATGAAAGGTGTGGAAAGTTAGAAAATGAGAAAAGGTTTGAAATGCATAAGAAAGAGTGATAGTGTGTCTGTATAACCCCTTAGAAAGAAGTGAAATGACTCAAAGAGTCAAGTGAATGTGTGCCAAATGAATCAAAAGAAGTGCTTAAGGGAAGATGGAACTTACTTAGACCAAAACATTTCCTACCCCAAATAAAAATCCTTCACAATGTCTCTACAAAAGCCCCATATGATCTTGAGTTGAATGAAGCTTACATTAGTGGTTACTCACATAAGGGGCAAGCATATGGTACCTGGAGCCGAAATCGTGGCTTTTTCTTGAGAGAGATGAGTGAACTTCCATTAACCTCATTTTAAGTGCCACTATTCTAAAGGTGAGGTTTTCTTCGGAAGAGTTGAGGATGTGTAAGTTTGGGCTCCGCAATGACCAAAGTAATAGAAAGAGTCCTTTGATATGTTGAGCCAACTCTTGATGCTCTTGTGTCGCACTTAATCCATAGTGTTTCAAAGAGTAAAAGTTGTTAATGATTCATATGTATTGAGGGTAATAGTTAATCCCAATTGATGCTAGATGAGGTTACTTTAGGTCAGCTGAAAACTCCCTTAAGGGGTGGGTCTTATTTTATTTGCTTGAGGACAAACAAAAGCTTAAGTTTGGGGGAGTTGATAACTAGGGATTTTAACGCATTTTATACTCCTTATTGCTTATGCTTTGATTAAAAATTCATACAAAATAGTCCCAAAAGGCTCACAAGTTGTGCTTAATTGTAGGTTTGATCAACAAAGTGACAATATGTTAAAGATCAGCTCAAAAGGAATGAAACTTGCACAAGTACCAAGACAAGACAAAGCTCAGGCAAAGTAAGGCCAGTGCGGCCGCACTACATTCTGTGCGGTCCGCACTGTGAGGTTCAGAGAGCATGACTTTCAAGGCACAAAGGCAATGCGGCAGCACTAGGATTTGTGGGGTACGCACTGAAGGCAATGCGGCCACACTCAATTTAGTACGGTCCGCAGAACCGAAGATCAGAGAAGTACCAGTTTCAAGGATTCAAGTCAATGCGGTCCGCATTCCATTTTGTGCGGACCGCACTAGAAGCCTCTGCGGTCACAGTCCATTCTCTGCGGTTTGAAGTGCCTGAGTTCAGAAAGCCAGATCTTCAGATTCAGAGGCCTAGTGCAGCCGCACACCATTTTATGCGGTCCGCACTAACCCCGCAGGGGCATTTTTGTCCAGAATTTTCAGCTTAGTATAAATAACTTCTTTTCCCATTTTTAGGGTATCAGATATTGTAATTAAGCAGCTGCACTCGTAGGTTCGAGATTCTTTGCTATTTTGGGCAATTTTATCTACTTTTCATCATTGAATCTTGTTATTTAGCTTAGCAATTAATTAATATGAGTTGTTCTTCATCTATTTCTTGTTTTTCTTCTTCAATTATGAGTAGCTAGACCCATAAGCTAGGGTTGTGGCTCAACCCTAGTGTGGGTAATTGATAGGTCTTGTATTTTAGAGCTAGATTGACTATGGGTGTTTGATATTTGTGCCAATTTAGTTGACTTAGGCTCTTATTGAGAAAGAGAGCCTAAGTCTCCGAAATTGGTCCAACAAGTAATTGGGGCGTACTCAAGAGATTGATAGACCCATTTAAAGGGTTAAACATCGAGAGAGTAATACCCGACTTGAACCCTAGTCTTGTGCAAATTTGCATACCCAATTGGTCTTGAGAAAGACAATTCGGGAAAAATCACTCAAACCACCGAGAGGTGTGGAGTGATTAATATCGTGCATCGGTTATATCATACTCTCAACTATGTCAATTGTGCCTTAGATTCAAGTACCCGTCAATTGACCCCTTAGGCGAAAGTCCCTAACCTAGTCCCTTTTAAACCATTTGAACAACCAGTAGCATTAACTCTGTATAATCTAGTTGCATTTATCATTTGTAGTTTGATAATAGTGAAGTAAAACGAAAACCCCAAAAATGATTAGAAGTGTAATTTTGAACACATACGGAATCCTAAACTAGATAGATACTCGATTCCAAATTCTAGCTCTCTGTGGAAATCGATCCCGACCCTAAATCGGGTAAAAGTTGCTCCGACCCTCTCTTGCTACTCAATAGTAGTGTGGATTAGACAGTGATCAGACCCATGAACAGAAGATATAATAATATGTCACATAGGTAATCAAGAACATAGAGACCCCTAGTATTTATATTAACAGAGTCGTTTAAGAAAACTATGTGTTTGCTCGTTTCTTTTGTATAATTTGGATCATGCCAAAAGAAAGAAGGGATGGCCTTAACATACATGGAGTAGAAAAATCCGTATAATATTCTTGGTTAGATTGAGCCTTAGCGTCTGGTTTGAGAACATTTTGATCCTTCGTTGCCAACAAAAATGTCTACTGAGAAGTGCAATTTGAGGTTATGATTCCCAGATTATTGTATCCTCTTGACAGTACTATAGCCTACATCTATAAGTTCTTCTCCTTGTTGTATTTTATAAAACAATCTATTTATGCATAATCACTATCCTACTCAATTATATATCAATTGGATGTTGATCAAATAAAAAGTCTACAATGGATAGAAAAGTAGTTATGGAAATATATGACACTAACTCAACTTATGTAATGAATTTTGTTAGATTGACACCTAATATCATATAACTACTTAGTCATATTATATCAAGAGTAGGTTACTGCCACGTTTTGGGGAGGGGAGAGGGTTGGTCTTATCTGATAATTTACTACTTATTTAGGTACTGTCCCGTTACCCAGTAATTAACCAATTACCCACATTAGGGCCTGAATGGTTGGTAACTCTACTTCTACATCCCAAACCCGAACTAAGTGATAAATATAGTCCTTTCTGATTATCTTCCTTGCCTTGAGATAGGAGATAAATTTACCTCTTGGCGATGTCGTATTACCTTTCCATTCTAAAACAGGCTCTCCTAGGAACAGAAATCAAACCATCTTTGATCTACACTTGATATTAGCATAACAAAAGGCCAACCAATCCATACCCATTATAGCATTAAGTTCTACCCAATCGAACACCACGTACCTTATCCTTGTTTATTATCAAGTATATAATGCGCCACATCCATATATATATAAGTAACAATATTAACACATAACTTGCATAACTAATTTAGAAAAAGGTTTATATACATAGGGGTCGACCAGGCCGTAGACATGTCATACCCAAAACTATATACAGGATACTGTCAGCAAAACCTCTAAGCAAACATAACCATAGTATATATATACAAGTGGGGACAAAGCTCTCTACATCCTTATAAAACAACCTAACATATGTGTAACCATGAATTGGTAATATTCCCCGAAGAAGTGGAGCTCACCAACAAAAAACTAATATCTGGAGGAAGTCTAGAGTAGAAGGTCCTTGCTTCGTCCTATATGAGAGCCTCAATCTGACACACCTCTTGGCTCGGCTACTATATTCTTCCTCTATCCAATAACATACACTAACGAACCTTGTTTGATGGACACCTAAGACTATGGACTATCTGGAACTTCAGAAGAGCTGGTGTACGCAAATACCTTGTCATAGTTTTGAGCCTGAGGGAAACCCGGTTATGCCAATCCATGCACTACTCCCCTCATACCTTCATCAACGGGTTGTGATAATGAAACTATGGGACTTGGTGAGGTCGGAACTCCTCTCACCCTATCTACTACCGGAGTGGTCCAAACAACTCAAACGGATGACTCATATGGATCCTTGGATGGATCCTCCTCGATAGAACCTATGATCTCGGATGGATATTACTCCATAGTGTAACTTATATCTCTTTCTAACACTTTCGTAGCCTTTTGACCCATGCTAGCGGCTGTAGTCTTTAGAGGCATCACTGAAAGCATAACATATCATTAGGAACGTGAATTCTTATATCGTACGATCTAAGATAAAAAGAGAGGATAACATAATATATGTCATGTAGCCTCCTTTCTATAAGTGTGGTGCACAACACACCCATAAATAAGACTCTACTAGACACGGTCTATAGATAATCCTAGGACAGAATTGCTCTGATACCACTTTTGTCACGACCCAAACCTTTGGGCCGCGACGTGTGCCCCAGTCAGACCTGTCAAATACCCCTAAGCATGTGTCTAAGCTATAAACCTAATTAACATCTGCTGAATTACGAGGATAACATATATGAAGGAAACCTGCCCAAAAGGTATATGTACATATATATGCGAAATGTAGTGGGCGAGCCGGCAAGGCCGCTATAGACAACTATATACCCATAACTGAAAGCTGACAAGGCCACATACTATCTAACTATAAATAATTGTCTACCGACCTCTAATCGAAATACAACTGTACAAAGACGGGACTGAGCCACGTCATACCCATGTATATATACAAGCATTTCGTACCAAAATCAAAAGCAGCTCCGGATCAAGTGGAGCACGCTAACTCTCGCTGATCAAGGATTCTAAGAAGGGGGACCGTTAGCTTACCTACCTACATCTGCGGGCATGAACGCATGCCCTGTGAAGTAGGGCATCAGTATGAAAAATGTATTGAGTATGTAAGGCATGAAAATTAGTACATAAAAGACATAGATGAAACATGGAATAAAGAAATCCATCTGTCAATCTGAATAACTTCGTAAATTCTGCAACATTTATAATGTCATGAACGTACATATAAATGTCATGCCATGCATAGGTATAGGTGTACATAATATCATCAAACCTCTGAGGGTATCCCATCATATCGTCTCGGTCATTGTGGACAACATCATCAATATATACCAACTGATCAGGTGGTGGTGCGTATATAACGCTGTAACCTTTTTTCCATATTCCATATATACACATACACACGTATATAATGCCATCTGGTCATGGGTAAATGCGCATGTATAAATGAATAAAATGCATGAAAAATATGTACTAATCTCAATATTCCTTTCGGATAAACTTTTTCAACTGTGTATTATTCTGAGAACCATGAACAGAAGATATAATAATATGTCACATGGGGAATTAAGAACATAGAGACCCCTAGTATTTCTATGAAAAGAGTCGTTTATGAAAACTGTGCGTTTGCTCGTTTCTTTTGTATAATTTGAATCATGCCAAAATAAAGAAGGGATGACCTTAACATACCTGGAGTAAGAAAAAATTCGTATAATATCCTTGGTTGTATTGAGACTTAGCGTTTGGTTTGAGAACGTTTTGATCTTTCGTTGCCAACAAAAATGTCTACTGAGAAGTGCAATTTAAGGTTATGATTCCCAGATTATTGTATCCTCTTGACAGTACTATAGCCTACATCTATACATTCTTCTTCTTGTTGTATTATATAAAACAATCTCTTTATGTATAATCACTATCCTGCTCAATTATATGTCAATTGGATGCTGATCAAAAGAAAAGTCTACAATGGATAGAAAAGTAGTTATGGATATATATGACACTAACTCAACTTATGTAATGAATTTTGTTAGGTTGCCACCTAATATCATATAACTAATTAGTCATTTTGTATCAAGAGTAGGTTACTGCCACATTGGAGGGGGGTTGGTCTTATCTGATAATTTACTACTTATTTAGGTAATGTCTTGTTATCCGGTAATTAATCAATTACCCGCATAATTAAAATTTATCTCAACTTACTTAAAATTTTATTTATTTTTAATATAATTTATACATCATACTACCGTGGTCATATGGTACCAAGTAGTTAATAGGGCCGTCACACAGGTAGTATCTCTCGACCCGTTTTTTATCCCAAATCGGCAACCTTCAATGAAACTTGTTTTCTTTAATTCATGCGCCCTTTATCCTTCATGACACTTACTTATCGCTTGTTATAAATAGCATAAATACATTAACCTCAAGATAATCTCATCCCCGAGTCTACGTCGATTAACTGAAGACAAAACTTAACATACGAAAACCCGAGATGTAACAAGATCCTTGTCCAACTGGACTTAGCTGAAATCCAACACATGAGATGGATCGCCATGATACCTCCAGAGCATCGAAACATGAAATATCGGATGAACTCTTGCTAGGCTGGGAGGTAAGGCAATCTCATAAGCAACCTCCCCAACTCGCCACAGAACCTCAAAGGGATCGATATACTTTGGGATCAGCTTGCCCTTCATTCCCAACCTAATAACGCCCTTCATAGGTGAAACACGAAGCAAGACCCGCTCTCCAACCATGAATGCCACATCGCGAACTTTCTGGTCTACATAACTCTTCTGTCTGGACTGGGCTGTGTGAAGTCTATCTTGAATCACCTTAACCTTCTCCAAGGCATCTTAAACCAAGTCTGTACCTAGTATTCTGGCCTCGCCCGACTCAAACCAACCCACTGGAGACCGACACTACCTACTATACAGAGCCTCATACGGTGCCATCTGAATGTTGGACTGATAACTGTTGTTGTAGGCAAACTCCACAAGGGGCAAGAACTGATCTCAAGAACCTCAAAACTCCATCACACACGCATGTAGCATATCCTCTAGAATCTGAATAGGGTGCTCGGACTGCCCGTCTATCTGAGGATGAAATGTTGTGCTCAACTCCACCCGAGTACCCAACTCAAGTTGTACGGCCCTCCATAACTGAGATGTAAACTGTGTACCCCGGTCAGAGATGGTATATATCGGCACGCCATGAAGCCTAACAATCTTGCGGATATAGACTAGAGCTAGCTGTTCGGAAGAATTGGTAGTCATAACAGGAAGGAAGTAAGCCGACTTGGTCAGTCTATCCACAATCACCCAAACTGCATCAAACTTCTGCTGAGTCTGTGGGAGTACAACAACTAAATCCATAGTGATCTGCTTCCATTTTCACTCTAGAATCTCTAACTTCTGAAGTAACCCACCCGGTCACTAATGCTCATACTTCACCTGTAGACAATTTAGGCAACGAGGTACATATTCCACTATGTCCTTCTTCATCCGCCTCCATCAATAGTGCTGTCTCAAATCCTGATACATCTTCATGGCACCTGGGTGAATGGAATACCGTGAGCTATGAGCCTCCTAAAGAATTGTCACGACTCTAAATTCGGAACCGGTCATGATGGCACCTATCGTGAAACAAGGCCAGTTGACACAACTCCCAATTCATTTTAAACCATTATAATAACACAAATTAAGTCATTAACATGCTAATAATCCCAAAATAAAAGTGAAATAGTATAATTTGCGGAAAAACCAACACAGCCCGACATCGCGGTGTCACCAGTCATGAGTATCTAAACAACTATGTCACATATCACATTGGGTACCCGCGCTTACTGGGGGTGTACAGACTCCGGAAGGGGTCCCTTACGGCCTAATCACAATATTAAGCCATCTCGTGGCATAATCAATAGGCTCTTGGCCTCATATCAAGCCACCTTGTGGCGTACAACTCAGGCCCTCATCCTCATAATCATAATTAGTACAACACTGTTGCGTCGTGCATCCTAATCCCTTAATAGTCCTCACAACACAGGCCCTCGGCCCTACTCAGTCAGAAATCTCTAAAAGCCACTTGGGCAGAGTAAAATATGATGCTCAGCCCAAAATATCATTTAAAGTGCTAAAACAGAGTAAACATGGCTGAGTTATAAAAACAATAGAATATAGCATAACTGAATACAAATATAAAATCAAAAAAGTGAGGAAATAGCAGTAGAAATCCTCTAAGGGTCCAAAAAAGTTGGCACGAGGCCCAAATATGGCATTCATCCGAAAACCATGATGATAGCAAACATTTTTTGATAAAATACATTGTAAAACAGTCATTCGGAATGGACAAAATCACAATCCCCAACTGTGCACGACCATATACTCGTCATCTAGCGTGTGCATCACCTCAACATAGCACAACGATGTGTAATCTGGGGTTTCATACCCTCAAGAAAAGATTTACAATCATTACTCACCTCTATACAGTCCAAACTTTAGCTCGCGATGCCTTTGCCTCTCGAATCTGCCTCCGAATGCTCCAAATCTACCCAAAATCAGTATATAACCATCAAAATGTGCTAAGGGAACAAAGCCCAATCGAAAGTAATCAAAATACAACGAAACTCCTGAAATTAACTAAACCCGACCCCCGGGCCCACGTCTTGGAATTTGATAAAATTTACATCAATAGACTCCTTATCTTCCCACGAGTTCATACATATCAAAAGTACTAGACCACAAATGACCCCTCAAACCCTTGCTCAAAGATCTCCAATCTCAAGCCCTAGATTTCCCAATTTTTAACCCTTAATTTCAATTAATTTTCAAGTCAAATCAGTAAAATAACACCATTGAAACGTGTTTAGGGTCAAAAATCCTAACCTCAATGAAATCCCTCTTCAAATAGCTCCCTCAAGCTCAAACCCATATGAAAATGAAGAAGAAATGACTCAAAATCACAAAGGAAATCTTTTATACCTTCTGGCCCAGGCTTTTCGCACCTACGTTCCATTTCTCGCTCCTCCGCCACCGCTTCTACGGTCCCAAGCACCGCTTATGCGGTCACCACTTAAGTCACCTTCCGTATCTGTGACCCTACCTCCGCATCTGGGGGCCCGCATTGCAGTTCACCTCTCCTATCTGCGGTTTTACTCAGCTATGCCTTTGGCTTCATCTGTGGCTCCAAACATGCTTTTGCGAGACCACACCTGCGGTCCCCTAGCCGCAGGTGCGGTTATGATAGCAATGGGAAAACTTGAGCTGCCAAAACCTAACTCAAATCTTCCGCCAACCATCAAAAATAACCCCGAGGCCCCTGGGACCTCAACTAAAAGCACCAACAAGTCCTATACCACTATCCAAACTTATACCAATCTTCAAAACATCTCAAACAACATCGAATTAGCAAAAAACAGATTGGATTCAAGCCTAAGGTTTCAAAAAATCTTTCGAATTACGCTTTTGATCAAAAAACATATTAAACCATGCCCGAATAACCTAAAAGTTTTCACACACATCCCAAATGACACAACGGACCTATTGCAACTCCCGGAATTCTATTCCAACCCTTATATCAAAATCTCACCTATCAACCGAAAAATGCCAAAATTCCATTTTCACCAATTCAAGCCTAAATCTACTCCGTACCTCCAAAACACATTCTGATCATGCTCCTATGTCCCAAATAATCTCCCGAAGCTATCCGAACCAACAGAACTTACACCTGGGCCCTTTTTCGCACAAGTCAACATCCAGTTGACATTTCTAACTTAAGCTTACTCAAACGAGACTAAGTGTCTCAATCCTTACCAAAACCTCTCCGAACCCGAGCCAACCAACTCAATAACACATAATACCACTTAATAAGACAATAAGAAGAAGAAATGGGGGAAACAGAGCGGTAACTCATAAAACGACCGATGGGGTCGTTACATCCTCCCCCTTTTAAATAAATGTTTGTCCTCGAACGGGTCAAGAAACATACCTGAAGCCTCAAATAGGTGAGGATATCTACTCCGCATCTCCCGCTCGGTCTCCTATGTAGCCTCATGTTATAAAAGAAGAATCTATGTTAAATTTCATTAAATTTGGCCAAGATCATGTTTTAGAGCTCAAGTCCAAATAGATTGACTTAATTTCAAGAAGCGCAAGAAGTCCATGAAGCTCAAGATTGATTTCAAGAAGCTAATATTCTTTCCTTCTTAAAATAGGAATTAGTTTATTCCTTTTAGAATAAGAATTTTGCTTTAGTAGGATTCTAGTTTCTTTTCCTTATAGAATAGAGATTTTACGTTCCTTGTCTAGTTATTTTATTTCCTTATTAGAATAGGAATTGCAGTCATCAAAGAAGAGACTCTAGGCCTATATAAGGCGTTCTCTTGCCTTGTAGAAGGCAATTCACGTTTTTTAGGATTGCTTAGCTTTACAATAGAGTATTTTTCTCTATTTTGTCTTATTTATCCTTGTTTTTTGTTCCAAGCAAGGTGGTGATAGTGTTTATCTTGTTTTCATTTGCATGTGGTGTTTCCTTATCACATTAATTGATTCCAAGTGGTGACTTTAGGAACTTGATTAGTTCTTGATCTTTCAAGAACACGTTTCTTGACCTAAATTTGTTCTTTTGATATCATAGAATCCTATCTATCATTTAATTGGTGTTGTATCATTATTTACTTCTTTTGAATGAGTAAATAGTCTTTCTTATAGATCAGATCGTCATCTTTTACCTCGTTTTTGAATCATTAGATTTCGAGTCCTAAAACTTGAGACACGATGTTACTTGAAACCAGCCCACAAACCACATTTTCGATTCAAGATCTTGATCCTGCCCGGTTGGATCTTTGTTAACTCGACAAATCACATCAATTTGGTATCAAATCTATAACCTACATTTCCAAAGGTTGGGAAATAATCATGTCGAAGATTCAACCAAGAGGAAGATTCTTGATTCATGAAGATGAAGAAACAAGACAACATGAATCTCTTTTCCATACTAGATGTACCTCCCATGAAAAAGTTTGTTCGTTGATCATTGATCATAGGTCTCACATAAATATTGTTTTTGAAGAGATAGTTTCTAAACTCGGGCTGTCAACCAAACTTCATCCATATCTTTACAACTTTGAAGTTGAAGATGATGATGGTTTAGAGGTAACTTGTCAATGCCTAGTTTCTTTTTCTATTGGTAAGATCTATAAAGACAAGATTTGGTGTGACGTAGTGAATATGGATGCTTGCTGTCACGACCCAAACTGGAGGGCCATGACTAGCACCCGACCATACTTGCTGAACACCAACGTACATTTTATCTAACCTTCTTTATTATCTTTTAGGGCCGACGAGATCAATATAATTGGTAGGCATGGATCATGGACAACTAACAATAAAAGATGATGACATGAACATACATAACATATGATGACCAGACAATCAAGAAACTATATATAAGGTACGAGCTACCACGCTACCATGAAAGACTATACAACAAAAATCAACCGACAAAGCATACCAAACTATACATGAGTCGACACCTGTCTATAATCCTCTAAAGGAACATAAGTTCTACAACATTGTCGGAATAGGGCCCCGACATACCCATAATATCTATAACAAAAATGCATACCAAGACCACGACAAGTCCGAAGAAGGGATCTCGCCAATCATCACTGTACTAGACAACCTACTATGGTAGGGGAGTTGCACCTTCCTGTCTATCAGGACCTGCAACATGACATGCAGCGTCCGCAAATAAAAGGACATCAGTACGAATAAAGTACTGAGTATGTAAGGCAGGGAACCATAAGTACGAACAGTAATGTAAGCAGGGATAGAGAATATACAACCTATAACATCTGGGTACCTCTAAGGGCTACTGACATGCAATGCATGATACACATGTATATATGCATAAACTTTTAAAACATATGCCTCTATGGACATCATCATCATCATATCATACCCAGCCGTAATAGGCTCGGTAAAAACGTACCCGGCCATCATAAGGCTTGGTAGAATCGTACCCGACCACGTGGAGCTCGGTAAAACCCAATGGATCAGTGGTTGCACAATAAGTGTCATACCCGACCGACTATAGCGCAGCTCGATATAGTAAAATAGATACATATATATGATGCATGGTCAACTCATGGAATCATGTTTTAAACTTTTCGAAGTGACTTAAGGTCGGTATCCTCTGTACACATTATTAAGCTAACTCTTCACTATGAACCTTATAAGAATCAGAAAGTACCAACAACATTGATAACATAAGAATAACATAAGCAACATCAACATTAATCGTTCCATTAGAGGGGAAACAATGTAAGTACTACTAGCTTCTAAGAGTAGAGTATCTTTGGAAGCTCGTTCATTACATTATGTACAATCGGAGTCGTGCAAAAGAAGGAAAGGGATAGCCTTACATACCTTGTATATACTGCCCAACCTCAAGCTATGCAAATGTCATGACTCCGTAGTCTACAATAGGAGAAATGACACTATCGTTAACGTTTAAGCATCGTAACTATTATGCACCGACCAAAACCTATTTTATGATGAATAGGACAGCACCTCCCCTATCTATATGACTTCCACAAGTGAAAACAATCACCAAACAGCCCAAACAACATCAATGTTACATATTGAAACTCCCAAGATAGTCCACCAACCGATAACATTACTACCAAGCCTTTCGATATACATTCCACAAGTTCTAGCTTCAATGACTTAGCCGCAACTTGGATAATTTTAAATACATATAGAGTAAGAGGTTACTTACCTTTATAAAGAAAGAACAACTCAAATTTGATCTTAATTTTCCATGAAATATCCCTCCAATGCTGCCACAACAGCAAGAAAGCAAAACTAGCAATCAATTACTGTTTTCGGCACTAGAATCACTTTAGAAGGTTTGAAATCTCCTAGGGTTGATATTAAGAACTTTAGGGAGTATTTACAGAACATAAGCCCCTTAAATAACCTCACACATGAGCTGGAACAACACAAAAATGAGCAACAACAAGAAGAAAAAGAAACTTACTAGCGTCACGGGATTCCCGATACTTGATTTGTATTGTTTGCCCTTTGTTTGGGTCTTGAATCTTGAGAGAACCTTGAGATGGTGTTCGTAGGGTTCTAAGGTCTGAATATCGTGAAAAAAATGAAATGGGTTGGAGGCATAATATATATACCCAAATGTCTTAAACCGCCTAAGTGGGCCCCATAGAGAGGTGTTTGGCGCGGTCTCACGAAAATGCAAATATCTCTCTACTCCGAGATGTATCGAGGAATGGTTTAGTGCGTTGGAAATTAGACTCATAGATATTCAATTTTGTTGGTATATCACCCCATAAATCTAAGTAAATTGGGAGAAAAGCTTAGTAACATTGGACCTAATGTTTAAGTAAAATTATGAACCTAAGTTGTGACAAATTTTGTCGACTTTTGTCTCATAACTCGTTTGAATTCAACACTTATAGTACATATATTATATGATTCAAATACCTTAAATCACTACCTCTTGAGAGTATTAAGCACCTCTAGTTTTATCCGAAAATACGACTGACAACATCCTTGATTCGTTTACCTTCTAATACTTGTTAATCACCCTTATACACCTTTGTATCATTAAAGACCAATAAGATTAACTTCTTATCAGCTTAAAGATATTCTCTTCATGGATTTACATTTACTTCCTTATGGAATGAGCTAACATACGTGAATATGGGTTGTAACACCCTCCCCCGCCCCCTCAGGAACATTCGTCCTCGAATGTAAGGGTATATGGGGAGTCCAAATCATAAGGATTCCATTTGAAATTTCCGATCAATTTTCCCCTATGAAATGTTCACTAGAAACACTTGCAAGCAGTTAAGCCCAACATATGGACTCACAAGGCTACACAAAGCATTATAGATATTTACATTATTTGCATATCACCATTTTGTATTAAGGAAGAGTATTCTCAAGTTATTGCTTACCTCATAGAGTCATTTTACCTTCCAATGTATCATGTGTTCCACCAGCATCCTTGCTATCTTCATTCTAGAATAGGTACAAGTATTTAGACTTCACCTCCTCTTCTGCTTCCCATGTCATTTCTTCCATATTCTTGTTCCTCCACAATACTTTGACGGAAGCTACATCTTTTGTTCTCAGCTTGCGGATTTGTCGATCTAATATAGACACTGGAACTTCTTCATATGATAGGTCCTCTGTAACTTGTACATATTTATTAGGGACGACTCGAGAAAGGTCCCCAATACATTTCCTCAACATGGATACATGGAATACCGGGTAGACAAATTCCTATTCGGATGGCAATTCTAACTCATAAGCAATATGTCCAATTCGTCGAAGAATTTTATACGGCCCGATATACCTTGGACTCAGCTTATCTTTCTTCCCAAAATGCATAACACCCTTCATTGGTGAGATCCTGAGGAAAACCCAATCGCCAACCTCAAACTCCAGATCATGACGTCGGACATCTGAATAAGATTTTTGCCTGTTTTGTGTCGTCCTCAATCGCTCATGTATCACTTTCACCTTCTCAATAGCTTGGTGAATCAAATCTGGCCCATATAATTCTGTTTCACCAACTTTGAACCATCAAACTGGTGATCTACATCTTCTCCCATATAGTGCCTCGTATGGGGCCATTTTAAAACTGGAATGGTAGCTATTATTGTAGGCGAATTCTATGTGTGGAAGATGATCATCCCAATTCCCTTTAAAATCTAGAACACATGCTCGTAGCATATCTTCCAGTATCTGAATGGTATGTTCAGCCCGTCTGTCAGTCTGCGGATGAAATGCAGTGCTGGAATTCACTTGTGTGCCTAAACCCTTTTAAAAAGACCTCCAAAAGTTAGCCGTAAATTGAGTTCCTTGGTCTGATATAATAGATATCGGCACACCATAAAGCCTAACAATGTCTTTGATATACAACTTTGCATAATCTTCAGCCGTGTAAGTTGTCTTAACTGGCAGAAAATGGGCACATTTTGTAAGTCGATCAATTATCACCTAGATGGAGTCAAACTTATGATAAGAGCGAGGTAATCCAATAATGAAGTCTATATTAATCACCTCCCACTTCCAGGTCGGAATCTCTATATTCTGAAGCAATCCATCGGGTTTCTGATGTTCTATCTTTACTTGTTGACAATTGAGACACTGGGTTACAAATTCTGCAATAGACTTCTTCATGTTATCCCACCAATACCGCTCCTTGACATCATGATACATCTTTGTCGAGTCGGGATGGATGGAATATCGGGATTGATGAATCTCATTCATAATCTTCTCTCGCAACCCTGCCACATTAGGCACACATAATCGGCCCTGGTATCTCAGTGCCCCATCTATTCCGATCTCAAAAGTCGTACTCTTACTATGTTGAATGCTCTCTTTTAATCTTATTAAGATAGGATCTTCATATTGCCGTGCTTTTACCTCAGCTACCAAAGATGATTCTGATGTATTATGTACAGTAGCACCTCCGTCATTATAGTGTAACAATCTGATTCTCATATTGGCTAGTTTATGAAGCTCTTTAGTCAAACCCCATCTACCTGCCTCAATATGTACTAAGCTTCCCATTGACTTATGGCTGAAAGCGTCTGCCACAACATTGGCTTTACCGGGATGATACAATATCTCGACATCGTAGTCTTTCAGTAATTCAAGCCACCTACGCTGCCTCACATTCAACTTTTTCTGCTTGAAGAAGTATTGTAAACTCTTGTGATTTGTGCAAATGTGAATATGGATGTCGTATAAGTAGTGCCGCAATATCTTCAAAGCATATATTACTGCAGCCAATTCCAAATCATGGGTTGGATAATTCTTTTCATGCTTCTTCAATTGTCTTGATGCATAAGCAATCACCTTCCCACGTTGCATCAATATGCACCCCAAACCTATACTTGAGGCATCACAATCTTCAAAGCATATATTACTGCAGCCAATTCCAAATCATGGGTTGGATAATTCTTTTCATGCTTCTTCAGTTGTCTTGATGCATAAGCAATCACCTTCCCACGCTGCATCAATACGCACCCCAAACCTATACCTGAGGCATCACAATATACCATATAACATTCTTTTCCTTCAGGGAGAGTGAGCACTTGTGCGGATGTCAATCGATTCTTCAGCTCCTGAAAACTACGTTCACAAGTGTCAGACCACTGGAACTTGGTAGCTTTCTGTGTTAACTTAGTCAATGGTGCTGATATAGAGGAAAACCCTTCTACAAACCACCTATAATATCCTGTTATCCCTAAAAAGCTGCGGACTTCTGATGGTATTATAGGTCTCGGCCAATTCTTTACTGCATCGATCTTCTGAGTGTCGACACTAATGCCCTCGTCAGATATCACATGGCCAAGGAACGCTACTGAGTTCAGCCAAAATTCACATTTGGAGAGCTTAGCATATACCTTACGATCCTGAAGCATCTATAATACTATCCGCAAGTGGCCCGCATGTTCCGCCTCCGAACGAGAATACACTAGAATGTCATCAATGAATACAATCACGAATACATCAAGATTGGGCCTAAATATAGTATTCATGAGATCCATAAAAGCTCTGGAGAATTTGTTAGCCCGAACGACATCACCAAGAACTCAAAGTACCTATATCTTGCCCGGAAGGCCATCTTTGGAATATCCTTCTCCTTAACCCTCACCCGATGATACCTTGAACGTAAGTCAATCTTAGAGAAATACTTGGCACCCTGGAGTTTGTCAAACATGCCGTCAATTCTTGGAAGTGGATACTTGTTCTTTATAGCAAACTTATTCAACTGTCGATAGTCGATACACATCCGTAACGACCCATCTTTCTTCCGCACGAATAGGACTGGTGCACTCCAAGGTGAAGTGCTAGGCCTAATGAAGCCCTTATCTAGCAAGTCCTTCAACTGCACCTTCAACTCTCGCAACTCTACTGGGGCCATTCTATATAGAGGGATAGAGATCGGTTGAGTGTCAGGCAACACATCAATGCTAAACTCAATCTCCCTTTCAGGAGGAAGGCCTGGGAGTTCAACTGGGAACACATCTGGAAATTCATTGACCACGAGGATTGATTGTAGAGTAGGCGGCTTCGCCTGCGCATCCCTAATGCGAACGAGATGATAAATGTAACCTTTTGAGATCATTTTCCTTGCCTTAAGATAGGAAATAAACCTATCTTTCGGTGTAGCAATGTTCCCTTTCCATTCAATGACGGGTTCACCCGGAAATTGGAACCTAACCATCTTCGTACGACAGTCAACATTTACATAGCATGAGGCCAACCAGTCCATTCCCATTATCACATCAAAATCAACCATTTCTAACTCAAATAAATTTGCCGAGGTTTGACGACTACAAATCATCACAGTGCAACCTCTATATACCCTTCTATCAATCACAGAATCTCCTATCGGAGTAGATACCGCAAGGGGTTTACTTAACAATTCAGGTTCAATGCCAAACTTATTAGCCACAAAGGGTGTAACATATGATAATGTAGATCCCGGATCAATCAGCGCGTATACATCATAAGAAAACACAGACAATATACCTATAACAATATCTGGAGATTACTCGAGATCATGTCAACCTACTAGAGCATAGGTTCGATTTTGATCACCACTCGAACTCGGCACTGCACCTCTACCTCTACCACGACCTGTCGACTGTTGAAAACCCTGTGCTGGAGGTCGAACTGATGAGGAAGAACCAGACATAGATCCAGTTGGCTGAGCCATACCATCACCTCCTTTATTAGGACAATCCCGCATCATATGGCCAGGCTGTCCGCAAAAATAACACGCATCAGAACCTCGACGGCACAGTCCAAAATGGGCCTTGCCGCACTGATCACAACGTGGTGTTGGGGGTCTCGTCTGACTAGTATCCCTGTGATGTTGCGAGCCTGATGCCCGCGAACTCTGACCTGGATCAGAATAGGTAAATCGATCATATCGAGGCCTCTGAAACTATAGAGGAGCACTAGCTACAGATGGCGCCGAACTCCTCGAAGACTGGGGCCTAATACTGCCTCTGAAGTCATCAGAATACCCTGCAATTTTCGCCCTCTTATGCTGGCCCCTATCCTGCTCCCTATCTGCACTCTACTGGCGCTTACGATCCTCTAGGGTCTGGGCATAAACCTGAATACGAGAAATATCCATGCCCTCCACCAAGGAGGCTGGCATACACTCATTTATCAAATGTGGTCCCAACCTGTTCACGAACAGATGCACCCTATCACTCATCTCGGCCACCATATGGGGAGCATACCTTTCCAAGGAATCAAACTGCATACTATACTCTCGCACACTCATATTACCTTGTCGAAGGTTCAAGAACTTATCAGCTCTAGCTCGTCGTATATCAACAAGAAAGTAGTGACGAAGAAAGGCATCAGAAAATTCCTTCCACACAGTTGGAGGAGCGTTCGGACCCCTGGATCTCTCATAACTATCATACCAGAAAACCGCTAAATCCCATAACCGATAAGAAGCCAACTCTAGTGCCTCCGTATCACTAGCATGCATAACCCGCAGTGTATGATGAACCTGGTCAATGAAAGTCTGCGGGTCCTCCTTGGGGTCTAATCCAGTAAACATTGAAGGGTCTAAATTAATAAAATCACGAACTCTCGCACTAACTAGTTTATCAGCAGCAGCTGTATTCTGCCTCTAAGCCTAAGCAGCTACCAACCTAGTCAACAACAGCAACGCACTCTGCATAACCTGGTATGTAGTGCCAGACGGAAGAACTGGAGGTGCTGGGTGCCTCTTAATATCCTCTAGAGGAGACAGAGTAGATGAGGTATGAGAGGGCATCTCACTCTGAGCCTCACTTTGTCCTGCTCTGGCTTGGGGCACCTGACTGGTACCTGTGAACACCTAATTTTTGTACTATTTAACACCTCCTAAAGTTATTAGTGTTTTGTTATTTTAATTATTTTTCTCAATTTTTGTGATTTTAATTGCATATTTCCTATCATAAAATACTAAAAAATAGTTCTTTCTTCATTTGTGCATTTTAAGAATTAACTAGTTGTTTAGTTGGTGAATTAATCTAGTTAATTGATCATTAGAATAAGTTATTTAATTAATTTATTTGTGTTAAATTAGTTTAATAAGTAGGATTAAGAAAGAAATTTGGCCAAATTTGAAAGAAAAAGTGTCCAAGAGTGCAAGATAAAGGACTGCCATTGAAAAGGTCTAAAACTATGTAGTTTTGCCTCAAAACTACGTCGTTTCACTAAATGAAACAAGATCAAATCATACTCATCCATTCCATCTTGATCCAATGGATCTCATTCACTCTTGGCTTAGGTATTTAAAGCCTCAAAAATCTGAAAATTGTCCTCATTTTCACCCATAATTCCTTTCACCTTCTTCTCTCTTCCCTCTCTCTTCACTCTCTCTATGCCGCCCCAGCTCCGCCCACCGTCGCCGACGGACCACCTCCAAACACCTCCAAATTCACACCATGTAATCTCCACAAATTTCTCCTTCCATATCTCCAAAGCAAATCCTTCAAAAATCTCTCAAACTCCTTGAATCTTAGATCTAAGAAAACTTTCCCGTCATTTTTTTGCCCAAATTCTTGAAGCTCCAACCACTACCACCCCACAATACTTACATCAATGGATAGAGCTCTTCAAGACCTAGCTATTGCTGCCAATTTCACCATGAAAATTCGGCGATCAAAATCCGGCCAAATTCTGGCGACCTTCCCGAACACCCTCTTTTGGCATACCACCATTTTTTCGGCAACTTGAATTATAAAATGGTAAAAATCCTATTATTTTTCGTGGCTGATTTTTTATTATATTTTTATTTTTTCAGATCTTATTTTTGTCTATTATTAATTATTTTAGCATTAGTTTTTGAAGTTTAAAATGTCAAATTTTCTGTTTTTGCACTTGTTGAAGTAGTAAAATAGTTTTGTGTTGATAAAAGTGAGGTAGTGAAAAATACTTAAGAGTATATGGTACTTGTTTGATTGCTTATTTACTACTTCAAGACTCTTTGAATACAACACTCAAAAGTCAAATTGTTTGGTAAGAAAATGTAGACTTTTGGACAGTGTTTGAATAAAAGTCTGTCTTTGAATAGTGGAGAGCAGATTTTGTTTGAAATACTTGACAAGATTTGAACCAGATAGTCTGGCATTTTGAATATAAGAGCAGATTTTGTAGAATAATCTGTCAAAAAGATTGATTTTTAATTTTTTTGAAATAGCTTATTGTTTTGATATAAAAGGAGGACACTCCATCTTATGGAGGGAGCTCTAGACACACACAAAAGAGAAAAAAATCAGTAGCTATAATATCCCTTAGCAGCTTTTGTGAGTTGATTCTTAATTTAAAAACTTGTTTATGGAAAATAGAGTAGTCTTGAAAGATTTTTCTGGAGTTACATAATTGTACTGTTTTGCTGGGTATTTCTAGTTTATTTTCTTGGGTTTGAATCTGTCGGTTGTCGCTGTCTTTTGCTGTTGTTGCTGCCCGTTTAATTGTTCTACTGTTGATTTTGGAAAGAGCTGACTCTGCTGTATTTGTTCTTCTTTGTGCTGTTCAGGTAAATTTCGGACCATGTAAACTCATAAAATCGAGTTGGAATGAAAGATAATGATGCTGGGAAATATTAGTAGCTTTATCCTTCTATTGTAATTCAATTTTATATGCTCTTGAATGTTTGATAATGTTATAACAATATGTTAGTTAATTAAATTGTGTTAAGCATATTTAATTATTTTTATTTTTGCAAAGCATTAGATATAATTCCATTGGCATTTGATTGTCTGAAAGGAGCATATATATTAAAATTTGAACCCTTGTAGCCATGTTTGTCCCTTTGTTGTCACCAAGCTAAGTTATTATTATTATTATTATTATTATTATTATTATTATTATTATTATTATTATTATTATTATTATTATTATTATTATATTTTAGAGTCCCAATAATCTTTTTTTTATCTCTTAAAAAATACTTATTTAGTAAGGTAGTTAAGTTGTAGATTAGAAAGACAATCTGTAAACTTATTTTTGTAAATAGTTGGCTACGGATTGCAAATAGCAAGACATGGCCAAATCTATAATATAGCTTTAAAAGGCCATATCTGCAGATTTAAAGTCCAAAAGCATATGGGCTTTTGGATTTTGTCTTGGACATGAGCCCATTTGACTCTATCAACCCAATAGTGGGCTGTCTCATTCAATGTCAAGACAAGCCCACATCTTACTAGTTTTAAGCAATGTCAATTGATAATTTTCTCTCATTACTCTCATCTTTTAAATTAGTACTCATAACAATAGTTTTCTCTCATTAGTTAAGTTGTAGATTATTATTCAAATCTTTTCTTTAATTTTTTTTAAAATAAATAAAAACGGACATAACAAAAGCATAAAAATCAAATAAACCACAGTTTATCCAAGTTTAATTCAAGCCAAATATAGTCAATAAAGCGACCATGCTAGAACCACGGGACCCAGGGAATGCCTTACACCTTCTCCCCGGTCAACAGAATTCTTTACCCGGACTTTGTTTTCGCAGACCAATAATAATAGAGTCAAACCTTCCTTTGAATAGGGATTCGAATAAAAGGTGAATTGGAACACCAGTAAAAATCAATTCCAAGTGGCGACTCTGTAAATAAAATAATGCCTATTCAAATTTTGTCACTTTAATTGGAAAAACGCTTTGGCCCATACACATATTATTATTATTTTGAGGGGTAGAAAAGGGGTGTGACAGCTCTGGCGACTAAAACATTTTACACTTAGCTCTTGGAGGGGTAAAAGGGGTGTGACAGCTCTGGCGACTCTGCTGGGGACAACCAGAATTCGAGCTTGTACATGTTGACTTTTATTTGGCTTTATTAATTTTGTATATACTGTAATTTATTTGGGTATAATGTGCCGTTTGTTTGCTTTTTACCGCTTTGAATTTTTTGAATGGTACATATAAACAGTCTTCTCACGTACCCCCTCCGAGTCTTCTTGAATTAAAATTGGGCATTTTCTTGACATAGCCCGCTTTCTTTGAGATAGCCGAGGTGTTTGTCACCCGATGAAGGATTTTAATCACACCTATTTTAGGCGGGGGCACCACCAGTTAAGCCGGAAAGCAACGCTACCGGTACACTAACCCTCATCGGCTCGAGTTGTCCGCTCGAGTAAGCCAGTCTAGATACCTTTTCCACCAAGACTTAAATCTAGGAGAACAAACCTCATACCGGATTTTCCTAGTAGGTTCGCTCTATGTGCATCACATGCATTTGACTTAGCGAAACTTGGCACAGGGGCCGGGTCCATATAAGACAGGTATCCTATTTGAGACCATCATGTTCACGTATGTGCTACTTGATACATCATTTAGAAGGCTTACTTGCATTGTCGACCGGCTTTAGAAAATTAGTGTAGCAGAATTATTAAAAAAAGGTACCCAGTTTTATCGAACTACGCGGGTCTGATTCTCATAGGATGTGAGATACGTAGGCAAACCTCATCGGTTCCGGCCCCCAATTTTCAAAAAAAAATTCAAATATATTTCACTTTACTTCCTTCTTTAGAAAATAATTTCTTAGAGATCCCAACTTTAAAAAAATCAAAAAAAAAATTCAAAAATATTTTTTTCTTTTTTATTTTATAAGTCTTTCTTCCACAAAAAAAATCAAAATCAGATTTTGTTTTCCTTCAAAAATCACAAAAAATAAATAAATGAAAAAGAAAAAAAATCGAAAATTCCAAAAAAAAAATTGTTGAATTCCAAAATATATTTTTTTCTGCTTCAGAAGTTTTTTTTTCAAAAATTGAAAGAAAAAATAATCGAAATTCAAAAATATTTTATTTCTTCTTTAGAAGTGTTTATTTCAAAAAATTCCACAAAAAAATTCAAAAAAAAAAGAAACTTTAAAAATGGAAAAAAATCTTTTTTTTTAATTCTTTCTTTCAATAATTCCAAAAACAAAATGAAAAAAAAAAATCGAATTTCAAAAAAACAATCGCTCTTCTTTAGAAGTCTCACTTTCAACGATTCAATGATAAAATTGAAAAAAAAAATCTTTCTTCTTTTGAATCCTTTCTTTCTACCAAAAAAAAAAATCCAAAATTATTTTCCTTGTTAGGAGCTTTCGTGGAGTTATTTGTATATGAGTAAAAAACGAGAGTTAGTTTGTGTACTTTATTCCTGATTTTTCTGAACTACGTAATGATCTGTCATGCGGCATCATGATACTTAGGAAATCCCCATCGGATTCGATCATAACCATAGAATTAACTGAGGAAAAAATAAACTAAAAAAAAAAGAAAAAAAAGAGAGAAAAAAAGAGAGTGACAAAAAATAAAAGAGTGACCAAAAAAAAGAAAGGAGAATGCCAAAAAAATAAATAAAAAGCGACAGAGATAGAAATAAAAGAAAAGAGGTACATACTTAAAGGATTAGTTAAGGCCGGGATGAAACATGCAACCGTTCAAACACATGGTAGAAATGTTTAACTATTAGGTGCATTGCATCCCCAACGTGTGATTTCCTATGTGTTAAATGTCTCAAAACTAACGAGGTTGTGGTGTGAGCAAATTAGTCAGGTTCTGTTTAGGTGGTTTGTTTTGTTGGTATGTAGTGATGAACGCTCAACCTTGCACGCGGCCACAACATTATACACAAAATCGAGCTCCACCTCCCAGAAATGCACATCCTTACCCAGCTCCATATAATCCCCAACCAAATGATCTACGATACAATCCTCGCCCAAGAGAGCCTTTCAGAAAGAATTAGTTCACCCCTATTGGTGAATCGTATTCAAGCTTGTTCCAAAAGCTAATCAGGCTAGATCTATTGCAGCCAGTGGCCCCGAAATGGCTGAACCCCGAGTCCCCTCGCACCGAGCTGATGTTAGATGTGAATACCACTCTATAGCAGTGGGACACGGTACAGAGGACTGTTGGACCCTCAAAAGGGTAGTTGAAGATTTGATTGAAATTGAAAGAATCGTTTTTCGGGATGAAGAAGCTTCTGATGTGATGAACAATTTGTTGCATGCCCACAACATTGGGCCAATGGTCAAAATAATTTGTGAAGCTTAGGAATTTGATCCGGCACCGAAGGCCGTTGCAGCCTTTGCCGAGATAGAAGAAAAGCCAAAAATGGTCGCCAAGCATGAAAGTTCCCCATCAAATGGGAGTCTTAGTGGCCAGTCTTGCTATCCTTTCTGCATCCGTATTATCTCAGGGTGTGATCCGAATATTTTACCTTATTGTCTTACATTCTGATGCAAACCCTTCTATCTTCAAAAAATTTTAAAAAAAAAATCAAATAAAAAAAATCAAAAATAAAAAAAATAAAATTAATATTTCATTTTCCAGGAATGTCTCTTTTCTTAATCTTGTCATTTTTCTTTCTTATTCTTTTTTTAGTTCTGTTAAATGCAGATTTCAATAACATGACATGCTTGCGGACTTCATGCCCAGAACCTAAAAGCTGTCAGGCCTCGCAATAATGAATCAAGGATGAGATCGCAATAAAGATAAAGTTTAAGGAAATAAAATAAAGAGTTGGAACAACTGAAGGAAATTGATTCCCGGATTGGAAAGGTCCATACATTGCAACAAGAGTACTACCAAAAGAGTGTGTCGCACTTGGGACACATCGAAGGAAATGTCCCTGAAATAACTGTCAATGCAAATGCAGTCAAAAGGTACTATGTTGGATCCTCCATATAGTGCTAATATTCTCCAATTGGGATGACGAAGGCTTTCATTCTCGCTAACCAAACACTATCAACCCTTTGCAAATCCTTTAAGCCGGCTCCCATTCTTTGAACACCCTCTTTGGAACCTGAAAGTGTTATTGAAAAATGAAATGAAAAAAAAAAGAAGAAAAAGAAAAAGAAAAAGTACAAAAAAAAAGAGGAAGAAAAGACAAAGAAAAAGAAAAATAAAAGAGGGAAAGGAAAGGAAAAAGAAAGAGCAAACAAAACAAAACAGAAAAAACGAAAGAAAAAAAGCGCCCTGAACTACGTTCGACTTGATTCCGAAAGGATACGTAGGCAACCTCTCTCTAGGGTTTAGTCACACCAAAATAAAAATTCAAATTCCCCCAAAAGTGAAACTGGGGCAGATGTTGCAATGGTCCGGCGATGATCCCGCCTGAATGGTTCCAAAGTTGTAATTCGATCTAAATCATTTTTACCCAAATCCTTTCAAGTCCTTCTGATCAATCGGTGAGAATGTTCAAGGATCAGAAAATACGACTACTTGGATCCGATGCAATAAAAATGGGAGAAATAAAATGAGAGAGTCTTATTGGTGAAAATTCACACGGGTACCATGAGGCGATGGTAAGAAGAGAAATGAAAAATAAGAGAGTCTTGTTAGTAAAAACTCGTAAAGAGCACTATAAAGCGAGAAGAAAAATGAGAGAGGTCAGCTCGTGAAAACCCGCAAAGGGCGCCCCTGATCGAAAAGAGGATCCTCACAGCAATCAGCACCGACAGAGTCCTGGCAAGGTTTCTCGATTTTGAGGAAAAAATTGTGATGAATTTCTAAGAGTCGGACGGTTTACACAGATCAGGCATCCAGTCCAAAAGACATGTCATGTTCATTGAAGTTCGCATGTACTACATATAAGTCCTTCTTTCCTTTCCCCGAAAGGGACACTTCTTGTTTTAAACTCATTCTCCATTCCATTGTTTGTTTTCTTTGAATCCCTTTTGGTCTAACACTATTCCAAAACTAAGACAAAGAAAGGATGGCAAGACTGATTTATAGGGTTCTCATTTGGCGCGAGCTAATGTGTAGAAAGGCACCCAGCCTCGTACGGGCATCAAGTCGACCCCGACTAGCCATGGCGGTCGATGCTTCAAAATCAAAACTATTGGAAAGAGAAAATCAAATGGAGTGCCTATAAAGGCAAATGAAGTTGAAAAGGTTGAGTCCCACGTGGCTAACTGTCTCGGCAAAGAGTTGAAAAAAACCAAGGCATCCCAAATGATCTGAATTTGAAGTTGGGATAAAGAAGCCAGAAAAGAAAGGCCAATGAAGGCGAAATAAAATTGGAAAAAGTTAAGTCCCACGCGACTAGCCGTTGCAGCAAAGTTTGAGGAACCGAAAGTTTCCCAATGCTCCGAAGAAAAACAACAACAACAACAACAACAAAACGACCCAGTATAATCCCATAGGTGGGGTCTGGAGAGGGTAATATGTACGCAGACCTTACCCCTACCCCGAAGAAAAAAAAGAAAAAAAATGATGAAAAAAAAGAATATAAAAAAAGAAGAAAAAAAAGAGAAATCAGAAGGAAAAGGCCTATGAAGGCAATATAAAGTCGAAAAGGTTGAGTTCCACCAACCAATCATCATGACAAAGTCTAGATATGCTAGGGTTTCTCTAGAGTCAGAAAGGCAATCGGTATTTAGGAAGCAACTAGTTTCAGTTGAAAGGGCTGAGATCAAGTGATCAGAACAATCAAGGCCACAAAACCAACCACCACTTTGAAAACTCACAAATTATTCTTTGTTTGAAGTAGGAATAAAGCATGCAGAATGGTGATTCTAAAAGAAGGAATGTCACCAAACGTAAGCTCCTTAAAATCTCCATTTTTCTTTTACTTTCGGCATACATCTCTATTGTTCACACCTCCTATTTTTATGTAGCTTAACCCAGGTAGAACCGTTTCGCTTAGGGGGATCCAGCTCTGAGTTTCTGGGTAGAAGTACTCTTAGCTCAGGTTATTTTTACATAGGTTAACCCAGGTAGAACCTTTTTCTCTTAGGGGGATCCAACTCATAGTACCGGGTAGAAGTACTTTTCGCTCAAGTTATTTTTACGTAGCTTAACCCAGGTAGAATCTTTTTCTCCTAGGGGATCCAACTCATATTTTCGGGTAGAAGTACTCTTCACTTAGGTTGTTTTACGTAACTTAACCCAGGTAGAACCGTTTCGCCTAGGGGTATCCAGCTCATAGTTTTCGGGTATAAGTACTCTTCGCTCAGGGTGTTTTATGTAGCTTAACCCAGGTAGAACCGTTTCGCCTAGGGGAATCTAGCTCATATTCCGGATAGAAGTACTCTTCGCTCAGGGTGTTTTACGTAGCTTAACCCAGGTAGAACCATTTCGCCTAGGGGGATCCAACTCATAGTTTCCGGGTAGAAGTACTCTTCGCTCAGGGTGTTTTATGTAGCTTAACCCAGGTAGAACCGTTTCGCCTAGGGGGATCCAACTCATAGTTTCCGGGTAGAAGTACTCTTCGCTCAGGGTGTTTTACGTAGCTTAACCCAGGTAGAACCATTTCCCCTAGGGGGATCCAACTCATAATTTTCGGGTAGAAGTACTCTTTGCTTAGGGTGTTTTACGTAGCTTAACCCAGGTAGAACCGTTTCGCCTAGGGGGATCCAACTTATAGTTTTCGGGTAGAAGTACTCTTCGATCAGGGTGTTTTACGTAGCTTAACTCAGGTAGAACCGTTTCTCCTAGGGCGATCCAGCTCCTAGTTTCCGGGTAAAAGTACTCTTCGCTCTGGGTGTTTTACGTAGCTTAACCCAGGTAGAACCATTTCGCCTGGGGGGATCCAGTTCGTAGTTCCGGGTAGAAGTAATCTTCGCTCAGGGTGTTTTACATATCTTAACCCAGGTAGAACCATTTCGCCTAGGGGGATCCAGCTCATAGTTCCTGGGTAGAATAATCTTCGCTCAGGTTGTTTAATACAGTTTAACTCAGATCGAACCTTTTTTCACCTAGAAGGATTCAACACTTTATCAATAATACATGGTGCTAACACATGATTCTATTTCCCTCTAGTAAGATAGGGTACCGACCCCTGGTTACATTTCCTTTCAGTAGTACGGGATACCGATCCCTGGTTACACAATCATTCATTACCAAATTTTATCTCTTTTAGCTAGTTTATATTACTATTTCTATCTACCTTTTCAATAAATTAGACAATTTACAGATTTCTCTAATAACTCACAATTTTTTTCTAGTGCCAGACTGGGGCAGAAAATTTTTTTTTGTTCGTTTTTGATGGTTTTGCAGGCTCGGCCGTATAGCACAAGTGAAGATTAAAGCTTGAAGTTTCAGTTTCTCATCAGAAGGAAGAAGTTTTTCGATCACAGGATAGTTGGAGTTAACTTTGACAATGTGTCAGTAACCCAGCTTCTCAAGATTCATCTTCTCAATTTCAGATCAGGAAAGCAAGCAACTGAAATTGAGTCATAATCGTTTCTTCAAAGAGTATCAAAATCCAATCTAAGGTCAACGCAAGTGAGCAAGTCAAGAATCAAGATTTGACTCCAGAAGACGCATAGATAGGAATTTTGTACTCTTAGTTTGCAGACATATATAGTACTCTTCTCTTTTTCTTTTTTGATGTAAGAAGCGAGTAACAACAATAGCAACAGCGACAACAACAACATCAACAGTCTTAACTCTAGTGTCCGGTAGTCGCAACTACCAAATGTTTCAGAACTATACTGACATGATTCCTTTATAGCGAAGGATATGTAGGCAGCCTCGGAAGCAAGGTTCGGTCACTTTTTTTTTTCAAAAAAAAAATTGCTTCCATTGGAGTGACATGTGAGCAAAAATTAGCTATGACATTCACTTTTCTTTGCACAAAAACTCTTCATGTTCTCGAGCAAAGAGGGGCAGCTGTGAACAACTAATTTTTGCACTATTTAACACCTCCTAAAGTTATTAGTGTTTTGTTATTTTAATTATTTTTCTCAATTTTTGTGATTTTAATTGCATATTTCCTATCATAAAATACTAAAAAAATAGTTCTTTCTTCATTTGTGCATTTTAAGAATTAACTAGCTGTTGAGTTGGTGAATTAATCTAGTTAATTGATCATTAGAATAAGTTATTTATTAATTTAGTTGTGTAAAATTAGTTTAATAAGTAGGATTAAGGAAGAAATTTGGCCAAATTTGAAAGAAAAAGTATCCAAGAGTGCAAGATAAAGGGCTGCAAATTGTCCTTTATCCAATGGATCCAATCACTCATTCACTCTTGGCTTAGGTATTTAAAGCCTCAAAAATCTGAAAATTGTCCTTATTTTCACCCATAATTCGTTTCTCCTTCTTCTCTCTTCTCTCTCTCTTCACTTTCTCTACGCCGCCCCAGCTCCGCCCGCCGCCGCCGGCGGACCACCTCCAAACACCTCCAAATTCACACCATGTAATCTCCACAACTTCCTCTTTCCATATTTCCAAACCAAATCCTTCAAAAATCCCTCAAACTTCTTGAATCTTAAATCTAGGAAAACTTTCCCGTCCCTTTTTTTCCCAAATTCTTGAAGCTCTAATCACTACCACCCCACAATACTTACATCAATGGATAGAGCTCCTCAAGACCTAGCTATTGATGCCAATTTCGCCATAAAAATCCGGCGATCAAAATCCGGCCAAATTCCGGCGACCTCCCCGAACACCCTCTTTTGGCATACCACCATTTTTTCGGCCACTTGAATTATAAAATGGTAAAAATCCTATTATTTTTCGTGGCTGATTTTTTATTTTATTTTTATTTTTTCAGATCTTATTTTTGTCTATTATTAATTATTTTAGCATTAGTTTTTGAAGTTTAAAATGTCAAATTTTCTGTTTTTGCACTTGTTGAAGTAGTAAAATAGTTTTGTGTTGATAAAAGTGAGGTAGTGAAAAATACTTAAGAATATATGGTACTTGTTTGATTGCTTATTTACTACTTCAAGACTCTTTGAATACAACACTCAAAAGTCAAATTGTTTGGTAAGAAAATGTAGACTTTTGGACAGTGTTTGAATAAAAGTCTGTCTTTGAATAGTGGAGAGCAGATTTTGTTTGAAATACTTGACAAGATTTGAACCAGAAAGTCTGGCATTTTGAATATAAGAGCAGATTTGGTAGAATAATCTGTCAAAAAGATTGATTTTTAATTTTTTTGAAATAGCTTATTGTTTTGATATAAAAGGAGGACACTCCATCTTACGGAGGGAGCTCTAAACACACACAAAAGAGAAAAAAATCAGTAGCTATAATATCCCTTAGCAGCTTTTGTGAGTTGATTCTTAATTGAAAAACTTGTTTATGGAAAATAGAGTAGTCTTGAAAGATTTTTCTGGAGTTACATAATTGTACTGTTTTGCTGGGTATTTCTAGTTTATTTTCTTGGGTTTGAATCTGCCGGTTGTCGCTGTCTTTTGCTGTTGTTGCTGCCCGTTTAATTGTTCTACTATTTATTTTGGAAAGAGCTGACTCTACTGTATTAGTTCTTCTTTCTGTTGTCCAGGTAATTTTCGGACCATGTAAATTCATAAAATCCAGTTGGAATGAAAGATAATGGCGCTGAGAAATATTAGTAGCTTTATCCTTCTATTGTAATTCATTTTTATATGCTCTTGAATGTTTGATAATGTTATAACGATATGTTAGTTAATTAAATTATGTTAAGCATCTTTAATTATTTTTATTTTTGCAAAGCATTAGATATAATTCTATTGGCATTTGATTGTCTGAAAGGAGCATATATATTAAAATTTGAACCCTTGTAGCCATGTTTGTCCCTTTGTTGTCACCAAGCTAAGTTATTATTATTATTATTATTATTATTATTATTATTATTATTATTATTATTATTATTATTATTATTATTATTATTATTATTATTATTATTATTATTATTATTATTATTATTATTATTATTATATTTTAGAGTCCCAATAATCTTTTTTTTTATCTCTTAAAAAATACTTATTTAGTAATGTAGTTATGTTGTAGATTAGAAAGACAATCTGTAAACTTATTTTTGTAAATAGTTGGCTACGGATTGCAAATAGCAAGACATGGCCAAATCTGTAACATAGCTTTAAAAGGCCATATCTGCAGATTTAAAGTCCAAAAGCATATGGGCTTTTGGATTTTTTTCTTGGACATGAGCCCATTTGACTCCATCAACCCAATAGTGGGCTGTCTCATTCAATGTCAAGACAAGCCTACATCATACTAGTTTTAAGCAATGTCAATTGATAATTTTCTCTCATTACTCTCTTCTTTTAAATTAGTACTCATAACAATAATTTTCTCTCATTAGTTAAGTTGTAGATTATTATTCAAATCTTTTCTTTATTTTTTTTAAAAAAAACGGACATAAAAAAAGCATAAAAATCAAATAAACCACAGTTTATCCAAGTTTAATTCAAGTCAAATGTAGTCAATAAAGCGACCGTGCTAGAACCACCGGACTCAGGGAATGCCTTACACCTTCTCCCCGGTCAACAAAATTCCTTACCCGAACTTTGTTTTCGCAGACCAATAATAATAGAGTCAAACCTTTCTTTGAATAGGGATTCGAATAAAAGGTGACTTGGAACACCAGTAAAAATCAATTCCATGTGGCGACTCTATAAATAAAATAATCCATATTCAATTTTTGTCACTTTAATTGAAAAAACTCTTTGGCCCATACACATATTATTATTATTTTGAGGGGTAGAAAAGGGGTGTGACAGCTCTGGCGACTAAAACATTTTACATTTATCTCTTGGAAGGGTAAAAAGGGGTGTGACAGTACCCTGTCCTGCTACTTTATCAAGTCGTCTACTAATCGTTTGCTTCCTAGTCAAAGGCATCACTGGAAGAAAACAAGGTGAATATTAGAGACGAACACTTACGACTCAACTCTACGCACGATCTAGAATCAGGAAGAAGGTAACAACCCTAGATGTCATGTAACCTCCTGATTATAAATGTGGCGTGCTACACATCCAGAATCAAGACTCTACTAGACACGGCTCATAGACAACCCCTAGGACACACTTACTCTGATACCAAGTTTGTCATGACCCAAATTGGAGGTCCATGACTAGCACCCGGCCATACTTGCCGAGCACCAACGTACATTTTATCTAACCTTCTTAATTATCTTTTATAGCCAACGAGATCAATATAATTGGTAGACATGGATCATGGACAACTAACAATAAAAGATGATGACATGAACATACATAACATAGGATGATCAGACAATCAAGAAACTATATATAAGGTATGAGCTACCACACTACCATGAAAGACTATACAACAAAAATCAACTGACAAAGAATACCAAACTATACACGAGTCGACACTTGTCTATGAGCCTCTAAAGGAACATAAGTTCTCCAACATTACCGGAATAGGGCCACGACATACCCATAATATCTATAACAAAAATGCATACCAAGACCATGACAAGTTCGAAGAAGGGATCTCGCCAATCACCGTTGAACTTGACAGCCAACTGAGGTGGAGGAGCTGTGTATGCCTGTCTATCAGGACCTGCAGCATGACATGCAGCGTTCACAAATAAAAGGACGTCAGTACAAATAAAGTACTGAGTATGTAAGGCAGGGAACCATAAGTACGAACAATAATGTAAGTAGGGATAGAGAATATACAACCGGTAACATCTGGGTACCTCTGAGGGCTACTGACATGCAATGCATAATAGACATGTATATATGCATAAACTTTTAAAACATATGCCTTTGTGGGCATTATCATCATCATATCATACCTGGCCATAATAGGCTCGGTAAAAATATATCCGGCCATCACAAGGCTCGGTAGAATCGTACCCGGCCACGTGGAGCTCGATAACACCCAACTGATCAGTTGTTGCACAATAGGTGTCGTACCCGGCCGACTATAGCGTGGCTCGATAGAGTAAAATAGATACATGTATATATAATGCATGGTCGACTCATGGAATCACGTTCTAAACCTTTCGAGTGACGTAAAGTTGGGATCCTCTATACACGTTATTAAGACTAACTCTTCACTATAAACCTTATAAGAATTAGGAGTACCAACAACATTGATAAAATAAGAATAAGATAAGCAACATCAACATTAATCGTTTCATAAGAGGGGAAACAATGTAAGTACTGCTAGCTTCTAAGAGTAGAGTATCTTTGGAAGCTCGTTCATTACATTATGTATAATCGGGGTCATGTAAAAGAAGGAAAGGGATAGCCTTACATACCTTGTATATACTGACCAACCTCAAGCTATGCAAATATCACGACTCCTTAGTCTACAATAGGAGAAATGACACTATCGTTAATGTTTAAGCGTCGTAACTATTACGTACCAACCACAACCTATTTTGAAACGGATAGCACCTACCCTATTTATATGACTTCCACAAGTGAAAACAATCACCAAACAGCCCAAAGAACATCAATGTTAATCATATTGAACCTCCCAAGATAGTCCACCAACCGATAACATTACTACAAAGCCTTTCGATATACATTCCACAAGTTCTAGCTTCAATGACTTAGCCGCAACTTGGATAATTTTAAATACATATAGAGTAAGAGTTTCCTTACCTTTAAAATAAAAGAAAAACTCCAATTTGACCTTAATTTTCTATGAAATATCCCTCCAATGCTGCCACAATAACAAGAAAGCAAAACTAGCAATCAATTAGTATTTTCGGCACTAGAATCACTTTAGAAGGATTGAAATCTCCTAGGGTTAATATTAAGAGCTTGAAGGAGTATTTAAAGAAGATAAACCCCTTAAAAAAAACCTCCCACACGAGCTGGAACAACACAAAAATGAGCAACAACAAGAAGAAAAAGAAACTTACTAGCTCCATGGGACTCCCGACACGTGATTTGTGTTGTTTGCCCTTTGTTTGGGTCATGAATCTTGAGAAAACATTGAGAGGGTGTTCATAGGGTTCTAAGGTATAAATATCGTGAAAACAATGACTTATAACGGGTTGGAGGCATCATATATATACCCAAATGTCTTAAACAGCCTCAGTGGGCCCCATAGAGAGGTGCTTGGCGTAGTCTCGCAAAAACATTAATATCTCTCTACTCCGACATCGTATTGAGTAACGGTTTAATGAGTTGGAAACTAGACTCATAGATCTTAAATTTGGTGGGTATATCACCCCATAATTCTAAGTAAATTGGGAGAAAAACTTAGTAACATTTGACAAAATGTTTAAGTAAAATTATGAAACTAAGTTGTGACAACTTTTGTCGACTTTTGTCTCAAAACTCGTTTGACTTCAAGACTTATAATACGGATATTATATGATTCAAATACCTTAAAATACTACCTCTTGAGTGCATTAAGCACCTCTAGGTTTATCCAAAAGTACGGCTGACAACATCCTTGATTCGTTTAACTTCTAATACTTGTTAACCACCCTTATACACCTTTGTATCATTTAAGACCAATAGGAATAACTTCTTATCAGCTTAAAGATAATCTCTTCATGGATTTACATTGACTACCTTATGGCATGAGCAAACATACGTGAATATGGGTTGTAACACTTGTAACTTATTACTTGGAAGACCATGGGTGTATGATAGGTGTGCTAAATATGACGAAGACCTTAATACCTATTCTTTTATAGAGAATGGACGTAAGGTTATTTTAGTACCATTGAATCCTAAAGAAATTTCTAAAAAATCTGAAGTTCAATGATGATTCTTTTCTGACCAAATTACAAATAATTGGTCCAATCAATAGAGAAAAGTCTTTGAACGTCAGTCTAATTAAGGAGGAGGAGCATGAAGTGGATCTACAAGTTGAGGATTTACCTGCAAAGTTTGATGATGATCCGTTGGAGCATCCCATATGTGAGGCTAAATTTTCTACTAATAGAGATGCTCAATATAATATTAATTTGATTTTCTATCCTTCCAAACGCGCCAACATATTGCATTAATCCAGAAGTTCATGAAATTTTGCAAACACAAGAGGAAGGGTTGCTTAAAAAAGAGTCTATAATGGAGGGTTTGAGTTCATATTTTATTCCAGTTTGTTTCTTGCCCCCAAAGAATGAATATATTCAAGAATATGTTAGAGATCTCAACACAAATTCTATCAATGGTTATGATCTAGTTAAATATAAGAGCATTATTGCTGATGAATTCTCAAGAAAATATACTTCGATCTCTAATCTTGATCCAAAGGTACTTGAATTTGATTCTTTTAAAGATTTGTGTGGTACTAAATCGACTTTTTGGGCATATCTCATAAGTACTACATTGACATGGAGATGTTCAAGATTCTTGAAGATCAAAAGAAAATGACTTATGGTTATGAGTTAGTATTTAAAAATCGATTTAAGCGGATTCATTGTGAAAATATTGGTATAATGTTACTATTGAGAAAGTGGTATTTAGTTCAGCCACATGTTAAGCTTTGTTACAACATGATAACGGTTTTGACAAGTTAGAAAAATGCAACCTAGAGCCTGGTAAATATGAGTTCAACCAAAGCATGGAAGTTTCCAAGATTGTGCCATTTGTGGAGCCTTTAGACTCGAGGACGAGTCTTTCTCACCAGGGGAGAATGATGTAAAAGAAGAATCTATGTTAAATTTCATTAAATTTGTCCAAGATCATATTTTACAGCTCAAGTCCAAATAGATTGACTTAATTTCAAGAAGTCCATGAAGCTCAAGATTGATTTCAAGAAGCCAAGATTCTTTCCTTCTTAAAATAGGATTTAGTTTACTCCTTTTAGAATAAGGATTTTCCTTTAGTAGGATTCTAATTTCTTTTCCTTATAGAATAGAGATTTTACTTTCCTTGTCCGGTTATTTTATTTCCTTATTATAATAGGAATTGTAGTCATCAAAGAAGAGACTCTTGACTTATATAAGGGGTTCTCTTGCCTTGTAGAAGACAATTCACGTTTTTATGATTTTCCTAGCTTTACAATAGAGTGTTTTTCTCTATTTTGTCTTCTTTATCCTTGTTTTTGGTTCCAAGCAAGGTGGTGATAGTCTTTATCTTGTTTTCAATTGCGTGTGGTGTTTCTTTATCACATTAATTGATTCCAAGTGATGACTTTAGGAACTTGTTTAGTTCCTGATCTTTTAAGAGCACGTTTCTTGATCTAAATTTGTTCGTTTGATATCATAGACTCCTATCTATCATTAAATAGATGCAACATCGTTATTTACTTGCTTTGAACGAGAAAATAGTCTTTCTTATAGTTCAAATCGTCATCTTTCACCTCGTTTTTGAATCATTAGATTCCGAATCCTAAAACTTGAGATACGTTGTTACTTGAAACCATACCACAAACCACGTTTTCGATTTAAGATCTTGATCCTGGTCAGTTGGTTCTTTGTTAACTCGAAGAATCACATCACCTCCTCCATGGGCCGACCTCTCCACTGCACTTTTACTGAAGCTATATCCTTTGATCTTAATTTTCGAACTTGACGCTCCAAAATACCCACTGGCTCCACATCATAAGTCAAATCACCATCTAACTTAACTGTACTGAAACCTAGAACATGAGACGGATCCCCAATATACTTCTGGAACATAAAAACATAAAATACCGGATGCGCACTTGACAATCTGGGTGGCAAAGTAAGCTCATAAGCCACCTCCCCAATCCTCCGAAGTACCTCAAAAGGCCCAATGAACCAATGACTCAATTTACTTTTCTTCCCAAATCTCATAACATTCTTCATGGGTGAAACCTTCAATAGAACCTTCTCACCAACCATATAGGACACATCCCGAACCTTTCTGTTAGCATAACTCTTTTGTCTCGATTGTGCTGTACGAAGCCTCTCCTGAATCACATTCACCTTGTGTAAAGCATCCTGCACTAAGTATGTACCCAAAAGCCTTGCCTCGCCCAGATCAAACCAACCAACTGGAGATCTATACCGCCTCCCATACAAAGCCTCATTTAGAGCCATCTGAATACTCAACTGATAACTGTTGTTATAAGCAAACTCTGCAAGTGGTAGAAACTGATCTCATGACCCTCCAAAATCAATGACACAAGTGCACAACATGTCCTCCAATATCTGAATAGTGCGCTCGGACTGCCCGTCCGTCTGAGGGTGAAAAGTTGTTCTCAACTCAACCTGAGTACCCAACTCTCACTACACAGACCTCTAAAACTGTGAAGTAAACTGAGTGCCCCTATCTGAAATGATGGAAACTAGGACACCATGCAAACGAACAATCTCCCGGATATAGATCTCTGCTAACCGCTCTGAACAATAAGTAGTATATACCAGAATGAAGTGCACGGACTTGGTTAGCTGATCCACAATCACCCAAATAGCATCGGACTTCTTCAAAGTTCGTGGGAGCCCAACTACAAAGTCCATGGTGATCCGCTCCCACATCCACACTAGAATATCCATCCGCTCAAGCAAGCGGCCTTGTCTTTGTTGCTCATATTTCACCTAATGACAATTGAGACACCGAGCTACAAACCCCACAATGTTCTTCTTGATTCTTCTCAACCAATAATGTTGTCTCAGATCCTGATACATCTTCGCGGCACCTGGACATCCTCCTCCATAATCAACTCCCAAAGACCATCTACATTAAGCATACGTATCTAGACCTGTATCCTCAACACTCCATCATCACTAATGGTCACATCTCTGGCATCATCTTGCCGAAATCTGTTCTTAAGGACAAGCAAATGAGGATCATAATACTGGCGCTCTCTGATGCGATCAAATAAAGAAGACAGAGAAATCACACAAGCCAATACCCAACTAGGCTCCGAAATATCAAACCTCACAACCGATTTGCCAAGCCTGAACATCAACTGCAAGAGGTCTCTCCCCAACTGGAATATATGCCAAACTCCTCATACTCACCGCCTTCTGGCTCAAGGTATCGGCCACCACATTGGCCTTCCCTGGATGGTACAAAATAGTAATATCATAATCATTTAGCAACACTAACCATCTTCGCTGCCTCAAATTGAGATCCTTCTACTTGAACAAATATTGGAGGCTACGATGATCAGTAAACACCTCACATGACACACCATACAAATAATGCCTCCAAATTTTCAATGCGTGAACAATGGAAGCCAACTCCAAATCATGAACAACATAGTTCTTCTCATGAGGCTTCAACTGACGAGAAACATAAGCAATAACTCTACCCTCCTGCATTAATACACACCCAATACCAACTCTTGAAGCATCATAATACACGATATAAGAACCTGAAGCTGATGGAAATACTAACACTAGAGTTGTGGTCAGGGCACTCTTGAGCTTCTGAAAGCTCTCCTCACACTCATCCGACCACATAAATGGAGCACCCTTCTTGGTCAACCTGGTCAAATGAGTTGCAATGAATGAGAAATCCTCCACGAAGCGATGATAATATCCGGCCTCAGTAGCTGAAGACGGTATGGGCCAACTCTAAAGGACAACTCTGAACCGCATCTATCTTCTTCGAATCAACCTGAATACCCTCACTGGACACCACGTGTCCCAAGAAAGCCACTGAACCAAGACAAAAATCACACTTGGAGAACTTTTCATAAAGCTTCTCCTCCCTCAATCTCTGCAACACAACTCTTAAATGCTCCGCATGCTCCTCCTGACTATGCGACTACACCGGAATATCATCAATGAAAACTCTGACAAATGAGTAGAGATACGGTCGGAACATTCTGTTCATCAAATGCATGAACGCTGCTAGGGCATTGGTCAACCCAAAAGATATCACAAGTAACTTATAATGACCATATCTGGTCCCGAAAGCTGTCTTAAGAATATTCGAGTCCATGATCTTCAGCTGGCGATAACCTAAATAGAGATCAATCTTAGAGAACACTCTCTCTCCCTGAAGTTGGTCAAACAAATCATCGATACGGGGCAAAGGATACTTGTTCTTAATTGTTACTTTGTTCAACTACCTGTAATCAATGCACATCCTCATCGTGCCATCCTTCTTCTTCACAAACAGAACCGACGCACCCCAATGTGACACACTAGGCCGAATGAACCCCTTATCAAGGAGTTCCTGAAGTTGCTCTTTTAACTCCTTCAACTCCGCTAGTGCCATACGATACGTTGGAATAGAAATGGGCTGAGTGCCCGGCACTAGGTCAATACCAAAATTAATATCCCTGTCCAGTGGCATGCCCGGCAGGTCTGCAGGAAACACATCAGAAAAATCCCTCACAACTGGAATAGAATCAATATTAGGAGTCTCTACACCGACATCCCTCATAAATTCTAAGTATGAAACACAACACTTCCCAACCATCCGATAGGCCTTCAAGAAAGAAATCATCTTACTAGGAACATAATCGATCGAACCTCGCCACTCAATCCGTGGCACACCTGGCATAGGCAAAGTCACTGTCTTAGCATGACTGTCCAGAATACCACGATATGGAGATAGCCAATCCATGCCCAATATAACATCAAAGTCTACCATACATAATAACAAAAGATCCACTCGGGTCTCCAGACCCCAATAGTCACCACACATGACCGGTGCACATGGTCTACAATAACAGTATCACCCACCAGAGTAGATACACGAATAGATGAAACAAGAGACTCATGGGGCGTATCCAAATAACGAGCAAAGTATGATGACACAAAAGAATAAGTGGAACCAAGATCAAATAACACAGAAGCATCTCTGTGGTAGACTGAGACAATACCTGTAATAACAGTATCTGAAGTAATAGCATTAGATCTAGCTGGAAGTGCATAGAAACGGGCCTGACCGCTACTTGATCGACCTCCCCCTCTAGGGTGACCCCTAGATGACTAACCTCCACCCCTAGCTGGGTGGGCGGGTAGTGGTGAAGTAACTAGCGCTGAAGCCAATGGCTGACTTCTCTGCTGAGATGAACCCCCAAGACGACGAGGACACTGCCTCCATATATGACCCAACTCTCCACACGTATAACAACTCCCTGGTGCTGGAGACGGGGACTGAAGGGGACCCCTAGCACCGAAATGACTAGCAGATGCACTTGGCATAGAAGAGCCCTGAACTGATGGATCGGAGCACGGGACAAACTCTAGGATATAAGGGTACTGAGTGATGACTGGCCCTGATGAGAACTATGAGAACCATGACCCGATGACACCCCGCGATAACTTGGGTGAGCTGGCTGAACATTCCTGAATGGACGGCCTCTGTTGTGCTGAAACTAACCTCTTAAAGAAGCACCACCACAACTACCAGATCGCCGAGGCCTCTTGGCCTCCTTCTCATCTCGCTCCTAGCGACAAACTGACTCAATCTCTCAAGCAATGTCTACAACCTCCTCAAAAATAGCACCAAATACCCTCTCCCTGGTCATGAGAATATGAAGCTGATATGTGAGGCCATCAACAAACCTCTTAATCCTCTCTCTCTCTCTCTCTCTCTCTCTCTCTCTCTCTCTGTAGGAACCAACCAAAAAGTATGATGAGCTAACTTCGAGAACCTCATATCATACTGCATCATAGTCATCTCTTCCTGATGCAACCATTCGAACTATCTACGCAACCCCTCTCTACGAGACTATGGCACATACTTCTCTAAAACGAGAACAGAGAGTTGCTGCCAGGTAATGGGTACTGCACCAATAGGCCTACGCCTCTCATAAGTCTCCCACCAAGTGAAGGCAGCTCCAGAAAACTAAAAAGTAGTAAAAGCAACCCCGCTGGTCTCCAGAATACCTGATGTACGAAGAATCCTCTAACACTTGTCTAAGAAACCCTGGGCATCCTCGCCCTCTACACCACTGAAAGTCGGAGGCTGAAGTCTACCAAACCTCTCCAACTTGCGCTACTTGTCCTCTGGCATGGCAGGAGCTACATAGTCATGAGCAGCTGCAACCGACTGGGCTGGATGTGCCCCGGTGTCTGAAGTCCCTGCACGACCTGCTCAGGTGTGCGAGCGGTGGGAGTCTGAGTGCGTCCTCTGGTCTGAGAAGTAAGCTTGACTATAGTAACTAAGACCGCCTGAGCTAGGCCAATGCCTACTGATAGAATCTGAGCCAGGGCCTCCTGAAGACTTGGAATCACAATGGGCATAGCTGGTGCCTAAGTTGGTGCTGCTGGAGAGTCCACAACTGGGATCTGATCTGAACTGGGGTGGCTAGTGAATTTGCAGGTGCTGCCCTAGCTGTTGTGTGGGCCACACCCGTCCCCCTACAACATCCTCGACCGCGTCCTAGGCCTCTAGTGGCCATAGATGGTGGTACTGGTGGTCGTCCATCCTGACCGGTCGCTCGTGTTCTCACCATCTGTGAGAGAATAAAATAACAGAAGTTTAGTACTTTGATCAATTGATTCGCACGACAAGAATTTCAAGAATATGAAGTTTCCTAAAGGTTCTGTAGCCTCCCAAGGATAAATACGTATGTCTCCATACCGATCCGTGAGACTCTACTAAACCTGCTCGTGACTCGTGAGACCTATGTAACCTAGGCTCTGATACCAGCTTGTCACGGCTCTAAATTTGGACCCGGTCGTGATGGCACCTATCGTGAAACAAGACCAATCGACACAACTCCCAATTCATTTTAAACCATTATAATTACACAATTTAAGTCATTAACATACTAATAATCCCAAAATAAAAGTGAAATAGTACAATTTACGGAAAAACCAACATAGCCCGACATTGGGGTGTCACCATTCATGAGCATCTAAACAACTGTCTAAAAGTAGGAAGGGTCTACATAGTCTACTACAAAGAAACACAGTACAAATGAAAATGAAGATAGGAAGGAGAAAGACTAGGCTGCGAACGCCGAGAAGCTATCTAGTAGACTACGAACAATCTACTAGACTATATCAACCCTCGCTAGCAATACCCGAAGCCCTAGAATCTGCACATATGGCCCAGAGAGTAATGTGAGTATGCCAACTCAGTGAGTAATAAGAATAAATAAAGGTATAGCGATAAGAAATCACGTAAAACACAACATAATGCTACAAGAGGTAGTATGAAATCAATACAATGCAATAAAATAGTGAAAATCTCTTTAAAACCGCTTATTGCCAGTTAAACAAGTAAATGATAAAGCAGCGAGAACAGATAAGCACATAAAATCAGACCCTCGGGCACAATATCAACAGAATTAGCCCATCGGGCAATAACATGGAACAACATCAGCCCCTCGGGCTATGTCACATATCACACTAGGTACCCATGCTTACGGGGGTGTACAGACTCTGGGAGGAGCCCCTTATGGCGCAAGCGCAATATCAAGCCATCTCGTGGCATCATCAATAGGCTCTCGACCTTATATCAAGCCACCTTGTGGCATATAACTCAGGCCCTCGGCCTCATAATTATAATCAGTACAATAGTGTTGCGCCGTGCAGCCCGATCCCATAATAGTCCTCACAACACAGGCCCTCGCCCCTACTCAGTCAGAAATCTCTAAAAGCCACTCGGGCACAGTAAAATATGATGCTCATCCCAAAATATAATTTGAAGTGCTAAAACAGAGTAAACATGGTTGAGTTATGAAAACAGTATAATATAGCACAATCGAGTACAAATATAAAATCAAAACAGTGAGGAAATAGCAGTAAAATCCCTTAAGGGTCCAAAATAGTTGGCACGAGGCCCAAATATGGCATTCAGCCCAAAACATGATAATAGCAAAAAGTTTTCGGTCAAATACGCGGTAAAACAGTCATTCGGGATGGACTAAGTCACAATCCCCAACGGTGCACGACCCCACGCTCATCATCTAGTGTGTGCGTCACCTCAACATAGCACAACGATATGTAATCCGAGGTTTCATACTCTCAGGACAACATTTACAATCATTACTCACCTCTATCCGGCCCAAAGTCTAGCCTGCGATGCTTTTGCCTCTCGGATCGGCCTCCGGATGCTCCAAATCTACCCATAATCAGTACATAACCATCAAAATGTGCTAAGGGAACAAATACCAATCGAAAGTAATCAAAATACAATGCAAATCCCAAAATTATCAAAACCCAACCCCTGGGCCCACGTCTTGGAATTCAATAAAATCTCCCCACGAGTTCATACATATCAAAACTACTAAAATTTGACCACAAAATGACCCCTCAAACCCTTGCTCAAAGGTCTCCAATCTCAAGCCCTAGTTTCCCTAATTTTTAACCATTAATTTTCAAGTCAAATTAGTGAAATAACACCATAGAAACGAGTTTAGGGTCCAAAATCCTTACCTCAATGAAATCCATCTCCAAATAGCTCCCTCAAGCTCAAACCCGTATGAAAATGATGAAGAAATAACTCAAAATCGCGAAGAAAATATTTTATACCTTCTAGCATAGGCTTTTTGCACCTGCAGTCCACATCTCGCTCCTGCGCCACCACTTCTACGGTCCCAAGCACCACTTCTGCGGTCACCACTTAAGTTACCTTCCGCACCTGCGACCCTACCTCCACATAAGCGGGCCCGCAAGTGCGGTTCACCTCCCGTATCTGCGGTTTCACTCAGCTAAGCCTTTGGCTGCATCTACAGCTCCAAACTCGCTTCTGCGAGACCGCACCTGTGGTTCCCTAGCCGCAGGTGCGGTTATGACAGCAATGGAAAAACTTCAGCTGCCAAAACGCAACTCAAATCTTCCGCCTACCATCCGAAATCACCCTGATGCCCCCAGGACCTCAACCAAAAGCACCAACAAGTCCTACAACACTATTCAAACTTATACAAATCTTCAAAACACCTCAATCAACATCGAATCAACCAAAACACATCGGATTCAAGCCTAAGGTTCCAAAAATCTTCCGAATTATGCTTTTGATCAAAAAGTCTATCAAACCACGCCCGAATGACTTGAAAGTTTGCACACACATCCAAAATGACACGACGGACCTACTACAACCCTTATATTGAAATCTCACCTATCAACCGGAAAATGCCAAAATTCTATTTTCGCTAATTCAAGCCAAATCTACTCCGTACCTCCAAAACACATTCTGATCACGCTCCTAAGTCACAAATCATATTCCAAAGCTATTTTAACCATTGGAACTCACATCTGAGACTTTTTTCACACAAGTCAACATTCGGTTGACTTTTCCAACTTAAGCTTAGTCAAAAGAGACTAAGTGTCTCAAACCTTACCAAAACCTCTCCAAACCCGAGCCAACCAACCCGATAACACATAATACCAATGAATAAGACAATAAGAAGAATAAATGAGTAAAACAGAGTGGTAACTCATGAAATGACCGGCCGGGTCGTTACAAGAATCAACTAATGCAAACCATGCATCCTCAATGCACCATCATCCCTAATAGTGACTTCCTTTACATCATCGTGCTAGACCGTGTCCTTAAGGACAAGCAGACGGAGGTCATCATACTGACGCTCCCTAATAATATCCTAAAAAGAAGATCGAGAGACCACACAAGCTAATACTCGACTCGGCTAAGAAATATCCAATCTCACAAACTCGCTGGCTAAAGCCCAAACATCCAACGCCATTGTCACGCCTCGAGCCTAGGGGAAAGATCGGCACCCGGTGCCTAATCTATTCTTCCATACCAACTTACGACTTAGGAGCTCTAGACATATAATGTCATACTTTGGCCAGGGGCCATATTGCAAGACAATTTGCGAAGCAAAATATAAAACTAAATGGAAACTAATGTTGACTAAATGTCAATATATATTTGGGACGGCAGGGCCATCATAGCTACTACAACTGACAATCAAACAAAATATACATACAGGGCCTACAAGCCCAACATAGCTACTACAACTGACAAGCAAATAAAATATACATACAGGGCCTACAAGCCCAACATACTACACTAACTGACAGGATATATCTACAAGCCTCTACTGATGGATGTACTGTGATCGGAGTAGGGCCCCAACCTACCCATAGCCTATATACATATATATACAAAACTTCTAGACGTGGAAACTCTGAAGGGCGTGGAGCTTACCGTTAAAGCTGAACTAGGGAAACACCTACTAAGGAGGTTTACCCGTGCGTTTGTCTGAACCTGCATGTATGAAATGCAGCGTCCCCAGGAAAAGGGACATTAGTACTAATGTTTTATACTTTAATACCATACAAAAGAGGGGGGTGATTTGTGTGGTACCCAATTTTCGCTTAACTGAATTATAGAAAGACCTGGTTCTTCTATGTGTTCCAACTAAAGTTTGTGAAATAATGAGTAAAGAAAATAAAGAACACAGAAATTTTTACGTGGAAAACACCTAGCTCAAAAGGTGAAAAAAACCACGACCTACTACTCAATAGGATTTTCCCAAACTTCCACTAAAATCACTAAGCCAAAAACTGCATTTACAAAAACTCTTTTGTAAACCTAGGATTAACTCTAATCTCGTTGTGGCACACTGCCTCAACTGTTGCGACAATTTGAAGTTAACTCTAACTTGAACACTCTAGGTACCTAATACAATTGCTTCTATAAAAGATGAAAGGTACAATATAAAATCACCTACTACAATTGAACTAGAATAAAAGATAGACACTTGGATTTGGTTCTTCTATCTTGTTCAAGTAGCTTCAGGATTGCACGCTTGAATCACACATAAATTGCTTGCAAAATCACCTTGCTCTTTTGCTCTCAATTTAAGTTTAACTTCTGCTTATGTGCATTACCTGTAAAAGAGAACAACATTGATATTTAATGGGTTACTAATTAGAGATTGACTGGGATACAGATGTTACTCTTCTATTGTAGAGTTTCGGAGTTAATGGGTTAGTATTGGATGTTTAATGGGTTAGTAATTGATGTTTTGCAAGCAAGCATTTTTACTCTTCTTAGCCTGGGTTTGGGAGTCGTGCTAGGTGGAGGACGGGTAGATGAATCAGTGGGAGCGGGCTGTGGAGGAATTCCAGGATTCTATTGTGGGGTTGTCATTATAGCTAATTTCTTGAGAGAATTGGTGAGTTAGAACTTTGGAGAAGAAAGCAATTAAGAGTGAAGAGGGTTTTTGACGGTTTTGAATTATGAGGGTGGCAGAAGGTAATGATGAGTATTTAAAGGGAAAGACTTATTTAATAGATAACGGTAGCTTTAGCGGTCAATTAGAGGTCTAACCAACCTGAAATTGCAGGTTGAACAAACAGTTAGGCTTCCTTAGATTTTTGGAAATTTTCGTGGCTAGAATTCTAATGAGGACGAAACTGGTTCAAAACCAAACGGATAAGATTTTCTAGGGAGTTGAACAATTGTAGGATTCTGCTTATTATTTAAATATTTATATTTCTAATTGTGCAGAGTATAGAAAATATACCTTGGCATTTAGATGAAACAATACTGATGAACCAAGTTCTTCATTTAGAATTCTCTTGACTATGCGTCAATTTACCATAATAGAGAAAAACATTTAAGAGATCAGTGAGTCATATTAACATATGTCACAGGAGTACACTATTTACAGTATGAAGCTGAGTAAAAATTAATCTAGATATTTACACAAGTTCAGATTTCCTAGCCAAAAAAAATCATTTTTTCATTCAAATTTTTTTTTCATTGTGCATTCTGAGGTGGTCCTATTATGTTATCTTAATCATGCCTAATTCCAACATGTTCCTTTCAAAGTTTTCTCTACTCACAGATTTAGTAAAGATATCAGCAATTTGTTTATCAGTAGTATAGAATTCTATGGTGATCAATCCTTTCTCATAGTTATCTCTTAAGAAGTGATGTCTAACATCTATGTTCTTAGTCCTCTTATGATGAACATGATTCTTTGTCATACTTATAGCACTAGTGTTATCACAAAAAATAGAAATGCAACTAATTTCAATGCCAAAATCTATTGGCTGCTATTTTATCCACAGCAATTGAGCACAACAAGAGGCAACAACAACATATTAAGCCTCAACAGTGAATAAGGCCACTGAATTCTGCTTTTTAGTGGCCAATGATGCAACATATGAACCAAGAAAATGAGTCATACCTGAGGTGCTCTTCCTATCCACAAGGAAACCTACATAGTTAGCATCAACATACCCTACTAAATTGAAATTACTACCTTTAGGGGACCAAAGACACAGATCAGTAGTGCCTTTCAAATATCTTAGTATCCTCTTGACAACAGTCAAGTCCTTAGGATTTGCCTAAAATGAGCACAAAGCCCTACATTGAAAATTATGCCAGGTTTGCTAGCAGTAAGATACAAAAGTGAACCAATCATACCCCTATACAAGTTTTGATCAACAGATGAACCAGGTTCATCTATATCTAATTTAGTAGTTGTTGCAATGGGAGTGTTTATTTCCTTTTATTCATCCATTTTAAACTTTTTGATCAACTCTTTTGCATATTTTTGCTGATGGATCATGGTTACATTTGGATTTTGTTTGATCTGTAAGCCTAAGAAAAAGTTAAGCTCACCCATCATACTCATTTCAAACTAAGGGTGTTTAAACGGGTGGGTCGGGCCGGGCTGGGTTGGGATTTTTTGTACCCGTACGGGTTATGGTCCGGGCCGATTACGGGTTGGGGCTTACTGAATTTCACGGATTTGGGTTCATCCGAGTAAAAATTGAACTGTACGGGTCACGAGTTGAGGGGGCCGGGCCGGGTTTAGTGTATTTCTTTTTTGTATTTTGTATAACAATTGTAAGTCATATTAATATAAAGAATACAAGTAAGATGGAAAAAAAATTCACTTACGGATGGGTTACCATGTGTTAATATATCTCCAAGTTCCTCGTCTTCTGGGCTATCCACATCTTCACGTTCTTGATTTCTTCGTTCTGATCTAATCCAATCTCTGAAACATACTAAAACTTCCAAAGCATTACTTCCCAATGAGTAACGAGTGTCTCCAAGTTGTTGTCTTGCTTGGCTAAATGCACTCTTTGATGCAACAGTTGAAATTGACACATTTAGCACGTCCCGAGCCATAGCGAAAAGAACAGAAAATTGCTTTCCATTCTCATGCCACCATCCCAACGGTGAAAATTCCTTTGTGCGAGGCTCTTTTTGCTTCTGCAAGTAGAATTGAAGTTCATCAATGTTCCTGCTACCGGTTTGAGTGTTAGAAAATGTAGAAAAAATATTATAACCATCAAGGCCTTCTTCATCATCCACAGTAGAAGAAGTGGTACAGTGCATAGTGGGATTAACATTGCCTACACTACGAGTATCATCATCAATTACATTTGCATAATAATTATATAATTGTTGTAAATATTCATTTAACTTGTTCATACAAGTATATAAATCTGGGGTTTCAGTTGGTCCAATCTCCATATAAGTATATAAAGCATTCATTAATTGGTGAAAATCAGACATCTTAAGAGAAGGATTTATAACAACACCAATTAAGTAAATCGGAGGAATTGGAAAGAAATATTTTTTCAATTTTGCTTGCATTTTTTCAACAACATCCCTATATTTTTCTTTCTTCTTAAATTCAAAGGGTAGAAAAGAAATTCCATCTATATATACTAAAGCCTTAGTAACAGTATGGTAATATGCTCCAGAAAACTCAACAGTAGCTGTATAAAATTTATGTAAAAATTTAACAACATCATTAATGACCTCCCAAGTAGTAGTTGTTAGCATACGGTTTGGATCAGTACAATGTGCATTAGCAATTCAGTTATTGGGAGTCTATATTTGTAGCAATATTTTAAAAATATATATATGTATAATTCCATCTAGTAGCAATTTCGTCTGGCATGAATCTGGGTTTAAGGTTATACTAGACACACTTATTCTTAAATTCCTCTATTCTAAATTGTCTATTATTTCCTTGAATAACATCAACTGCTCTTCTAACATGAGTAATCTCAGTTGAAAATAAATCGAGGCCACTTTTAACAATTAAATTATAAACATGACATGTACACCTAACATGAAAAATTTCATCAAGAGATGGTTGCAAATGCAGTTTTAATATTGAAATTGCGGCATTATTGTTAGAAGCATTATCAAAAGACATACACAATATTTTTTGCTTGAGATTATAAAATTCAACACATTCACAAATAGTACTACTTATAAACGCATCAACATTATAATTTAGCTCTTTTTGCAGCATTTAACATATTGTAAAAATTTAACTATTAGCAACAAAACAAATAAAAATGCAAATAAAATAGTAAATAAGAGAAAGAGTTGGAGGGAGTGCACCGAATTCGGCAATAAATTGAGCACTTGATGATTTCGCAACTCCAATGATAGCACAAAGAAACGTCAATTGTTCCAATTTTGACGTTCAATTATTCAAACTTCAAAAAATAAATACTACGATAAATTAAATTCCAAAAAAAATAGCCAAATAGTTGATTGCACTTTAATAGGTGAAAATAAAGATTGAAGAATGAGAGAATATGAGAATATGAGAATTGAGATTGAGAATTGACAGATGAGTGAAAAAATGAGGAAGAGGGGGGGGGGGGGGTATTTATAGATTTTGAAAGGGGGGTTAATTTTTTTTAAAAAAAAACAAACAAAATTGGGCTAATTGTTCAATTCACCCGTTGGGCAACGGCCATTTTCTGAAATGGACCGTTGCCAAAGGTCAAATCTGGCCCAAATTAAAAAAAAATTACCTTTAAATCTGTCCGGGCCGGGCCGGTTAACCGGTTTAATAGTACTATTCATCCAACAGGTTGTACCGGTCCGGGTAACCGGTATTTCAAATGTGAACGGTGAAACTCTCTTAACCCCCTTAACCCAGCCCAACCCAGCCCCGTTATACCGGTCCGAGCCGATTCCGATTTTAATCGGTCTAGGCCGGTCCGGAACCGGGTTGACCCGGCCCATTTAACACCTTTATTTCAAACACATTCGCAAAGAAATGGACACTCATTTATCCCCAGCAGATTCGCCAGAGCTGTCACACCTCCTTTTTCCGCACCCGCGAGGGTACAAGGGAGTTTTTTCCAATTAAAGGACAATCGAAACGGGATTTGTTTATTTATTTCAGAGTCGCCACTTGGGAGATTTAGGGTGTCCCAAGTCACCAATTTTAATCCCGAATCGAGGAAAAGAATGACTCCATATTACAGTCTGCGTACCAAAAATCCGGATAAGGAATTCTGTTAACCCGGGAGAAGGTGTTAGGCATTCCCGAGTTCCGTGGTTCTAGCACGGTCGCTCAACTGTTATATTCGGCTTGATTATCTGATTTTACACAAATTGAACATACGTGCAAATTTTAACTTTTAAACCGCTTTTATCGTTATTATTATTTTACGAGAATTGCAACGTTGTGAAAACATACCTCGAACCGCGTTACATCAATGTACCCATGGTTATGGATATATCTCGACTCGGTTGAGATTTGGATTTGAGTCACATAAATGTGCACCCGCATTTAAAGAAAAATAAATTGTTAAAGGCGCGCCTAAAGCAACTAGCGTCTTATTATTTTGGGGAAAGTCGTAAAAATTCGTTAAACGACATATCCCGAATTCTAAATACTTTTATATATACATACATCAGAGAGCCCCGCAATTTTTGTACATTTTGTTTGTCGAGGCTCGTCTCATTCTTGTTTTTTAAAAGGAATTTGCGACATCATGGACATGCATCTCGAACCACGTCACAATCAATGTACCCGTGATTAGAAACACATCTCGAATCCGTCGGGATTTGGATTTGGGTCACATAAATGCGCACCCGAATTTAAGAAGGTAAAATTATTAAATTCGCGCTTAAAGAGGCTATCGCGTTATTATTCCGGGAGGGTCGTGAGATTTGCTAAACGACCCACCTTAGGGACCGAATGCTTCAATATATACATTTAACGAGGGCCCCGCAGTTTGTGCGTTTTTCTCTATTTTTGTCGAGGCTCATCTCGTCCTTATTTTAAAAGGATAACCTATAGCAACTAGGTTTCTTGTCGCGTTTGTCTCTACTAATTGAAAACAGTAGATAGCCCTAGTTAATTATATGCTTACAAGTTATCTATAACAGAATTCCGAGTGCTTGCGCAAAATCAGAAGCACGGCCACGTACACAGTCAGCCAAGCAAATATTAAGGGCCCAAATCCAGCACATGCGTGATGGGCCAGACCTGGGCCATTATTTGTTCGATGCGGGCCTGCTTGGTCTGTTTTGACCTAGGCTCAACCTTCATGAGGTTGAGATTGCAAGCTTTGTGTTCTTTGTTCTAAAGCATGGTTTACCAGTTAAATGAGGCAATTTATAGGAAGAGAAAGAACTTAACTAGTAGTGTACAGTTTTCATGCTTGGCATACATTAAAGAATTGTACTACACAATTAAACTAAATCCAAGATACAACCTACTGCATTGGGAATACCTTTATCTAACAGCATACATATACAACTATCATTCAATCCCCTACATTGACATCAGCTAGGCTTGTAAGCTACCTTCAGTATCCCAAACAAAAATGTGAGTTATTAGACACTACATGACATTTAACACAACAGTCCATGTATATAAAAAAACATCTGCAGATCTTCTCTTTTACACTCATTGCTCAAACTTTCGAGTTACATTGGTAGTGTAATTGTGTACCTGGTAAGGAAAGCAAAGGAAGAAAGGAATGATCAGTTGGGTAGTGTGCAACAAACACAGCAACAACAGATACACAACAACAACACAGCAACAACAACCAACCAACAATGATGAAGCTCAAGAGCAGTCGAGCAACAAACAAACAATCCCAGAACCAGAGTAATGAACCAACAGAAATAACAGAGTATTCAATGCAGCAACACCAGCAGTTCAACAATCAAAAGCAGCTCAATCAGGGCAAACAACAGAACTTGGCCAAGACAACCTGACCAATGTAAACTCTTCTGTAGTTTTCAGACAGTGTTTGGTTACAATAGTCTCAGAATTTATGTTTCTTTCTTTCAGTTTTCTTTTAAGAAAGCCTTCTCTTTTTTAGACTCCAAAGAGAATCCCCCCCTCTAACGGAAGGTCCACCTTCTTATAGCCTAATCCCAGCACTTTACAGCCTGCTGGACAACTCAAAATTCCCCCTCTCTGTTGTTTTTCCACTCACTTTCTTTAAATAACAAAACTCCCATGAAATCCCTGACAGCCCCTCTCCCTTTTTGTTGTTAAAGTGTTTGTTTATTTAACCAAAGTATGGGCAGCAAGAATATAATCTGACAGCATGTGCTGTCAGACTATTTTAATCCAAAACAACTGACCATACACATGCTGCCCACAATCTGAACTAAGTGAACATGGCATCCATTTAAGCTCAAAGTCTGAACTGCCATTACAACCTACCCCCTAGATGTTCTTTAATTCAAATTGAACAAAACCAATAGGCAATACAATTCAGTTCCTAATGGGATTCAAGTACGATCACAGCAGAAATAAACAACACGAATCAAGTTGTTACCATTAATGAATGAAACTAATTGACGACATACATCGACTCGACTATATTAATCGTAACATATAACAATCAATCGTTCATATAAACATCACGTACAGAGTCCCGAATGACTTCAGACAACTTTGTTCAATCAACTGGGAACCTATGTGAATTAACTCATTTGATGACTAATCTAATTGACGATCATGTATACCACAGAATATATTCAGAACACACAGAAAATCAATTGACCAAATAAAAGGTTTTTGATAGAGATGGAAGAAATCCGGATGAAAAATAACAACAAATAACAAATAAACACAACGAAACATGCTGACAACTTAATTAGCAGTTGAATAAAACAAAAAGGACAAGAAAACCTTACCGGAAAATGTCCAAACCAAATTGACTCAACTTTGAACCCTTGAGGCCGAACAAACTTTAATCAGGGTGTTCTCACACGAGAACACCTTGATTAAGGTCTATTAGACCTCAAACTTCTGATAAGACTGGCCGGTTTCCAAGGCTATTCCTGTTCTAGGTTTTGGATTCTTAGATTTGAGATTCTAAGAGTTGTGGGTAGATTCGGACCAAACCAAGCCTGGTTTGGTCACGAGGGAGGTCATGGGAGTGTCTGGTACGAAGATGGTGAGGTTTGGTATAGATCGAGTTTTGTCTCGAATCTTCAAATCCATATTCGAGACGATGGGAGGTGATTCGAGGCTAGGGAGTAACAGATCCATGTTCAGGACAGTGAGGTGGTCCTAGGGTGTTCAGGAGGAGGTCACCGGCGTTCATGCTGCCGGGTTCTGGTGAAAGAGATATCAGGGCGGCTGCTAGGGTTTGGGGGTTCAAGGCTTGGGGAAGGAGATGAGTGAAGGGGGGGTTCGGATACGGGGCGTGGGGTGTGAGGGAAGGTTTATATACGGCGTAGAGGATTGGATCCAGGCCGTTAGATCATCTGATCTCAACGGCTGGGATCTGATGGTGAGGGGTGAGACGAGGTCATTTGGCATTAAAACGGGGTCGTTTGGGTTTAAGTGATGGATTGGGTTGGACCGGCTAAACAGGTCGGGTTACGGGTGCTGAGGTGGACCGTTGGATTAGTGTGGTTGAACGGCTCAGATCAGACGCATGATGCGGCGTCGTTTTGGGAGGTGCCTGGGCAGGCCTGGTTTGGACCGGGTCCTTGGACGTGGTTTTGGGCCTATTTTGTTTCATTTCTTGGGCCCAAATCAATTTTTATCACTTTTCTTTGTTTTCTGATTTTAAAACAAAAAATGAAAAATAACAAATAAATAATAAAACAAATGAAATTAAAACAAACAACAATGTAACACTTCAACACCATTATCACGCCAAATTAAAATGTTTAAGCAAGTTAAATCACAACCTAGAACGGACGATGCACATATATTTTTGAATTTTCTTTTAACGACCGAATTACGATTTAACTACCATGACACACATGTTTTGTATTTTGTTCGATAACATTAAATAATAATAATAAAAAGAACATGGACAGAACCGCAAATGACCAACAGCGCATGTCATGCAAAATCGAAAATTTGTAAAGCGCGGCCATTTGTCACTATTTTTGCTTCCTTTTTTTTTCTTTTGGAGTGATTGTTCGTGAAGAAAAAATCACGTGCTTACAGCTGCCCCTCTTTGCCCGAAGACACGAAGGGTTTTCGCGCAAAGATAAAGCGAGCGATTTTTGCTCGTCCGAGTACTCCGTGTGAAGCATTTTTTGAAAAAGATTTGACCGAACCTTTGCTTCAGAGGTTTCCTACATATCCTGGGCTGAACAGGAATCAGGTCAATGTAGTTCGGGAAACTTTGGTAGCTGGGACTACCGTGTGACTGTAGTGCTCGCTGTTGTTGTACGTTGTTGCATGCTGCTGTAGGATGCTACCGCTCACCGATCTCCTTGTTACATTTTCTGAAAGGAAAAACAAGAAGCTAAGCTACACTATGGATCATGAGGTCTCATCTATCTTCAACTTGTTCTTGTTGCCTTGCTTTCTTGTCGGCTAACGCTTTCTTCCGGTGCCTTTATTTTGTGAACTTAGGGGATGATACTGGTCCTTCGCCTTTTCTGAATGCCAGTTTTCATCACTTCGCTTGATCTGCTGGGAACATGGCCCTCTTCTTTAAGCCTTTCAATGGTTTCTTCAGTGGTATGGCTTTCTTCGTCAAAATTGTTATGTTGGGCATGCTATAACGTTCCCCAAACTTCTTCTTTTGGGATGCGTTCCTTCTTCCTTTTGAATCGCGCACTTGCCTTTGCAGCCTTCTGCTTCTTGGTGCTGGGGATTTCATTGTTTCCTGCTTGGGGGTCTCTGTTGTAACCTTCCGCCTTTAGGTGCATTATACTGGTGGGCGACCTAGAACTTAAATGTATTCCCGCATTATACTGGTGGGCGACCTAGAACTTAAATGTATTCCCGCATTATACTGGTGGGCGACCTAGAACTTAAATGTATTCCCGCATTATACTGGTGGGCGACCTAGAACTTAAATGTATTCCCGTATTATACTGGTGGGCGACCTAGAACTTAAAAGTATTCCCGCATTATACTGGTGGGCGACCTAGAACTTAAATGTATTCCCGCATTATACTGGTGGGCGACCTAGAACTTAAATGTATTCCCGCATTATACTGGTGGGCGACCTAGAACTTAAATGTATTCCCGCATTATACTGGTGGGCGACCTAGAACTTAAATGTATTCCCTCATTATACTGGTGGGCGACCTAGAACTTAAATGTATTCCCGCATTATACTGGTGGGCGACCTAGAACTTAAATGTATTCCCGCATTATACTGGTGGGCGACCTAGAACTTAAATGTATTCCCGCATTATACTGGTGGGCGACCTAGAACTTAAATGTATTCCCGCATTATACTGGTGGGCGACCTAGAACTTAAATGTATTTGAAATTGTTTCCCCGTTCTTCCGAGAAAATTTTGACAATCGGCAGAAAATTTTCTGCCCCGGTTTTTTGGTGATTTCCCTGGCGTTGCGTCTTGCTGCCATTATCAATCCTTTGTTTTCCTGCAGCAGACAAAAGGATTTAGTTAGTTTTAATCGAGGCGGTAGAAGGTGCCTTTCCGGCGGATGATTTTTTCCTCTCTTCCTTTTTTCTTGCTCTATGTCCCCATAATTGGTTGGTGGACAAAATTGCTTGCTGGGGGTTCCTAGCCTGCTGGGGGCTGGTTTTCAATTTATCCCCTTTTCTGCTTTCTCTTTAAGCACATGCTGTGGGAGTCTTCTTTTACTCCCAAAACCACCCCCTTTAGGAGCTTACTTTCTCCAAAACTGCAAGGCACGATCATTCCATTGCCTGCGGCCGGCCTTTAAGACTGTTTGTGTTATCCTGCATTGGATGAATTCCCCTTCGGTCTCTGGTAGTAAGCTTTGAAAAATCCTTTTCAAGACAAATTCTTAGGAAGAGAAACAAAAGACAGAAAGAAAAAAAAAGGAAATCTTTCTGAACCAATATTTGGTGGGAGAAAAAACTCAGAAGAACTTATCTGGAGGACATGACTGGTCCCTGTGATCATGACGTGCACCATTGATTCCCGACCCAGTCTATTCGTATCAATCGATTTGCCCGATGGTCTGACTTGCTGGGGATGATAAATGAGTGTCCATTTCGTTGCGAATGTGGTCGCTTTTTGTTGATCTGTCTTGTCGCCTCATAGTGCCCTTCGAGGGGTTTTCACTAATGAGACTCTCTCTTTTCTCTCATCTCTCGGGCCTTGTGGTGCCTGTGAAGGTTTTCACCAATAAGACTCTCTCATTTTATATCTCTCGTCTTACGTCGCCTTTCGGTGCCTGTGAAAGTCTTCACTGATAAGACTCTCTCATTTTATTTCTTTCGGGGACCCGGGGTGTTGTCGATACGACCCCCTCTTCCGGAGATTCCTTTGACCATCAATTCATTCCCAATCTTATGATCCTCTTCTTTGCTGGGGATCAGTGTGTTATTCTCTGCTTTATTTGCCTGACTTGGCATCTCTTGGATATTGATCGGGAGGTCTTTTGGACGGCGATGTTGGTTTTGGTGTGGGGCTAAAGAAAGGCTATCAAAAATGAAAATAATTTTGATGGGTGATCTGCTACAACTTTTGGAATCAAACCTTTGTTGGAACTTAAAACATAGCCTCTGCCCCAGTTTTCTTGCTTGGGGGAATTTTATTTTTTATACTTATGTTGAGCTAAGTGCGTTACGCACACTGTGCCTATTATGCACACTATGTACATTATGCATCCTATATACACTATGATGCATACTATGACCGAGCCGTGAGGCGCCTACGTATCCTCTTTGAGGAATCAGGTCAAACGTAGTTCCCACGGTTTTGTATTTCTTATGATTTTATCTTCTTTTCCTTTTCTTTCTCCTTCTTTTCATTTTCCTTTAAAGATTTTTCTTTTTCTTTTCTTTTCTTTTTTTTCTTTTCTTTTCCATTAGTGATTCCAAAAGAGGGGTATGGAAGAATAACTTAAGGCTCAAAGGGGGAAGCAAGGGTTAAAAGTGTTTGGATAGAAGAAAGAATTGCCTCCGTCATCTCATTATCCAATAAATGCCAAATACAAACAAACGAACCAATAATTGCCATAATTAAAGAAATTACGCATAATATCTCTTGACTGCATCAGAATTGATAGCCATGTCAACACATCTCCCCTCGATATCTGTCAAACACAAAGCACCGTTGGACAACACTCTGGTCACGATATAAGGCCCTTGCCAATTTGGGGCGAATTTGCCTTTTGCCTCGACCTGATGTGGGAGGATCTTCTTCAATACCTGCTGCCCTACTTCAAACTTCCTGGGGCGCACCTTCTTATTATATGTTCTCGCCATTCTCTTCTGGTATAGCTGACCATGGCACACCGCTGCCAATCTTTTCTCATCTATCAAGCTCAACTGTTCCAATCGAGCTTTGACCCATTCATCATCATCAATCTCAGCTTCAGCGACAATCCGGATGGATGGAATTTCGACCTCCGTTGGTATCACGGCCTTAGTTCCGTACACCAACAAATAAGGAGTTGTACCTACAGAAGTCCGAACGGTAGTGCGGTAACCCAACAAAGCAAAGTGTAATCTCTCGTGCCATTGTCTAGATCCTTCCACCATCTTTCGCAGTATCTTCTTGATGTTCTTATTGGCTGCTTCGACCGCTCCATTCGCCTTGGGACGATATGGGGTGGAATTGCGGTGGGTAATCTTGAATTGTTGGCATACCTCTCTCATCAGGCTGCTGTTAAGATTCGCACCGTTATCCGTGATGATCACTTTTGGGATTCCAAATCTGCAGATGATATGGGAGTGAACAAAGTCCACCACTGCCTTTTTGGTTACCGACTTGAAGGTTTTAGCCTCAACCCATTTGGTGAAGTAATCAATGGTCACTAGAATGAACCTATGACCGTTGGATGCTGCCGGCTCGATGGGCCCAATGACATCCATGCCCCATGCCACAAACGGCCAGGGTGCTGACATCGTATGTAACTCTGTTGGCGGAGAATGAATCAGATCTCCATGTATCTGGCACTGATGGCATTTCCTCACGAAAGTGATACAGTCGTGTTCCATGGTGAGCCAATAACACCCTGTTCGAAGGATTTTCCTTGCCAATACATATCCGCTCATGTGTGGCCCACAAACTCCAACATGTACCTCTGCCATAACCGTCGTGGCTTGACCGGCATCTATGCATCTCAACAATCCCAAATCCGGGGTTCTTTTGTACAACACTCCTCCGCTGAGGAAGAAACCATTCGACAAACGCCGAAGGGCTCTTTTTTGGTCTCCAGAGGCCTGTTCCGGATATATCCCCATTCTGAGGTATTTCTTGATATCATGAAACCAGGGTTCGCCATCTGCTTCTTCTTCTATGGCGTTGCAGTAAGCGTGCTGATCATGGACCTGGATATGCAGAGGATCAACATACATTTTGTTAGGGTGGTGCAGCATTGATGCTAAAGTGGCCAAGGCATCCGCAACCTTATTGTGAACTCTCGGGATATGTTTGAACTTCACCGATCGAAATCGCTTGCTCAGATCATGCAAGCATTGTCGGTATGGTATGAGCTTTAGATCTCGCGTTTCCCATTCACCCTGAATCTGATGTACCAAGAGGTCCGAGTCTTCCAGGACCAAAACCTCTTGGACATCCATGTCCGCAGCCAATCGTAGACCCAAAATGCAAGCTTCGTACTCGGCCATATTGTTGGTGCAATAGAAGTGTAGTTGAGCCGTAATAGGATAATGGCGTCCTGTTTCATAAATGAGTACTGCTCCTATTCCAACCCCTTTCGCATTTGCAGCTCCATCGAAGAAAAGCTTCCAACCCGGTTCTTCGGGTAACTCCAGCTCATTTGTATGCATTACCTCTTCGTCGGGAAAATACGTTCTTAGGGGCTCGTATTTTTCATCAACAGGGTTCTCTGCCAGATGGTCGTCCAGCGCCTGGGCTTTCATGGCTGTCCTCGTCACATAGACGATATCAAACTCTGTGAGTAGAATTTGCCATTTTGCCAACCTTCCTGTGGGCATAGGTTTCTGAAAGATATACTTCAATGGGTCCAAACGGGATATGAGATAAGTAGTATTTGAAGACAAATAGTGCTTCAACTTCTGAGCTACCCAAGTTAAGGCGCAACATGTTTTCTCGAGTTGAGTATACTTGACCTCATGTACTGTGAATTTCTTGCTAAGATAGTAGATGGCCTGCTCCTTCCTTCCCGTGTCATCATGCTGCCCCAGTACACAACCAAATGAATTTTCCAGGACCGTCAGGTAAATAATTAAGGTCTTCCCAGGCTTAGGCGGGACCAATACGGGTGGATTAGACAGATACCCTTTGATTTGGTCGAAGGCCTCCTGACACTCTGCCGTTCAACCTACAGCAGCATCCTTTCTCAGCAGCCGAAATATGGGCTCACAAGTTGCTGTGAGTTGGGCGATGAACCTGCTGATGCAATTGAGTCTACCCAGCAAACTCATTACCTCTGTTTTGTTCCTTGGCGGTGGCAAATCTCGGATGGATTCAATTTTGGATGGGTCTAACTCAATCCCTCATCGACTGATGATGAACCCTAGCAGCTTTCCTGATGGAACCCCGAATGCACATTTGGCCGGGTTAAGCTTGATATCATACCTTCGGAGTCTTTGGAAAAACCTCCTTAGGTCTGCTACATGGTCCTCCTGACGCCAAGATTTTATGATCACATCATCGACGTACACCTCGATTTCTTTGTGTATCATGTCATGAAACACAGCATTCATTGCTCGCATGTACGTTGTCCCGGCGTTCTTTAATCCGAACGGAATTACCCGATAGCAGTAAGTTCCCCATGGCGTAATAAATGCTGTTTTTTCCGCATCCTCCTCGTCCATTAGGATCTGATGATAACCCGCATAGCAATCCACAAAGGATCCGATCTCGCGCCCAGCGCAATTATCGATCAGGATATGAATGTTGGGTAACGGAAAATTGTCCTTAGGACTTGCTTTGTTGAGGTTGCGGTAGTCGACGCACACCTTGATTTTCCCATCCTTCTTTGGGACTGGTACCACATTGGCCAACCACTCGGGATATCGAGTGACCCGAATGACCTTCGCATGCAACTGCTTAATCACCTCTTATTTGATCTTTACACTCATTTCTGTTTTAAACTTCCTTAGCTTTTGCTTGACCGAAGGGTATGCCGGGTCAGTGGGCAATTTGTGAACTACTAAATTGGTGCTTAATCCAGGCATATCGTCATATGACCATGCAAAAACATCTTTGAATTCCATGAGGGTTTTGACCAATTCTTCCCTGACATTCGGCTCAATGTGGATGCTGATTTTGGTTTCTTGGACGTTATCAGCGTCTCCTAGATTCACAGCCTCAGTGTCATTTAGGTTGGGTTTGGGTTTTTCCTCAAATTGGCACAGTTCTCGGTTTATCTCTTCGAAGGCTTCACCTTCGTCACATTCAGATTCATCGTCACAAACGACCTCTTGCATCATTGAGTCGGATTCAGATTGATTTATTAGACTAGGTCGAAGATCCGTTGTGTATGCCATGTCATTAGAACCAGTAAAAAGAGAACTGTTCAGAAAGAAAAAGAACAAAACAAAAATTAAAATGGGACAAAAAGAGAGAACTTTATTAAACTTGTGGGATAAAAGGGTTCACACTTTTACAAGACAAAAGTAAAATTTGGATTACACCCTGGAATAATCCTAACAAAACAAAACAAACAAAACATAAATCAAAGCCTACTACCAAGACTCCCCTCGGACAGGAAGAGGAGTAACAGTCCAATTGTTGGTTTTGGCCTCAGGCCCCACAAACTGTATCTCTGCTCTGCTGGAACCTTCTCCAGCTTCTACCATACTGACATCAGCGAATAGCCTCTCGAAACTCTGATTCAGGTCCCCATCCATACCAATCAATGGTCCTAGGATCTTTGGGACGGGCGACCCCTTGGCACTGGCTCTGACAAAGGACCTTGATAGACGTGGCACCGGTTTGGCAGAAACCAGACCCTCTTCTTCATTTTTCGCGCTTGCTTCTTATCTGCTGCGGTTGGTTTGAACCCCAATCCGAAAGTTTCCAGATATTTAGGCAGGGTGACAGGTTGGACAATCCCCTGAAGCTCGACTCCCAGGCCTTTTCCTGGCACAAATCCATTACCCAGCATTTCCGAGACCATCATGACTGTTGCGGCAGCTACCCTAGGGTGCGAGATGATTTCTCCTTCAGAAATTTTGTTGGCCGACACTGTATCGAAAATCTGGTAGACCCAAGGACCTTTTCCATCATCGGTCTCTATGAAAGGTACAATGGCGCCACCCATGGTGCGCGCCGTGTCCTCGCCGTGTAGCACGACCTCTTGTCTTTCCCACTCGAACTTCACCATCTGATGTAGGGTGGAGGGCACTGCTTTGGCTGTATGAATCCATGGTCGTCCCAACAGAAGGTTATAAGATACTGTGGCATCTAACACCTGGAACTCCATGGTAAACAGGACTGGACCGATGGTCAATTCAAGTACAACATCCCCCACAGTGGTTGTTCCGTTTCCGTCGAACCCTCGGACACAGATGTTGTTCTTGTGGATTCTTCCGTGGTCGATCTTTAACTGGTTCAGGGTAGATAGTGGACAAATATTGGCACTTGAGCCATTATCTATCAATACTCGAGTTACCACCAAGTCCTCACATTTGACAGCTAGGTATAGAGCTTTATTATGCTCCGTACCTTCCACCGGCAGATCATCATCTAAGAATGTTACCCTGTTCACCTCGAAAATCTTGCTGGCAATGGTTTCCAGGTGGTTTACATAAATCTCATTGGGTACATGAGCTTCGTTCAATATCTTCATCAGGGCCCGCCGATGCTCCTCAGAATGGATCAGTAATGATAGCAGTGAGATCTGGGCCGGTGTTTTTCTCAGCTGTTCGACCACAGAATAGTCCTGTACTTTCATCTTCCTCAGGAACTCCTCAGCCTCTTCTTCGGACACAGGTTTCTTGGTTGCAGCTGGGTTGGTTCTCCTTAGTTCCATCGGAGCGAAACATCGACCTGATCGAGTCAGCCCTTGCGCTTCACAACTAACTTCTTCCACCTGTTTTCCTTTATACATCACCACCGCCTTTTCATATTTCCAAGGCACAGCCTTGCTATCAATCATCGGCAGCTGGACTACAGGCTTTATGGTGACCGGTTCTCTACATACCCCTTTCAACACAACTGCAGGTGTGGGCGGAATCCCTGATATTACCAACTTGTTTGGCTTGGGTTTGCTTGTTATGGCGGACGGGCTCTTTCCCAATATCACTACTGGCTTGACGCCTTCTCCCTGCGACTGTACCCTCGTTCCTCCACTGGTTGAGACTTCTTTCGGGGCGGCCTGGATCATCATCACTGTTTGTGAGGGTTTTCTCAACTCTCCTCCCTCATACACTAACTCAATCATGTGAGTCTCGTGGTGCACTGGCAGTGGGTTCTGGTTGATGTTAGGAGCCTCCGGTGTCTGGACCTCGATCTTATTGGTGTCAATAAGATCATGTATGGCATGCCTCAATTTCCAACACTTCTCGGTATCATGTCCGAGCATCCCTGAGCAGTATTCACAATTGATTGATCGATCCAAATTTTGAGGTGGGGGATTTGGTTCTCGAGTCTGGACAGGACTAACCAAACCCAATTGCCTCAGTTTGTGGAACAAAGCGGTGTAGGTTTCTCCCAACTCCGTGAAAGTTCTTTGTTTCCGCAACCTGTCATTCCTAGCATCTGGATTTCCCTGCCCCTAAAGGGTTTCTATATGCTCTCGGTGGAGGATAGGTGTTTTGTGGGGGTGCATATATGTTCTGGGGAGCCGGCGTGCGCCATTGCGGGCGAACCGGAGGCTGAGTGTATGCTTGAGCCTGGTGTATGGAACAATGTGGTTCTCGAGGTGGATAGAAATTTTGTGGTGGGTTGTATGGGTAGTTTGACCTGTGAGGTCTGGGTTAGTTGTAGTGTGGCCTGCCAGCCCTGGACCAACTGCCTGCCTCGATCGTGGCAACCTCTTCTTTCTTTCAGTGCACCTGGGAGGTTTCTTTCAGCGCACCTCATTTGGGAGGTTTCTTTCAGCGCACCTCCCGTGCCGCTTTGAATAGCCTGGGTTGTGGCCTTGAGTGCCGAATAGTTCAAGATTTTGTCAGACCTCAGACCCTCTTCTATCATGACCCCTATCTTGACCACCTCGTTGAAAGATTTTCCAACTGTTGTCACCAAGTAACCAAAGTAGGTTGGATCCAATGTTTGCAAGAAATAGTCCACCATTTCTCCCTCTCTCATTAGAGGATTGACTCTAGCTGCTTGTTCTCTCCAGCGGAACCCGAACTCGCGAAAACTTTCCCAGGGTTTTTTCCCAGTTCTTAATAATGTGAGACGGTCAGGGACTATCTCGAGATTGTACTGGAAATGACCTGCAAAAGCCTGCGCCAGATCGTCCCAAGTATACCACCTACTGGAATCCTGCCTGGTATACCATTCTAGTGCAGATCCGCTCAGACTTTGGCCGAAATAAGCTATCAGCAGCTCATCCTTGCCGCCTGCCCCTCTCATTTTGCTACAGAATCCCCGCAAATGTGCCATGGGATCACCGTGCCCTTCATATAGATCAAATTTAGGCATCTTGAACCCAGCTGGGAGTTGGACGTCTGGGAAAGGGCATAGATCTTTGTATGCTACGCTGACCTGGTTGCCCAAACCGTGCAGGTTCCTGAAAGACTGCTCCAGACTTTTGAACTTTCTCAATACCTCATCCTGTTCAGGGGCCTTGACCGGCTTCTCAATCTCTGTCGGCACTTCCAAGTGTGGATTGTAAGTCTGTGGCTCGGGAGCATGAAACGTAGGCTCGGGGGGATAGTATTGTGTATCGTGAGCCTGAAACAATGGCTCACTGGTCGTTCTTTGCAAAGGGGCTGATGTTGGTCCCACAAAAATGGGAATATTGGGTGTTGGGAGAGGTTGATGGGGTGGTGGAGCTTGGGAATCATGAGGGCTTCTTTCTTGATGATAAAGGGGATTTGGGCGGCTTGTGGAAGGGCCGGAGTGAGGGTATTCTGGCATGTGTCCCAGTGTTTCAGGGCTCTTCTGTGTTTTGGCTATGGCTAGCTGCATTGCATTCATCTCTAGTCCCATCCTTTCAATCTTTTCCATTGCTTCTTTTAACAACTGGCTCATCGGCCTCTCTTCTTCATTACTATTCTCTGAAGTAGTCATGCTTGTTGCTATCGGTCCTTTGGATCTGGTTTGATAGGAGTGTGTTGCCAGAGTTCTTTAACAACTAACTTGTCTGAATCAGACAACAACAAACTTTGTTAGCGTTAGAGTTTAACATATTTGATCATAACACATAGAGGATGCAATGCTCCTAGGCAGTTAACCGTTTCTACATGCTTTGCTTCGAACAACATGCGTCATCCCGGTTTGCTCATTTGTCCCCTTTTCTGTTATTTTATTTTATTTTTGTATCTTCTTTTCTTTATTAAGAGCGGTCGAATCTTATGGGGATTGCCTACGTATCACGTCCCCGCGCGAATCAGACCAGGCGTAGTTCTGCCTTAAAGTAAAGAAATACAAAATTCTTGTGAAATCATTAAATTCATTCTCAAAATTTTGCTATTACAAATTACTTCAAACAAGGAATAGCAACAATACAGACTCCACGGTTCTTTGACCCTATTTGATTGAAGGAAAAATAGAAAACTACATATGGGAAAACATCAAAGCCTAAATAAACGAGACTCGTCCAAAGGTTAATTTTCTAACATAAGGACCCGCGAGGCATCATTCGGCCTTTTCGCGGTTCTAGGTGCGAGATCCCTTTCGAGCTTCTCCAACTCGTGCATGGTCTGTTTGACATAACCCATCACTGCTGAGAGAACGGTAACGCTGGTCATGTTCTCACACCGCCGACACCGTCTGATGATGGCGTGGGCAATGGCCCTGATCTTATCTCTGGTTTGTTTCTTCTCTATGAGTAGGTGTCTTATCTGATCACTGCACGTCTTGAATACCTGTGAGTCCTGTATATGCTGATTCTTCAGCTGCCGCACTTCTGTCTTCATTTGGGCCAACAAGTCGTAACAGTATCTACTCTCCAATTGGAAATCCCTGGCCTGCTTAACTGCTTTAAACTCAAGTGTAGCCATCTCTCTCTTTATTTTGGCAACAGTCTTCTCGTGGTCACATTTCAATTGGTTCAAGCATCGGCGATGCTTATCTACTCTTGTTCCCCACTGTGTCTTGAACTCTGCCATGACCTTTTCGGATTCTTCTAACCCGTCTCGCCATTCCGTGATTTCTCTTTTCAAACCCTTTATCAACTGCTGGTCTGATCGACTTCTGGGATGCTCATCAAGAGACAATCTCAATTTTTGGATTTGGGCCTTAAGTTCTTCATTCTCTTGGGTCAATCTATTGTTTTTGCTTCGATCCGCCGCGATTTGTACGCTGTTATCGAATTTCAGGCTGTCCATTTGTAGCTTCAAATCACCAATCTCTGCCCGATAACCCTTCTCTTTTGCTAACCAGTTCCATTGCCCTTGGGATGATTCTACGAAATCTTTGAGATGCGGTCTCTTAGCCGGTCTTTCGTAGGACGGGCTACCTCTAAACCAAGCGTGATATCCTGGGGCGACTTCCCCTTTTGCCGTATCAATCACACAAGTGTTTGCTGTCAGATGTTGGCACTCACTCCAGATTTGGCGAACTTCTTCTTCAGGGAAATGACCGTTCTGACTGATTTCAATCACTTGGGTACTCAAATCTTCATCTTTCGGTACCACTTGGTACCTCCCAAGTTGCCTCAAAACCCGATACGGTGCATAGGGTTGGATACTTTTCAGTCCCATCAACAGAAAGTGAGGCCGGGTTGCCGGCATGTATATGATTTCCTCAATAGGTGACCATCTGAGCGTCCACTAGATTTGGCTGGCAGTGAGAGTTCGGAGAAATGAGGTCCATGATGTGACTCCCTCAGGTAAATTGAGCCCTTTGATTCTCGTGTAGAATTCTCCAATACAAGTTTTCTCGGGCGAACCATAACCCAAGAGCGAGGAGCGATAGCATAAATGATCGGTCATCCATATTTGCAACAGTAGGTTACATCCTTCGAAAAAGTCGCCCCTGGCTCGACAAGCAGTGAGAGCCCGGAAAATGTCAGCCATAATCATAGGCGCCAGAGTACTTTTATCTTGGGTAAGCAAAGTATTGACGATCCCGGTTACCTTTAGATCTATGTTTCCATCTTTCCTAGGGAACACTATAAGACCCAGAAAGGCTGTCATAAAAGCCACTAGCCTGTGTTCGTCCCACTTTTGTCGGTTGCCTCTACTGCATAGTTTGAAATCCGGCTTATTGAACCCGCCCACGTGGCCGTATCCAGCATATATGAGGTGGAGACTGCAGAACCCTTTGGCAAGATCTGGATGGTGGAACGTTCGAGGTATTTTTAGGAAATCCAGAAACCGGTGTACCGTGACAGCTCTAGGTGCAATCAAGTATTTGAACCTAAAAGGGGCTTCATCACTTCCGATGTACCCTGCTATTTCTTCCAACGTCGGGGTGAGCTCGAAGTCCGAAAAATGGAACACGTTGTGTGCGGAATCCCAACAAGTGACCAATGATCTGATGATATCACCCCGAGGCTGAACGTTTAGTAGGTCCGGGAGACCTTTCAGATATTTCCTTACTTTGTCTTGCCCTTCTTTGCCTAAGTCGTTCCACCATAACCGCAACTCAAACGGGATCTTGGTCATTACTGAAAAAGGTTCGTTTTGTACCGTGCTCATCCTGCACATTTATTAGGGTGATTATGCCAAGTGAATAAAAAATAAAACTTTATTTAGACGTATACTTTTTATAAAACTTTATGAAAAACCCTGCACATTTATTGGCAAGACAAATATTTTTGCAACAAATAAAGATATATATATCTTTTGGAAATAAAAAAAAAACTTTTCGGATTTATTTATATATATATATATATTTGCGACAAATAATGAAAGACTCTTTTTCATTTTCATTTTCATGGCAAGACAAACTATTTTCCTTTTCTATTTTTTTTTGAAAAAACAAGACAGAACAACGACTCTTTTTTTCTATTTTCCTTTGCTTTTAATAAAACAAAATTAATAAGACATTCTTTTTCTCATTTTCTCAAAATTTCGGTAGAGTTTTGACAGTATTTTGGCATTGGTTTTTTCCAAAAATAAACAATTAGCTCCTTAACCGCTATTTCTTCTTCTTTTTTATTTCCAATTTCACATTATTCATAATATTCAAACACCGGTCAGCATGCGGGCGCGAGACAAATAAATGCACGGAAAACAAATAGGATGCATTAGGATGGTCCTTTCATATCAGGTTGCTAGTCCTAGACAGACCCAACCCCTGTGTTGAGTCCCCTAAGTCAAATGCAACGTGATGCAAATAAGCGTTCCTACTAGGGATCCGGCATGGAGTTTCGTTATACTAGGTTTATAACCTGGGTACATGTTCTAGACTGTGTACCCGAGCGGACAACTCGAGTCGAGGAGGGGCAACTTACCGGAAACCAAAAGGCCGTCCGGCTTCGTAACTTATCCGTCCTCTTTCTTATTTTGGGTATTGACACTAACAGAATAGGGAGCCTCGACCATCGAGCTTCTCCCCGGAGGTAAGAAGAGAGAGGTTTCGGCACAGTTTATATACAGTTCAAATAATATCGAAGCGATAAAAGCGACATTTAGCACATTAGGCTCAAATATGTAAAAATCAGATAGAACCAAATATAACAATTTATCTAAGCTCGAATTCTAACCCTGAACCAGAGATTCTGGGTTAACTCCCCAGCAGAGTCGCCAGAGCTGTCACACCTCCTTTTTCCGCACCCGCGAGGGCGCAAGGGAGTTTTTTCCAATTAAAGGACAATCGAAACAGGATTGATTTATTTATTTCAGAGTTGCCACTTGGGAGATTTAGGGTGTCCCAAGTCACCGATTTTAATCCCGAATCGAGGAAAAGAATGACTCCATATTACAGTCTGCGTACCAGAAATCCGGATAAGGAATTCTGTTAACCCGGGAGAAGGTGTTAGGCATTCCCGAGTTTCGTGGTTCTAGCACGGTCGCTCAACTGTTATATTCGGCTTGATTATCTGATTTTACACAAATTGAACATACGTGCAAATTTCAACTTTTAAACCGCTTTTATCGTTATTATTATTTTACGAGAATTGCAACGTCGTGAAAACATACCTCGAACCGCGTTACATCAATGTACCCGTGGTTATCGATATATCTTGACTCGGTTGAGATTTGGATTTGAGTCACATAAATGTGCACCCGCATTTTAAGAAAAATAAATTGTTAAAGGCGCGCCTAAAGCAACTAGCGTCTTATTATTTTGGGGAAAGTCGTAAAAATTCGTTAAACGACATATCCCGAATTCTAAATACTTTAATATATACATACATCAGAGAGCCCCGCAATTTTTGTACATTTTGTTTGTCGAGGCTCGTATCATTCTTCTTTTTTAAAAGGAATTTGCGACATCATGGACACGCATCTCGAACCACGTCACAATCAATGTACCCATGATTAGAAACACATCTCGAATCCGTCGGGATTTGGATTTGGATCACATAAATGCGCACCCGAATTTAAGAAGGTAAAATTATTAAATTCGCGCTTAAAGAGGCTATCGTGTTATTATTCCGGGAGGGTCGTGAGATTTGCTAAACGACCCACCTTAGGGACTGAATGCTTCAATATATACATTCAACGAGGGCCCCGCAGTTTGTGCGTTTTTCTCTATTTTTGTCGAGGCTCATCTCGTCCTTATTTTAAAAGGATAACCTATAGCAACTAGGTTTCTTGTCGCGTTTGTCTCTACTAATTGAAAACAGTAGATAGCCCTAGTTAATTACATGCTTGCAAGTTACCTATAACAGAATTCCGAGTGCTTGCGCAAAATCAGAAGCACGGCCACGTACACAGTCAGTCGAGCAAATATTAAGGGCCCAAATCCAGCTCATGCGTGATGGGCCAGACCTGGGCCATTGTTTGTTCGATGCGGGCCTGCTTGGTCTGTTTTGACCTAGGCTCAACCTTCATGAGGTTGAGATTGCAAGCTTTGTGTTCTTTGTTCTAAAGCATGGTTTACCAGTTAAATGAGGCAATTTATAGGAAGAGAAAGAACTTAACTAGTAGTGTACAGTTTTCATGCTTGGCATACATTAAAGAATTATACTACACAATTAAACTAAATCCAAGATACAACCTACTGCATTGGGAATACCTTTATCTAACAGCATACATATACAACTATCATTCAATCCCCTACATTGACATCAGCTAGGCTTGTAAGCTACCTTCAGTATCCCAAACAAAAATGTGAGTTATTAGACACTACATGACGTTTAACACAACAGTCCATGTATATAAAAAAACATCTGCAGATCTTCTCTTTTACACTCATTGCTCAAACTTTCGAGTTACATTGGTAGTGTAATTGTGTACCTGGTAAGGAAAGCAAAGGAAGAAAGGAATGATCAGCTGGGTAGTGTGCAACAAACACAGCAACAGCAGATACACAGCAACAACACAGTAACAACAACCAACCAACAATGATGAAGCTCAAGAGCAGTCGAGCAACAAACAAACAATCCCAGAACCAGAGTAATGAACCAACAGAAATAAGGGAGTATTCAATGCAGCAACACCAGCAGTTCAACAATCAAAAGCAGCTCAATCAGGGCAAACAACAGAACTTGGCCAAGACAACTTGACCAATGTGAACTCTTCTGTAGTTTTCAGACAGTGTTTGGTTACAATAGTCTCAGAATTTATGTTTCTTTCTTTCAGTTTTCTTTTAAGAAAGCCTTCTCTTTTTTAGACTCCAAAGAGAATCCCCCCCCCCTCTAACGGAAGACCCCCCTTCTTATAGCCTAATCCCAGCACTTTACAGCCTGCTGGACAACTCAAAATTCCCCCTCCCTATTGTTTTTCCACTAACTTATTTTAAATAACAAAACTCCCATGAAATCCCTGACAGCCCCGCTCCCTTTTTGTTGTTAAAGTGTTTGTTTATTTAACCAAAGTATGGGCAGCAAGAATATAATTTGACAGCATGTGCTGTCAGACTATTTTAATCCAAAACAACTGACCATACGCATGCTGCCCACAATCTGAACTAAGTGAACATGGCATCTATTTAAGCTAAAAGTCTGAACTGCCATTACAACCTACCCCCTAGATGTTCTTTAATTCAAATTGAACAAAACCAATAGGCAATACAATTCAGTTCCTAATGGGATTCAAATACGATCACAGCAGAAATAAACAACACGAATCAAGTTGTTACCATTAATGACTGAAACTAATTGACGACATACATAGACTTGACTATATTTATGGTAACACATAACAATCAATCGTTCATATAAACAGCACGTACAGAGTCCCGAATGACTTCAGACAACTTTGTTCAATCAACTGGGAACCTATATGAATTAACTCATTTGACGACTAATCTAATTGACGATCATGTATACCACAGAATATATTCAGAACACACAGAAAATCAACTGACCAAATAAAAGGTTTTTGACAGAGATGGAAGATATCCGGATGAAAAATAACAACAAATAACAAACAAACACAACGAAACATGCTGACAACTTAATTAGCAGTTGAATAAAACAAAAAGGACAAGAAAAACTTACCGGAAAATGTCCAAACCAAATTGACCCAAATTTGACTCAACTTTGAACCCTTGAGGCCGAACAAACTTTAATCAGGGTGTTCTCACACGAGAACACCTTGATTAAGGTCTATTAGACCTCAAACTTCTGATAAGACTGGCCGGTTTCCAAGGCTATTCCTGTTCTAGGTTTTGGATTCTTAGATTTGAGATTCTAAGAGTTGTGGGTAGATTCGGACCAAACCAAGCCTGGTTTGGTCACGAGGGAGGTCATGGGAGTGTCTGGTACGAAGATGGTGAGGTTTGGTATAGATCGAGTTTTGTCTCGAATCTTCAAATCCATATTCGAGACGATGGGAGGTGATTCGAGGCTAGGGAGTAACAGATCCATGTTCAGGACAGTGAGGTGGTCCTAGGGTGTTCAGGAGGAGGTCACCGGCGTTCATGCTGCCGGGTTCTGGTGAAAGAGATATCAGGGCGGCTGCTAGGGTTTAGGGGTTCAAGGCTTGGGGAAGGAGATGAGTGAAGGGGGGGGGGGTTCGGATAGGGGGCGTGGGGTGTGAGGGAAGGTTTATATACGGCGTAGAGGATTGGATCCAGGCCGTTAGATCATCTGATCTCAACGGCTGGGATCTGATGGTGAGGGGTGAGACGAGGTCGTTTGGCATTAAAACGGGGTCGTTTGGGTTTAAGTGATGGATTGGGTTGGACCGGCTAAACAGGTCAGGTTACGGGTGCTGAGGTGGACCATTGGATTAGTGTGGTTGAACGGCTCAGATCATACGCATGATGCGGCATCTTTTTGGGAGGTGCCTGGGCAGGCCTGGTTTGGACCGGGTCCTTGGACGTGGTTTTGGGCCTATTTTGTTTCATTTTTTGGGCCCAAATCAATTTTTATCACTTTTCTTTGTTTTCTGATTTTACAACAAAAAATGAAAAATAACAAATAAATAATAAAACAAATGAAATTAAAACAAACAACAATGTAACACTTCAACACCATTATCACGCCAAATTAAAATGTTTAAGCAAGTTAAATCACAACCTAGAACGGACGATGCACATATATTTTTGAATTTTCTTTTAACGACCGAATTACGGTTTAACTACCATGACACACATGTTTTGTATTTTGTTCGATAACATTAAATAATAATAATAAAAAGAACATGGACAGAACCGCAAATGACCAACAGCGCATGTCATGCAAAATCGAAAATTTGTAAAGCGCGGCCATTTCTCACTATTTTTGCTTGCTTTTTTTTTCTTTTGGAGTGATTGTTCGTGAAGCAAAAATCACGTGCTTAAAATTATGTCATCAACATATATTTGTACCACAAGAAGATCCTCACATTTTCCCCTTAGGAATAGGGTACTGTCAATTCTACCTCTTTTGTAGCCATGTTCAAGTAGGAATTTGGACAATCGTTTATACCATGCTCTAGGAGCCTACTTGAGTCCATAGAGAGCCTTGTCTTATTTATACACATGTTTCGGACACTCCTTGCTCTCAAACCCTGAGGTTGTTTAACAAACACTTCTACTTTTAGGTAGCCATTCAGGAAGGCACTTTTGACATCCATCTGATGAAGAGTGAATTCCATGTGTGCTGCAAAGTTTGTGAGGACTCTTATTGCCTCCAGTCTTGCAACTGGAGCAAAGGTCTCATCATAATCTATACTCTCCTCTTGGCTATAACCTTGGACCACCAGTCTTGCCTTGTTCTTTGTAACTGTTCCATCGTCATCAAACTTGTTTCTAAAGACCCATTTAGGGCCAATTACTGATCTGTCCTTGGGTCTTGGAACTAGATGCCAAACTTGACTTCTCTTAAATTGATTGAGTTCATCTTGCATTGCATTTACCCAATCTGCATCTTGCAAAGCCTCAACACCATTTTTAGGTGTAATAAGAGATTGGTAAGCATCAAAAGCACAAAGATTCTTTAATTGTAATATAGTTTTAACTCAAGAGGTTGGATCACTTTCTCAATGGGATGAGAACTTTGATACTTGTAAGGTTTCACAACCAACTGATTTCTACTTGATGTTTCTTCCATGTTATGTTGCTGAGGAACAGGGTCATGAACAGGTTCCTTCAGGATATTGATTTTAGTTCATCTTTATTCAGTTCCCCCTATCAGGTTGCCCTAGATGGAAGAACATGTTCCATCACCTGTCCCTTCCTTTAATCATACTTTAGCTTGAGCTGAGACTTCACTCAAATCTTTTACCAGCCCAATAGTTTCATCTTCATATTCATGTTTCTCTGAAAGAATGTTACTTTCATCAAACACTACATGTACACTTTTTTCTATACACAAAGTTCTTTTATTGAACACTTTATAAGCTTTTCTATCTGAAAAATATCCCAAGAATACTCCCACATCACTTATGGGATCAAACTTACCTAGGGAGTCCTTTCCATTATTGCAAAGAACTTGCATCCAAATGCCCTAAGATGGGATATATTTGGTTTTCTCCCTTTAAGTAACTCATAGGAAGTCTTCTCTACAAGAGGTCTAGTCATGCATCTATTAATTATGTAACACACAGTATTTACAGCCTCTGCCCAGAAGCTATGAGGTAGTTTACTAGAAAGAAGCATAGTCTCAGCCATATCTTCAAGAGTCTTATTCTTTCTTTCAACTAATCCATTTTGTTGAGGAGTCCTAGGGGAATAAAAATTATGATCTATACCATGCTCATCACAAAATTCATCAAACTTAACATTTTCAAATTCAGTTTCATGATCAGACGTGATTGATGCAAGTTGATTACCTAGTTATTTTTGAGTTTTTCTAACAAAGGTAGTAAACATGTCAAATGCTTCATCCTTAGATGTTAAAAACAGTACCTAGGTAAACCTAGAATAATCATCAACAAGAACCATCACATATTTCTTACCACCTCTGATCAATGTTCTCATTGGACCATAGAGATCCATATGAAGCAGTTCCATTGTCCTAGTTGTGCTTACCATTTTCTTGCTTTTAAAGGATGATCTTACCTGTTTCCTCATTGCACAGGCCTCACAAACTTTGTCTTCCTTGAACTTGATGTTAGGTAACCTTATCACTGGGTCCTTAGAGACTAATTTGTTGAGTTGATTCATTCTTGCATGACCAAGTCTTTGGTGCTGCAAGAGGGTATCATTGTCCAACACACTCAAGCAAGTGAGTTCATTTTCTGAAATAGTGGAAAAATCTAAAATAGAAATATTGTTAACTCTTTTTCCCTGCAAAACAATCTTGTCAGTGGTAAGATTAATCATAAAGCATTTGGTGGAGGTAAATGCTACAAGGTTACCTCTGTTACACAGTTGTGATACACTGATTAGGCTATATTTCAAGCCATCTATCAAGTAGACATTCTCAATGGAATGTGAGTCTATCTTACCTACCTTTTCAACCACAATAATCGCACATTTCTTCCCATTTCCAAAGGAGACATTACCTCCTTTTAAGTCCTCAAGTGAAAGGAACTGGTTCTTGCTTCCAATCATATGTTTTGAGTAGCCACTATTCATGTACCATATTTGGCTACTTCCCTTCACTTGGACCTGCAAAAAGAAATCAGGGGTTAGTCTTAGGAACCCAAACTAGTTTGGGTCTCTTTGTATAGGCAAAAGAGTAAATTAAATTCCTTTTGGTCCACCCAGGCAGCCTATTTTTCTGTTGAACAAAGGTTTTGTTCTTTTGACTGGCCTTTTCTTTTGCATTACATTCATTTTTGTAATGACCAGTCTTGCTACAGTATGTGCAGATTTTGTTTTCAGGGAGAGTGATGTACTTGCTTTTGGGGTCCCACTTAGGTGCTTGGGTCCCATAGCAAAGTCCTCTCTTGTTGGTACTATGGTGTTCTTGTAGCTAGGATAGTGCATCAGAAGCCTTATTCCATTTGCAAGTTCTGTCTAGTTCATGCTTTACCTTCCCTAGGTCTTCTTTTAAGACTCTTATCTGCTCATCATTTTTGTACAACTCATCTTTCATCTTTCCCAGATTTTGTTCTAAGGTGAGATATATGTGATCAACTTTCTTCTTACCTGTTCCTAATTTCAGTTTTAAATTTTTAGACCTAAGTTCTAAGACACTGGTGTCAAGTTCAAGAACCTGGTTCTTCAACTCAGCATTTTTACTATCACTCTTATTAGCCCTAGATTCTAGATTTTTGCACTTGGCTTTTAAGATCACACACTCCCTAGACAGTTGTTCCTTCTCATTGTTAATTACCTCAGACTCATCGATGAAGTCTAGCAATAGTTCAGATAACCTTTCTTTAGACAGAAATTTAATCTTGTCTTTGAGATGAATCACATTTATCTCTTGTTCATCATCTGACTTTCCGATGGCCATAAATGTTTATTCATCTCCAGCTTCATCTTTTGAATCCTCACCTGATGTTTCTCTCTAAGAAGCAACCATAGCCTTTGTTGATCCTTTGTTCCTTTTGGGTTGAACATCTTCCTTCTTCCTGTTCCTTCGTTCATCCCTTTCCTTATTCCATTCAATTTCCAACTAAGGATAACTCTTGATCATGTGATCAGCCTTGCCACATTTGTAGCAACCCTCGTTGGTCTGTTTCTCAGGAGCCCTTGCTTTGTTGAAGGTTGTACCTCTTGAAGAACCATTTCCTCTCATTAGGTACTTTTTGAAATCCCTTGCGATCATGGACATTTCATCATCCGCTATATCTGCACCTTCAACTATTCTGAGAGCCAGACTCCTTTCCTTCTTGGGTGCATCCGTTTTCATGGTTTGCCTTCTCAGTTCATGGGCAGTGAAATTTCCAATTAGTTCATCCTACATGAGAGTAGCAATATTCTTTGATTCTTAAATAGCAGTGATTTTGCTTTCCCAAGTTACTGGTAAGACCCTTGTCAAAGTTTTCTCAACCTTGTATTCTTCAAGGATAATTATCCCAAGAGATTAAATTCATTTGTTAGTGTTGTGAACCTTGTATACATCTCCTGTATAGTTTCTCCTTCCTTCATAGTGAAATTCTCATATTGAGAATATAGCAGCGTTCCTCTTGATCTCTTTACTTGAGGAGTTCCTTCATAAGCCACTTGTAAAGTGTCCCATATCTCCTTAGCAGTGGTACAACTTTGAATCCTGCTATATTCGTCTGGACACGGTCCACACACAAGCCATTTCTTGGCCTTGGCAATCTTTTCCCATTTCTTCAAGTCTTCAGCAGTGCAGTCAGCTCTTGTCTTTGGCACATCCACTCCTTTAGCATTTTTCTTTGTAGTAGGCAGGGGACCATCAGTGACTATGTCCTAGAGTTCATAGTCTTCTCCTATGATCTGATCTCTCATCCTATTCTTCCACCAACAATAGTACTGACCATTAAAGAGTGGGGGTCTAGCAGTGGATTGCCCTTCCCAGTTTCCAGATGGTGCACTCATCTTGATATTTTCCTTAGGTGTTAACCTCTTCAAGGATAACTCGCTCTGATCCAATTGATGTTTTATACTTCAATACCACACAAGAGGAGGGGTGATTTGTGTGGTACCCAATTTTCGTTTAATTAAATTATAGAAGGACCTGGTCTTCTATGTGTTCCAGATACTACTGTTTACGGAATAATAAGTAAGGAAAATAAAGAACACGGAGATATTTACATGGAAAACACCTGGCTCAAAAGGTGAAAAAACCACGACGTACTACTTAGTAGGATTTTCCCAAACTTCCACTAAAATCACTAAGCCAAAAACTGCATTTACAAAAACTCTTTTGTAAACCTAGGATTAACTCTAATCCCATTGTGGCACATAGCCTCAACTGTTGCCACAACTTCAAGTTAACTCTAACTTGAACACTCTAGGTACCTAATACAATTGCTTCTACAAAAGCTGAAAGGTACAATGTAAAATCACCTACTACAATTGAACTAGAATAAAAGATAGACACTTGGAATTGGTTCTTCTATCTTGTTCAAGTAGCTTCAGGATTGCACGCTTGTATCACACATAAATTACTTGCAAAATCGCATTGCTCTTTTGCTCTCAATTTAAGTTTAACTTCTGCTTATGTGCATTACCTGTAAAAGAGAACAACACTGATATTTAATGGGTTAGTAATTAGAGATTGAATGGCATACAGATGCTATTCTTCTTTCGTAGAAGAGTTCAAGTTGATTTCATACTCTAACAATATCCTCTTCCTAAACTGTCTTCTCTTCATGTAAAGATTCTTTCTCTCCTTATCCAATATGAAACCTTTTTGATCAGATCAGGAGATATTAGTTCTGATAAGTTAGATTTATCTTCTTCACGTGCATCTTACATGTTTGGGTTGATCATGATTGTGCTTCACAAGATGGACCTGGTCCATGTCTGAGTTGTTTTGTCAGTCTTCAAAACTTCACTTGTTCTTGGGCCAACAAGTACGAAATAATATACTGAGTATGCAAAGCAATAATATTACTGAAAGCTAAAACTGAACTAATAATAAAATAGCTGGAAGTAACTGGAGTTAAAGATAATCTGTAGATATGCTCACCTGCTGATACTGACTCAATTCTCTCAATATAGTAAGTAAAATAGATGTCCGGCCTTATAAGGCTCGGTATACAGAGCTGTCACACCTCCTTTTTCCGTACCCGCGAGGGTACAAGGGAGTTTTTCCAATTAAAGGACAATCGAAACGGGATTTGTTTATTTATTTCAGAGTCGCCACTTGGGAGATTTAGGGTGTCCCAAGTCACCAATTTTAATCCCGAATCGAGGAAAAGAATGACTCCATATTACAGTCTGCGTACCAGAAATTCGGATAAGGAATTCTGTTAACCCGGGAGAAGGTGTTAGGCATTCCCGAGTTCCGTGGTTCTAGCACGGTCGCTCAACTGTTATATTCGGCTTGATTATCTGATTTTATACAATATGAACTTATGTGCAAATTTTACTCTTGACCGCTTTTATTGTGATTTTTAAAGAATGTGAACATCGCTTAAAACATGTCCTTGTACTGCGTCACATGAAATGCACCCACAATCCGGAACATATTTTATTTGATGTTTTGGGATTTGGATTTGGGTCGCATGAAATGCACACCCAAGTTTAAGAAAGTAGATTATTAAACACGCGCCTAAAGAGACTATCGTGTTATTATTTTGGGAAGGCCGTGAACTTCGCTAGACGACCCTCCTGAATTCTAAGTAATTTTAAAATAAGTATTTACTGAGGGCCCCGCAATTTGTATTTTTATTCGGCGAGGCTCATCTCATTCTTATTTTTTAAAAGGAATTTGCAACGTCGTGGACATGCATCTCGAACCACGTTACAATCAATGTACCCGCTATTTAGAGACACATTTCAACTCTGCTGAGATTTGGATTTGGGTCACATAAATGTGTACCTGAGTTAGGGAGAATAAATTATTAAAGGCGCGCCTAAAGCAGCTAGCGTGTTGTTATTTTTGTGGAAGGCCGTAAAAATTCGTTAAACGGCATGTCCCGAAGTCTAATTATTTTAATACATACATTTAGAGGGCCCCGCAGCTTGTGCATTTTTTCGAAGCCCATCTAATTTTATTTATTTATTTATTTTTCTTTTTTTTTTTTGAAAAAGGACAAGGCTAGAATAACTACGTTTTTTGCTACTTTGCGATGGACATAGAATTTGCTAAAATGACACACTTAGGATTCTGATTTCAAAGGATTACTCCTACCAACGGTTTAAGCCCATATTTATTCAACTCCTAAGAGCATGGCACTAGACTATGTCTATTGAGCAAAATCGCGTAAAAATAAATCTATAACATAACTTCAATGTTCCCTAATAATACAAGTAATAGAAACAAAACTTAAACAAAACAACAACAAAAGAAAACTAGGCATAATTATGCACCTTTTGCCAGAATCTCAACCATATGCTCATATAAAACAAAACAAGTGAATAACCATATACATATGAGCATGGAACAACTAAAAGTCTACTGAAGCAACGAGGGAAAATGCCAACAATGCCTCAAACAAATCTGGAAAAAAAACAACTAACCGCGAGGCAGCGTTATCCTTGAAACGCGATGAACCGTAGGCGGACCTTGACGCCTCGGACAACAACCTCGACGTACCGGACCTCGACGAGCAAAAAACCTCACCGGACTGAAGCAACGGCAGAGCTGCTCAATGACACAGCAACGCAGCAACTGGACATGCGAGTGGCGATTGGATAATCGCTTGGCATGGCGCGCTAGTTCGTAGCTGGGGAAGGAGGCGAGCTGGGTTTGGTTGATTGGTTGTCGACTGGTTTGATGGAGCTAGAAGAAGGAGGAGTGGTCGTTCATGGCGTTGTTGGTTCAGCAGGTGGTCGACGGAGGGAGCTGGTTTCGTTCACTTCTGGGGACGCGACAGTAGTGGTGGGTTTCACGGTGGTTTTGGGTTAGGGTTGAGGGTGGTTTTCGGACATGGTGTTTGGGTGGTGGCGATGACAGTAAGGTCGAGGGGGTGTCGGACTGGTTGGTTTTGGCGGTGGTGCTTGGACGCAGGTGGTTTCCCGGGGGCTATGGCGTTTGGACGTGGGTTGGTGAAGGGTTTTCGCAGGTCGTGAGGCTGCTGCCGGACTGGTTTGGGCGGTGATTCCGGCGTCGGGGAGAGGTGCGACTGAGTTGGGTGGTGTCGACGGAGGTGGTACTTGGTTCGTTGTTGGTCGTGGTCGTCGATTGGTGAGGCTGGTCGGAGGTGGGTTTCACTAGGGTTTTTGTTCTTCTCCTTATTGAGAAGATGAATGAACAGTCCCAAGCTTTCAAAATTTTTCCATAGTCTGTCCAAATTTTCAAAAGTCACCCCTTGTGCCTTGTGTTTGCCCCTGCATTTGTAGCACTTTCCAAGGAAAATGAGCCCCACGCGTGGTGGGGTTCGAGACTTGTGTCCCCCACGCGTGGTGGGGTTCCCCGGGTGTCGTGTTCCGTCCGTGTTCCCCACGCATGGTGGACTTGGATTATTACGGGCTAGGTCCGAAAATTAGGCCTAAAAGCGGGTAATTTGAACCCGAATATTATTCTTTTGCCCGGACCCGAGATTAAGAACATGACGTTGCTCAACTAATCCTATGTAAGCAAAATAACTACCAAAAATAAGAATAATATTTAAAACAAAACTATATCTTTTTTTTTAATATTGTTTCAAGATTAAAATAGCTACAAAATATTAATAAAGCTATTTTTGTAATTTTCGTTTTTTATACAAAGACAAAATATAAAGTAATATTTTTTGTATTTTTTCAAAAAATTAAAATGACTACAAAACATTAATAGAACTATATTTTTTGGTAATTTTCGAAATTATATAAAGTACAAAATAAGGTACTATTTTTTGTATTTTTCAAGTTTATGAGAAATACATAAACTAAAATTTATATATATATTTTTGTAATTTTTCTTTTGCGATGAAAATAAAGTAAAAATAGTTAAAAATAACTAATTAGACCCAATTTCACATATTCACGCTAAAAATGTGAAAATTCTCGGGGAGGGTCAAAAATCAGGTGTCTACAGCTGCCCCTCTTTGACTGGAAACACGAAGAGTTTTCCGACAAAGAACGACTAGACATGTTTTTGACCCGACCATTATTTGGAGGGACTACACTAAGGAAAGGGAGGGAATGTGAGCGAGCCCTGGTATCTGAGCTGCCTACATATCCTTGGTTATACAGGAATCAGGCCACGTGTAGTTCGGGAATGAGAGAGATAGTAGAGTGTACCGAGGTGAAGAGCCGATCGAGGTGTCGTTCCGTTGAGGTTCCGGTCTGCGGTCCTGTCATTACATTAAAAATGAAAACTGAAAAAGGCTAACTAAACCTATCAGCTACTAGTTACAAGGATTCCTATCTTTAAGTCTTCTGAAACTTGGTCTTGAGTCTTGAATGGTGCTTCATACAGACTTTGGATTTGAACCTTGATACTTGCTAGTTGTAGGCACTAGTTCTTGAGTAGACCACATTTGTTCTCCACTTCCGTATTTTTCTCTTTTTTTTTTCTTTTCTTGTTTTTTTTTTCTTTTTGTTGTGTCCAGCTTTTGTTGACCATCTCAGAATGTTGACTCGCATTCTTGAGGCGAGCTTCTGCTATTTATAACTTGGTTGAATGCTGGGGATTTTAGATGTAGCCTTCTGCTTCCCAGTGCTGGGGATTTTTATTGTTTCCCGCTGGGGATTCCTGTTGTAACCTTCCACATTCCGGCGGGGTTACTGATTTCCAAAATCTGTAGTATAAGACTAAAAGTATTCCTCTTGTTATACAGGTGGGCGCCTGAAATATGAAATGTAAAGACTGAAAAGTATTCCTCTCGTTATACAGGTGGGCGCCTGGTAAGAAATGTAAGGACTGAAAAGTATTCCTCTCGTTATACAGGTGGGCGCCTGGTATGAAATGTAAAGATTGAAATGTATGCCTCTGTTCTATGGGCGGGCTCCCAACTTCAACACTTGAAATGAAAAGACTGAAATATATGCCTCTGTTATACAGGTGGCCGCCTGGCAAGAAATTTAAAGACTGAAAGTATTCCTCTCGTTATACAGGTGGGCGCCTGGTTTTAGGAAAAACTAAACATTGATAATCTTCAAGAAAGATTCATCAGACTAAGATTTTGATCCTAGGAGAAGGTTCGTCAGACTAGGTCTCTATCTTAGGAGAAAAATTCATCAGACTAAGATTTTGATCCTAGGAGAAGGTTCATCAGACTAGGTCTTTTCTTTTTGGTATCTTAGGAGAAAGATTCATCAGACTAAGATTTTGATCCTAGGAGAAGGTTCGTCAGACTAGGTCTCTATCTTAGGAGAAAAATTCGTCAGACTAAGATTTTGATCCTAGGAGAAGGTTCATCAGACTAGGTCTTGTTTTTTGGTATCTTAGGAGAAAGATTCATCAGACTAAGATTTTGATCCTAGGAGAAGGTTCATCAGACTGGGTCTTTTCTTTTTGGTATCTTAGGAGAAAGATTCATCAGACTAAGATTTTGATCCTAGGAGAAGGTTCATCAGACTAGGTCTCTATCGTAGGAGAAAAATTCGTCAGACTAAGATTTGGATCATAGGAGAAGGTTCATCAGACTAGGTCTCTTTTTTTTGGTATCTTAGGAGAAAGATTCATCAGACTAAGATTTGGATCCTAGGAGAAGGTTCATCAGACTAGGTCTCTATCTTAGGAGAAAAATTCGTCAGACTAAGATTTTGATCCTAGGAGAAGGTTCATCAGACTAGGTCTTTTTTTTTTTGAATTATTTACTTACCTGTGTTATCTTCCCTCGAAACTGTTGGGGATTATTTCGATGGGGATGACTTTCCCCTTTTTTTTCATTATATTCTCTCTTTTTTTATTATTCTTTTTTTTTATTCTCTTTTTTTTTGTTTTGCTTTTGCATAGCTTCTTCCTTCGAAGACTGCCTCCCTTGAGAGTCGTTTTGCCTTTCCCCGAAAGGAACCGCTAGGATACCGACTTTCCAACCTTGTGTTGGACTCCTCGAAACTGTTAGGGATAACACTATTGGGGAATTATTTACTTACCTGTTGGGGGTAAAACGTTATCAGCTGGGGATAACGCTGTTGAGGATAACACTGCCGGGGGATTTTGATTCCTTCAGAACTAGTGCTTCACTCTTCGGAAGGCTGTTAGGAATGATTTTGGCCTCTTGGTTTTCCTGAGCTCAAGTTTCATCCCTTTGCTGGGGAACAACTTCCTCCATTGAAACGTATTATGTCGGGGGCAACACTGGTTCTAAGACCACTTCCCTCGAGACTGGCGTTATCTTTTATTCTTCCCCGAATGGGTACCTGACTTCCAGAAAATTTTCTAAATGGAAGGAAAATTTTCTGCCCCAGTATGATAATATCCCTGTGCATGCATTTCTGGCATCAATGCCGTTTCCTTTACCTGTTTCAAATCAAACAAAATTTGTTAGTTTAAAACGCGGTGGTTGGTTGTGATACTCCTACTGGGATGACTTTTCCCTTTCTCCTTCCTTGCTCTGCGTTCCACAGTTTGTTGGGGATGATATTATGTGCTGGGGATAATCCCTTCCTGCTGGGGATATCCCTCTTCTTTTGTGACATAGCTCGGAAACTGGCATTTCCCCAACCTTTTAGTCTAGTATGAATTTACCAAATCATGCTCATTGCTCTCCTTGATTTGCCCACGGGCTTTGGCCTTGAGGTTTATAACCTTTGATTTTGGCAAGGGTATCCCTCTTAACACTTGTCAATCTTTTTGTCAATTTTGCTGTGGATATCTTTTTTGACACTGGCCTCGCGCTTATTCCTTACTGACTATACCACTTGGATGTACTAGTCAGATCTCATCTTGCATATTTGGAAAGCTGATGGCATATTTTGAAGTCAATTCACTTGTTCTGACCAGACAGACTCTATTGGGGATTTTTCTATGAAAGGAAAAAGATAAAAGGGAACAGAATAAAAAGACAAAGGAAAAAAAATGACTCTTTAACAAAAGAAACTATAAAAACCTATCAAATGCAGATACCGACTCTAATGGCCATGACATGCGTATGTGGCCTATCCTCTACCGTCAATCATCTTTCAAGATCTTCAATTGGCGATTCCCCATCTGATTCTCAATCTTATTCGACTTGTAGTGCCCGAAGGGTTTTCACTATCAAGTCTCTCCCATTTCAGTTTTTCTCTCAACTTTCATCGCCTTATGGTGCATGTGAAGGTTTTCACCAATAAGACTCTCTCATTTTATATCTCTCTCCAGCTGGGGGATTTGGAGTGCTGCCGGTATGACTCTTTCTGTTGGAGATTAGAGTCCTTTCTGCTGTGGAACAGAATGTTATATTCACCGGTAAGACTCTTCATTTGTCTGATTTGACATCTTTTGAAGACTGATCAGAAGGTCTTTCTTTGGACCGTAATGTGGGTTTTGGATAGGCTAGAAAGAAAGGGTATAAAAGGCTCAAAAATACATTAATTTTGGGTTATTAGTTACAACCTTCGGAATTAGATTTATTTACAACAAACGCAACTTTTGCCCCAGTTTCTTGCTTGGGGATATTTTAATTGATTTTTTCATTTTTTCTTTCAAAACTATGACCGAGCCGTGAAGCGCCTACGTATCCTCTTTGAGGAATCAGGTCAAACGTAGTTCCCACTTCCTCTTTTCCATTTGACTTTCTTTTGTTTTTGTTTTTTTTTTCATTTTCCTCTTCTTTTCTCTTTTTTTTCTTTTCTCTTCTTTTCTTTTCTCTTTTTTTCGTTTTGTTGTTTTCTTTATTTCTTTTTTTCTTTTTTTCTTCGTTGCTACTGATTCCGAATGAGGGGTATGAAAGAAGATAAATAAGGCTCAAAAGGGGTTAACGAAGGATAAAGTGTTAAGGTAGCAGAACAAAATGCCTTCGTCATTCCAGTCTTCAAAACATGCCAAGTGCAAACAACACAATTGAACATAGATTTATAGTCTCTTCCGATGGTGCTGGACTTTGACAATTATGTTAAACATTTTTTTTTCTTTGTCATTTCTAAAGCACCGTTGGGCGACACTCTCATTATCATGAACGACTCTCATGCCCATTTGGCGAATCTTGCTTTTAACGGTTTTCTTTGTGTTTAACTTGCCCCAGTTCCACATGACTCGAGCTCTGAATAATCTCAAACCGTCCTTATTTTCTTTAAATGGTCTGATCGCCTTTCCGGGGTTTTATGATTAACTTTTAAGATTAGGCCCAAACTGGGTGCGCATGTCATGTCCCTAGAATCGGCATTGAACGAAATGATAAAAGAACTAAACAAAAAGACGACTGGAACTAACAAAAGACCGGCTTTGTATTAGACTACCGGCGAAATGGTTTGAATAATAAAACAAACAAAACAACCAGAATAAAATCCTAACACAAACTGGACAAAATTTACACAAACTGCTATGACAAAATGGAAAGATAAGAAGGTTTGACACAGGACAAAATCCAAATTACAACCTTAATAATCCGGACAACAGAAATGACAACAAAATAAGCCACCAAATGCTTCATTCTTGTTAACCAAGGAACGGAGCGTCCTCCCACTTTATCAAAATTGGCATCTTAGCCACTGAGCTTCGCATCAGTATTGTCAAGACCATTGCCAGCTTTAATATCATCAACCTCCGTCAACAAGTTCTCGAGGGAGTTCGAGTGATCTATGTCACTGTTATTAATCACAATCCGCCCTTCTTGGATCATTTTCTCTACTTCCCTTCTCCAACTATGACAGCTCTCAATGTCGTGCCCTATGACATTGGAGTGGTATGCGCATCGCGCTGCCGGATCAAAATTCCTTGCAAGTGGATTTAGAGTACATGCGGGGAGTGGATCAATCGAGCCAGCATGCCTTAGCCTTTCAAACAGACTGGCATAAGATACCCCGATAAGAGTGAGAGCCTTTCCTCGTTTCAGCAACCTCTTCATTCTTGCATGTTGACAGGGCCGGAAACCTGATCCAGATGGCTTTTGGTAGGCTTGTATGGGTGGGTAAGCATTTCGTGGAGTCGGGTACCTGGGAAGTGAGGTATGGCTTTTGAGGTCACGGGGAAAGAAATGGTGTTGGGGAGCGGAGAAACATTGAAGAGTGATGGAGCTACTCCGATAGCTGGGAAAACTGCCATAAGTGGGTTGGGATGGAGAGTATGGGGGATCTTCCATTATGGTGTTGGGTGCTTGGGAAATGACCGAGTTCAAGAGACTTGGCGGTGGAGGGGGTGGTGCTTTTCCCGTTATCCATGCCTGATACATGTCTGCCACATGCTGTCTCAGCATTTTCACTTCTTCTACCAACCCGTTGTTCCGTTCGACCAATTGTTGTCGGTCATCAGTACCGACCCACTCGGTTCTGTGGTTCTGAGCCATTGTCCTTTGATTTTGCTTTGCAGGGAGGAGTTACCACAACCAACCACTTTCTATATATGGACACATCAAAAGGAAGCCATCATGTTAGTGTTAGGGCATTGGACAGACAATCATATATCAGAGATACAATGTACCTATGCAGTTAGTCAATTGCGCCCCCTGAAAATCTTCCACACTCTCTTTTATTTATTTATTATTATATTTTTTTTATTTTTTATTTTATTTTAGTGGTGGTCGAATCTTATGGAGATTGCCTACGTATCATGACCCCGCATGAATCAGACCGAGCGTAGTTCGGACCAATAAAAGATAAACAATACTAATCATTTTTTTTCAATTTACATACTAAAATAAACTGGAAAAAATCAAACAAACCACATATTCTAATTAAAGATTTATAAACTCAAAAACAAAAGGCTAGCTCCCTTTCTCTGTTCGACAAATGCAACCAAATGGTTATTTTTGCAAATGTGGCCCCTTCCAAATTTCACATGAATTTTGAGGCCGGGGAGGGTTATTTTATAACACTTTTCAAACTTGTCCGTTCTTTTACGAAAATAACCTTTCGACAACTGAAAGATACTCTAAGGCTATTTCGGCAAGAACGGTTTAAGACGCGGCCGAAGCTGGCTCGGCTTATTATGACAAAATTCAAACGGTATTTTTTCTTTTCAAATTATAATAAAACCTGGTGTTGCAAACACGGCCCTTCAGCGCCTCGGGGACGAAGATTTTTAAGGCTGTGTGGGTCAATTGGACCAAATCTAAAACAATGACCCAAAGGTGGCTGTTTATACAAAGTCAGCCTTCCGGCGTCCCTTTCGGGAACATTCGGCTATTTATGACAAAACAACATCACCTGACTTATTCATGACTCTTTTTATCGTTTTCCACATTAGAAAACTCAATATTGCAAACACGGCCTTTCAACGTCTCGGGGACGAGGATTTTTAAGGCTGTGTGGGTCAACTGGACCAAATCTTAAAAAATGACCCAAAGGTGGCTGTTTATGCAAAGTCAGCCTTCCGGCGTCCCTTTTGGGAACATTCGGCTATTCATGACAAAACAGCATCACCCGATCTCTTTATGACAGAATTGCAATTTTGACATGTTTTTTTTTTATTTATTTTTGGCTATTTTAGCAAAAGGGGGTTGGACCCGATGAGGGTTGCCTACGTATCTCACATCCAGTGAGAATCAAACCCGCGTAGTTCGGGCGAATAAACTATTTTTGAGAAGACCCTTTTCCATTTTCTATTCTTTTTTTTTTAATATATATAACAAACAAACAAACAAACAAACTATCATTTTTTATTCATAACAAACAAATTAACTAACGTAAAACCTAAAACATTCCTTCTTTTTTCATTTGTTTTTCTTATTCTAAAGAAAATGTTTTTTTTTTGGAATTTTTACCTTTAATAAAAGAAATGCTTAAAAAAATATTTTTTGAATTTCGAATTTTCTTTTCAATCTTGAAGGAAGAAGGAAAGTATTTTCGGATTTTTCTTTATATATATATATATATATATATATATATTAAAATAATTAAAAAGACTTTCTAAAGAAGTTAATAATAGAAAATATTTTTGGATTTTTTGTTTTGAAAATTGGGGGTCTAAAAACTTTTCTAGACTTTTGGCAAAACAAATATTTTTGCAACAAGTAAAGACATATATATATTTTTTGAAAATAAAAAAAACTTTGGATTTATATATATATATATATATATATATATATATATATATATATATATATATATATATATATATATATATATATATATATATATATATATATATACTTGCGACAAATAATGAAAAACGCTTTTTATTTTTTTCATAAGCAAATAAATAATAAAAAAAACCATTTTTAAAAATAAGACTCTTTTTTTCATTTTCATTTTCATGGCAAATGACAAACTATATATCTTTTCTCCTTTTTTTGAAAAACAAAACAGAGCGACGACCCTTTTTTTTCCCTTTGCTTTTAATAAAACAAACTAATAAGACATTTTTTCTATTTTCTCAAAATTTCGGCAGAGTTTTGATACTACTCGGACATTGGTTTTTTCTTCTAAAAATAAGTAGTTATATCTCTACACTGTCACTTTCTCATCTTTTTCACTATTTTCTAATTCGTGGAAAATGATGACAACATACAAAATCTTTTTGAATTTTCATGCTTTTTTCCTTTTATATATATATATATATATATATATATATATATATATATATATTCATGCTTATATATATATATTTTTTTAAATTTATTATTATTTTCAAAATGCGGCATGGGAGACATAAGGACTTCCAAGACATCTTGGACTCCGCGAATGTTCCCCATGCGCTTTTTCCAAAATATGAAGCATGGGGGACATAGGGAATTCCAAGACTTCTTGGATTCCACAAATGTTCCCCATGTGCTTTTCCAAAAAATGAAGCGTGGGAGACATAGGGAATTTCAAGGCTTCTTGAATTCCACAAATGTTCCCCATGCTTTGATTAAAATAACACCATGATGGAAATGACCAAATGACCCATTCGCCCTTGAATAAATACAACATGTAGCACATAGGATGCCAAAAGATGGTCTATTATCTTCAGGTTGCTTGTCCTAGACGGACCCAACCCCTGTGTTGAGTCCCCTAAGTCAAATGCACATGATGCAAATAAACGTTCTACTAGGGATCCGGCATGTGGCTTTGTTATACTAGGTTCAGAACCTGGGTGTTTGTTCTAGACCTGGCTTACCCGAGCGGACAGCTCGAGCCGAGGGGGGCAGCGTACCGAGAATATAGAAGCTTCACCGGCTTAGCAACTTATCCGAACCTCGTTCTAAATTGGGATTTGACACTATACAGAAAAGAAGTCGTACGAAGTACACCCTTCTTCATGATTTAGAAGACTCAGAAAGGATAGGGGTTTCGGCACAGTTTATATACAGTTCACGTAGTATCAAAGCGGTAAAAGCAGCATTTAGCACATTAGGCTCAAACATGTAGAAATCAGATAAAACCAAATATAACAATTTATCTAAGCTCGAATTTCTAACCCTGAACCAGTGGTTCTGGGTCACTCATTTAATCCCCAGCAGAGTCGCCAGAGCTGTCACACCTCCTTTTTCCGTACCCGCGAGGGTACAAGGGAGTTTTTCCAATTAAAGGACAATCGAAACGGGATTTGTTTATTTATTTCAGAGTCGCCACTTGGGAGATTTAGGGTGTCCCAAGTCACCAATTTTAATCCCGAATCGAGGAAAAGAATGACTCCATATTACAGTCTGCGTACCAGAAATCCGGATAAGGAATTCTGTTAACCCGGGAGAAGGTGTTAGGCATTCCCGCGTTCCGTGGTTCTAGCACGGTCGCTCAACTGTTATATTCGGCTTGATTATCTGATTTTATACAATATGAACTTATGTGCAAATTTTACTCTTGACCGCTTTTATTGTGATTTTTAAAGAATGTGAACATCGCTTAAAACATGTCCTTGGACTGCGTCACATGAAATGCACCCACAATCCGGAACATATTTTATTTGATGTTTTGGGATTTGGATT